>NW_011494788.1:824365-832355 GCF_000754665.1 Bison bison bison
GACCCAAGCAAACTTTTTGCAAAATAGAAACAGATTCAGACTTTGAAAACAAGCTTATGGTTACCAAAAGGGAAAGGTTGGGGGGTGATATAGTAGGAGTTTGAAATTAATAATATACACTTATTATATATAAAATAGATAATCAATAAGGACTTCCTACTGTATAGTAAAGGGAACTCTACTCATTATTCTGTTATAAGCTATACAGAAAAGAATCTTAAAAAAGAATGGACAAATGTATATGGATAACTAAATCACTTTGCTGTACATCTGAAACCAATATAACATTGTAAATCAACTATAATATAAATAAAAATTAAATTAAAAAAATTTTTTAAATAAACTAAAAAAACTCCACTATGCTGTACACCTGAAACTAATAATATTGTGGTCAACTATACTTTCAATAAAAACAAAAACAAAGAATTATTACCTCGTATTATTACTACTCTTCATTGATAATAAAGCACACTGAGAACAATCATGATAGTGATTATCATGGGGATATGAGACAAAAGACCTGCAAGTCTTTCACAAACCTCAAATCTCTAAGTACTTGAGATTGTCGCTATGGTTGTTTATAAACTCTGACTCCATTTTCAGTGATGCCTCTTGGACTCAGATGGTTTCCGTCCTCAGTCAAATCATTAAAAATACTTATTAATTTGGGATTAACCTAACTATTAAGCAAAATGACAAAGGTTTCTTTGGTTTCCAGCTTTCAAGTTTCATGCTTGATTTGTTTTTTTGGAGGAGGGAAACTATTGTGATGCACGAATGGTAGCAGCATTTTTATCAGATGGTCCAATAGTCAGTTTTCTTAAAGTGAAAAGTGAATTTCATCAACACAGCTGTCATTTAGCATTCTCATCCATGAAAAGAAAAATTAAAAAAAGATGGAAACTTGCTATTTTTCTGTTTCAAAAATAAAACAAGGCCAATGAAACTGTCATCTGGTCAACTTTACTCAGAAAAGAACTGGCTGTCTTCCCAAAGGCAAATTGAATTGTGGAAAATGTTTCTACTGGTTTTCACAGGAAAGGCAGAATAACTGGGGACAAAGCAGGCAAGAAGTTGACAATTAAGAAAGGAACTAAAATGTAAATAAGAAATAATGTAAGATTTGATTTTACTGTTTAATATCCAGCTAAAGTTTGGTTAACAATAAAAGTATTTAGTTCAGGGCACTTCAGTTGAGATGAGGTGTACCTAACTTCCATGGATGTTAGCTTTGGACTTTCAGGTACAGGTAAATGAACAAGGAAGTGTTCTGTCAGCCAGAGCTGCAATATTAGAACTTGCTCACTGGTGTGGCTTTGTTTCACATAATTCAAAATTTACATTATTTTGCATCTAAGTGGGAATAATGATTTGACTCACATTCTAGAGTAGGACAAAAGAGAAAGGATAAGCGACAGTGCTCAGTACAAATAAAATCCAATCATATAACACGGAAACCTTTTAATTTGGTAAGACAACACTCAAATGATGGTGCTGTTATAAAAAGCTTTATCCTCAAATATAATACCTCAAAGACTGAGAAAGACATTATGTGATTGATTAAATAAATAATGTAATCATTCATGGGAATAAGAAAAGATTAAGAGTTATTGGCTGCTGCTTCCTTTATAGTATCTCTTCACTAGCTTTTATTAGAGGAAAATACTTTTGAGTGAAATTCCTAATGAAAAATGCTTATATTGTTCTGAGCAATTTTTTTATGCTCAATTAGATTCAAATTACAGAAACATCCTATTAGCATAGGTGTCCTAAAACAAAAACAAAATGGTGGGCAGGAATTCTAAGAGCAGCCAAAGTTAAAAACTATAATAAATTGTAATTAGAAAATAAAGGGTAAGTTTACATGAATAATAAGGAGGGCAATTTTTCCTGAAACTTAAGATAGCCCTCCACCAAAGTATTATTTTGGTTGCAAGGGAGAGCCAATCTGACTCCATGTTGGATCTGTTTCTTTGACTTGCTTTTCTTTGTTTTTGCTATTATAATCATACAATAGGAGCTTTCCTGGTGTCTCAGTCAGTAAAGAATCTGCCTGCAATGCAGGAGACTTAGGATCTATCCTTCGGTCAGGAAGATCTGCTGGGGAAGAAAATGGCAACCCACTCCGGTATTCTTGCCTGGGAAATTCCATGGACAGAGGAGACTGGCATGCTACAATCTATGGGGTTGCAAAGAGTTGGACACAAGTGGGCAACTAAAGCACCACCACCACCACGAATCATACACAGTGGTTAGTGGTTCTCTGCCTAAAGAGAAGAAGACAATGGTACCCCACTCTGGTACTGCTGCCTGGAGAATCCTGTGGATGGAGGAGCCTGGAAGGCTGTGGTTGATGGGGTCGCTGAGGGTCGGACACGACTGAGAGACTTTACTTTCACTTTTCACTTTCATGCATTGGAGAAGACAATGGCACCCCACTCCGGTACTCTTGCCCGGAGAGTCCCATGGATGGAGGAGCCTGGTGGGCTGCAGTCCATGGGGTCACTAGGAGTCGGACATGACTGAGCGACTTCGCTTTCACTTTTCACTTTCATGCATTGGAGAAAGAAATGGCAACCCACTCCAGTGTTTTTGCCTGGAGAATCTCAGGGATGGGGGAGCCTGGTGGCTGCCATCTATGGGGTCACACAGAGTCGGACACAACTGAAGTGACTTAGCATAGCATAGCATAGCATAGGACATAAATTTGTAAAAGTGTTCTGACCCCTCTATTAGAAATTAATCACCATTGACAGTTCTAGACCGTGATCTCACCAGAGATGCATCAAAGCAATCTTCAAATCAAACTTTACTAATGTGACTTTATTCACCATTAGTTCCCCCATACATTTACCCCCACAGTTTGCCACCCTAGAAGTCCTTTTCTTTTGACTTGTCACTTCTCCAAAAATGTATTGTTCTTTGCTAAGATGCTACCTAAGACCGGTTTCTAACCACCCAATGAATTACTCGACACTAAGTACAACCATGTATATGTGTGTTGATCATGTTCAGTTCAGTTCAGTCGCTCAGTGTCTGACTCTTTGCGACCCCATGGACTGCAGCAGGCCAGGCCTCCCTGTCCATCACCAACTCCTGAGTCCACGCAAACTCTTGTCCATTGCATTGGTGATGCCATCCAACCATCTCATCCTCTGTCGGCCCCTTCTCCTCCCGCCCTCAATCTTTCCCAGCATCAGGGTCTTTTCAAATGAGTCAGCTCTTCGCATCAGGTGGCCAAAGTATTGGAGTTTCAGCTTCAACATCAGTCCTTCCAATGAACACTCAGGATGCACATGTTAATAAACTTCTATTTGCTTTTTCTTTTGTTAATCTGTCTTTGTTAGTCTAATTTACAAAGCCCCAGCTAGAGAACCTGAAATGGGTAGAGTAAAAATAAAAATTTTCCTCCCCTACAAAAAATTACTTCAATAAACATCCTAAGTCATGAGAAGATTCAAATTCTAGACATAAAAGCAAATATGATCACTCCACTCATTAATGACAATGAGGTTGGTGAACAGCATAAGATGAAGATGCCACATACTTTGCAGAAATCATGTGAATTATGAAGCTCAATAAATATTTCAGTGCTGAGAAAATTAATATAGAACTGTAAGCATAAACCTATATAAACTCTTATCTGGACTAATGAAAATGTTTACTTGAAAGGAAATTATAGTCCATTTTTAAAAATATGTCTTTCACAAGGCCTTTGTTGTTTGATAACACAGTAAAACAACCCTCTAACCTTAGGCTTTGGGGTTTTTTGTTGGTTTTTTTCTTGAGGTACCTTTTGACATATATTAGTTTTAGGTATACAATATAATGATTCAGTGTTTGTATATATTGCAAAATGATCTAGTTATTCATCCATAATGAAACAAAAATTCATGTTTTAAGGAAATATAAGAAAAACTTAAACATAAGAATTTTCTCCCCCCATTTGGGCTTCCTCCCTCTTCTCTTGTGTGCATTGTGCATCTGCGTTACATGTTAACCAGACCTCCCCAATAGCAGAAATATCTGCTCAACTATAAAGATCAATTTTTCTTCTTCTGGCCACAGCCATGTAACTCCTTAGAAGATGACATGCCCTCCTCAATCCTATAAGAGGACTAAGGAATCCTGCACCACTTGCCTTATACAGCTATCTTATGCAGAAATCTTCAGTGATTTTATGTATAATGCCAGTATATCATTTTCCTTAAAGATAGTGATTAGTGCAGAACAGACTGGTCAGATAACCTGAAGTGATACTAGAAGTTCTTAATATTTACTTATGACCATATTAGGGTTTCCCAGGTGGCTCAGTGTGTAAAGAATCCTCCTGCAATGCAGGAGATATGGGTTCAATCCCCAGGTTGGGAAGATCCTGTGGAGCGGGAAATGGCAACCACTCCACTGGAGTGGAATATCACTCCAGTATTCTTGCCTGGAAAATTTCATGACAGATGAGCCTGGTGGGCTACAGTCCAAGGGGTTGCAAAAAGTTGGACATGACTGAGTGACTGAGCACACACATTGTTAATTGCTGTCACCCTGCTGTGAATTACATGCCCAGGACTCATTTATCTTATAACTAGAAGTCTATATCTTTTGACCACCTCCCACCCACTTCTGGAAACCACTAATCTGTTCTCTAACTATGAGTTCATTTCTTCATTTTTGCTTTGTTTTTATATTCCACATAAAAGTGTTATTATATGGTATTTGTCTCACTTTGACTTATTTCACTTAGCATGATTCCTTCAAGGTCCATCCATGCTGTCACAAATGGTAAGATTCACTTCTATTCTTACAGCTGAATAATAATATTTCATCATATATTTTATTATATATAATACAATATATTATATTATATAGTTTATTATATAATATAGAAATACTATAATTTCATATATATATATAATGAAACTATATATATATATGTGTGTGTGTGTGTGTATGTGTGTGTAACAACTTCTTTACCATTTAACGTTGAGTTTGTTTCCATGTCTTGGCTACTGTGAATAGAGCTGCAATGAACATGAGGGTACATGTTTTAACTTCCCTAGCTTGTTTTAATCTCCTTCAGATATATACACAGAAGTGGGAATACCAAATCATATGTCAGTCTTATTTATTTTTAATTTCTCTATACTATTTTGCATAACGGCTGCATCACCACCAACAATGCACAAGGGTTCCCTTTTTCCCACATCCTCACTAACACTTGTTCTTTCTTATATTTTTGATAGATTGCTATTCTAACAGGTGTGAAGTGATGTCTCATTATTTTGATTTTAATTTCCCTGATGGCTAGTGATGTTAAGCATCTTTCATGCATCTGTTAGACATCCTCATGTCTTCTTTGGAAAAATGTCCATTCAGTGAGCTCTTTGTTTATTCAGAACTTCTGCCTATTTTTAAATTGAATTTTTTTTTGTTTGCTTTTTGCTACTGAGTTGTATAAGTTCTTTATCAGCTATATTATTTATGATAATGCTCCCATTCAGTAAATGACTTTTCATTTTGTTGATGACTTCTTTTACCTTGCAGCAGCTCTTTAATTTGATGTACTCTTTATTTGTTTTTGTTTTTTTTTTTTTTTTAAACGTTTGTTGCCTTTGTCTTTTGTGACAAATGCAAAAAAAAAAAAAAATTATTGTCAAGACAGATACCAAAGAGTTTACTGCCTGTTGTGTTCTAGGTGTTCTATGGTTTGAGGTCTTATATTTAAGTAATTAATCTGTTTTGAGTTGTTTTTGCATGTGGTGTAAGGTACAGGGTCCAGTTTTCCCAAAACCATTTATTGAAGATTTTTGTTTATTTATTGTTTATTGTCTTTATTTATGTTTTTGGTTTCTTTGCTGTAAATGAACTAACCATAAATGTGTGGGTTTATTTTTGTATTCTCTTATTCCCTTAATCTTTGTGTCTGTTTTTATGCCAATACCAAACTGTTTTAATTACTACAGCTTCATAATAGCATTTGAAATCATGGAGCTTGGTGCCTACAGCTTTTGCTTCTTTCCAAAGACTGTGATATTTGGAGTCTTTTATAGTCCCACATAAATTTTAGGGCTGTTTGTTCTTTTTCTGTGAAAACTCTCTCCGGAATTTGATAGTGTTAGGTAGTTGCTGCTGCTGCTAAGTCGCTTCAGTCGTGTCCGATTCTGTGTGACCCCAGAGATGGCAGTTCACCAGGCTCCCCCGTCCCTGGGATTCTCCAGGCAAGAACACTGGAGTGGGTTGCCATTTCCTTTTCCAATGCATGAAAGTGAAAAGTGAAAGTGAAGTCGCTCAGTCATGTCCAACTCTTAGCGACTCCATGGACTGCAGCCTACCAGGCTCCTTCGTCCATGGGATTTTCCAGGCAAGAGTACTGGAGTGGGGTGCCATTGCCTTCTCCGGTTAGGTAGTTAGAACAGGGAAAAGGGGGTCCAAAATGGCAGTGGCGAAGAGACAAAGAAAGGAAAAAGCTCATGAAAATGGAAAAAAAGGAAATCTGCAGACAAGTGAGAACTTCAGGTGAAACAAACACTTCCCCTTCTAAGCTAGCCCAATTTGCATAGTGCAGGCTTTCGGGGAGGAGACAAATGTATAAAAGGAGGAAGCCTAGAAGGACTTCTGTCCTTTGGGATTGGCCCACCCTCACACCTTGAGGATACACTATCCTTTGCTTTTCCTAATAAAACTGAGCTGTAACCAAGCTATAACACTGGTCTGCCATTTCAACATTCAAATCTTTGCCGCGGTGAGACAGAACCAAAAAATTACACACTCCCCCGACAATAGGATTTCCTAAATCCAGATGTCTGTTTCCTTCCCCAAGGTAGGGAAGTTTGTAGTCATTATTTCTCCCAATGAATTGTCTGTCCCTTTTATTGTTCTGTTCTACTTTGAGAATCCCTATAATTCAAATGTTAGCTTGATGTTGTCTCATAAATCTCCTAAGCTATCCTCACTTTTTAAAATGCTTCTTTTTTGCTGCTCTAATTGGGTGAGTTCCACTGCTCTGTCTTTGAGTTGACTGATCCTTTCTGTTTCATCTAGTCTTCTGTTGAAACTCTCTAGTGAATTTTTCAGTATAGTTATTATATTCTTTATCTCTTTGACTTCTATTTGATACTTTCTTTAATTTCTATCTCTTTGTTGAAATTCTCACTCAGTTTATTCATTCTACTCCCAAGTTTGGTGAACACTGTTATCATCATTATTTTGAACTTTTTTTTTCTTTTTTTTTAATTTATTTTATTATTTAACTTTACAATATTGTGTTGGTTTTGCCATATATCAAAATGAATCTGCCACAGGTATACATGTGTTCCCCATCCTGAACCCTCCTCACTCCTCCCTCCCCATATCATCTCTCTGGGTCGTGCCATTAGGCAAATTACTTATCTCTGTTTCATTAAGATTTTTTTCTGAGGTTTTATCTTGTTCTTTTGCTTGGAATATATTCCTCTGTATCTTCATTTTTCTGGACTTTTTGTGTTGGTTTCTATACATTAGATAAAACAGACTCTCCCAATCTCAAAGGAGCAATTTCATACAGAAGATAAGCCTTATCTTTCAACATTTTCTGGCTCTTGGTTGTTTCTCAAACCTTTGTTATCCATGCAAACTATTTTATTTTTAATGGCCCCTAGTAATTGAGAGTGTGCCAAGACCTGTTAGTGTCCCAAAGGAAAGGCTCTCGACCACTTAGATTCAGACTATCTGGAATTCAGACCCTCAAGCAGTAGTGTCTAAAGTATGCAAATATATACAGTCCTGCAGGGTTGCTAGCATAAGCCCTGCTGACCACCAGGGATAGGTGATCTGGAGGTGTCCCCTGCCCGAGCGGCAGTCACAAAAATCTGGGCTCCAGGCAAGCTTCCACTCATGTCCAGGAGATACCAGTGAGATGTAGTGAGGCAGAGTGAAGCACAAAAACAGTGTGTACCACAACTACACTCCCCGAGGGCACATTCACAGGCCCCTAGCTGTGCCCACGCTGAACCCT
>NW_011494788.1:832455-836399 GCF_000754665.1 Bison bison bison
AACCCTCCCCTTCAGGCTGAAGCTTCAGGACCTCTTTCACAGAAAGACTGGCTTTTAGCTGGGTCTGTTCTCTGTGCAGTGTCCTGGGAATGCAGCCAGCTAAGAACTGAGTCTCTGATTATTATACTCTTGCAGGACCCAGACATGTGGGCTCCCTGGCTGCCAGAGCCAGAGTATCAAGGGGCATTCCTTAGGCACAAAGATAGGGCACCCAAACTAAAAACCAAGGCACTAGACACATGTAGAAGCTCCCCCTACCCCTTCAGGAATTACTGGCATTCTAGAGTGTTGTAGAGAAAGAGGGTGCGGCTATCACCCACCCTCTAAGGTCTATGGAATACCTTCCAGTTGGCACTTAAATGTATATTTAATAAGAAGCCTGACTTCAAGGTGCAGTTGTGATGATAAACTACTAGGCTTCTTTCACAGAAAGACTGAGCCCCTGGGTATATTGCCTCTTGCTGTGCCCTGAAGATGGTGACATTTTAAGAACTCTTTATCCATTGTTTGTCACCCTGTGGTACCCAGAAGTGTAAGCCCCATACAGACAACTGTTGTTGTCTGTGTGATTAGGACTGAGCACAGTGTATTTTATAAGTTCTCACTTAAAACACAATTGTGTTAAGCCATGACACCTAGCAATGTTTATTCTCTTACTATGAATGTTTATTAAATATGTATTATATGCCAGGAACTGTTTTAGATGCTGTAGATACAGCAGGGAACAAATTTCATGAACCAATGGACTGTAAATTCTAAAGGGAAAAAAGTCAATAAATATACTTCAAAGAAAATACATATTTCAAAGAAAAGTAAGACAAGGTAATGGAAAGAGTGTTGGCGTGTTGTTTTCATTGGGGGACCAGAGAATTTCTCTCTGAGGAACAGAAAATTGAATAAAGGAGAATAAAACTAAAGGAGAAAATCCAGTTAGAAGGCTGCAGCCATGGCCCTGGTAGAAATAGCCAAGACTGCTTCTGTTTCATTGGCAGATGCAACGTTGTAAGATATAGAGAATAGCTGAGTTCCACAGAGATTTACAGCGTAGGAAAAAAATATTAAAAGTATCATTCTACTGGTAGCATTTACCTCAGTTTTCTCTTTTAACACCTCCTGCAAACTTCAGAAGGGACAAAAGTAGGGATACTTTTCCATGCAAATCACACAATTTAAAGCTAAAGAACCATTGTCAACATAATAGAAAAACTAAATCCCTAGGGCTCTAAAGACTGCTGCAAGAGAAAACTGTCTATTTCCCACTATCATCAACAAAAGGATAAATTCAGTAACATCATGATTAAAACACTTAATAAGAAAGAACTCTATAAAAGCCGGAGATAATTACAGCCATGTAAACCACTGCCATTGATGGTTATATTAATTGTTCTAGGCAGAGAATATAGCTTTTGGTTACCTTACAATATGTGATACAAACTCTGTAAAACGAAAGATAGGATAATTTGCTTTATGGTGCCAACAAGAGCAAATAACAGCACGGTTCTCAGAGTTTACTTGCACTAAATACACATTTTACTCAGAATGTTGCTTTACATTTATCCAGCTTGCATATCATTTCCTTGAAATGTTAAAATCCTGTACATCAAAAATACACATACGATTTTCTTTACCTTCTGACTAATGTAGTTAATAATAGCCCATGGATGCCCAATACAAATGGCTTGGAAATCTTCAAGGAATAATAAAACTGTAATGAAAATACTTAATAAATTTAGTTCATTATTTTGCCAGGATAAATGGATACTTGAAACCCAATTAGTGCCCAAGAGTAATCAGGAATTAGTTATTTTTAGTTTAATTCTCTAATTCTGGACTCGCTATATAAACTTGAGATACAGAAGAGGCAGGCAGCAACAAGACTAAGCTTTGAAAAATCATAATGCAAATACTTCAAAGAAAGTATGTCTCTTCTGGAACACTGCACAGTGCTTTTATATAAATGATTGGGCTTTTATACAAATTGATTTAAGTTGTTGATCTCATTTCAAATGTATTTTTAAAACTCTCCACTTGTACTCTCCTCCCCTTATGATTACTCTTTTTGATATCTTACTTTATATCTAATCATTTTGTGTGTCCCTTTCCTGTTTATTGTGGATATAGATAATTTTACTACTTTTGTCTTTTAACTTCCCCACTAGCTTTGTGTGCAGATGATTTCTTACCTTTGTTATATGTTTGTGTTTTCTGGTGAGCTCCTTCATTTTGTAATTTTCTTGCTTCTAGTTGTGGCCTTTTCTTTTTTCATCTACAGAAAAATTCCTTTAGCATTTGTTGTAAAGTTGGTTTGGTGGTGCTGAACTCTTTTGTTATCGTTGTATAGTCACTAAGTCATGCCCAACTCTTTTGTAACCCCATGGACTTTGAAGCCCACCAGGCTCCTCTGTCTCTGGGATTTCCTAGGCAAGAATCCTGGAGTGGGTAGCCATTTCCTTCTCCAGGAGATCTTCCCAACCAAGGTATCGAACCCACATCTCCTGCATTGGCAGGCAGATTCTTTACTGCTGAGACACCAGCGAAGTCCTGCTGAAATATTTTAGCATTTGCTTATCTGTAGAGCTTTTTATTTCTTCATCAAACCTAGAGAGCTTTGCTAAGTAAACTATTCTTGGTTGTGGGTTTTTCTTTTTCATCACTCTGAATACACTGTGCCTCCCATCTGGTCTGCAGAATTTCTGCTGAAAATTCAGCTGATAACCTTATAGGAGTTCCCTTGTATATTATTTGTTGTTTTTCCTTTGTTGCTTTTAATCTCTATAATTTTTGTTGTTTTATTTACAACTCATCATGCTTACAATCTTTACTCTTAAGGTTTTGTTGGCTAGGTTGCCTATCTCCACTTAGTCCTTCTAGGATTTAAACTTGTTCCTTTGTCTGGAACACCAGGCTTCCCTGGTGACTCAGATAGTAAAGAATCTACCTACAATGTGGGAGACCAGGGTTCAGTACCTGGGGCGGGAAGATCCCCTGGAGAAGGGAATGGCAACCCACTCCAATATTGTTGCCTGGAGAATCTCACTGACAGAGGAGCCTGGAGGGCTACAGTCCATGGGGTCTCAAAAGAGTTGGACATGACTAAGCAACTAACACTTTCACTTTCTTTTGTCTGGAATACATTCCTCTGCAGCCTTTTTTTTTTTTTGTCTAAGTTACTATTTTTTAAAATATATTTATTTATGTGGCTGCACCAGGTCTTGGTTGCAATATGTGGGATCTATTTCCCTGTCTAGGGATCGAACTTGGGGCCCCAGCATTGGGAGCATGGAGTCTTAGCCACTGGACCACCAGGGAAGTCCACTATGGGTATTTTTATGTATTCAGCAGGTTAGTTAAGGGCTTCCCAGGTGGTGCTAGTTGTAAAGAACCCACCTGTCAATGCAGGAGACGTAAGAGATGTGGGTTCGATCCCTGAGTTGGGAAGATCCCCTGGAGGAGGAAAGGGCACCCCATTCCAGTAGTCTTCCCTAGGAAATCCCATGGACAGAGGAACCTGGTGGGCTACAGTCCACAGGGTTGCAATGAGTTAGATGCAACTGAAGTGACTTGGCAGGCATGCACACACAGGTTAGTTACCTTTCTCAAACCTGGAGAAGTGGCCACTGTAAGAGGATTCCTGTGTGTCCTGGCAGTGCACTCCACTCTCATCACCCAAGCTGTATGCTCTAGGGATTCCATAAGAGGGCTGCATGGGTCCTTCTGTTGTTGCAGACTGACTATGTGGGTAATCTGGTGGTCTGGTTGGCCCCAGCCCAGTTGGTTGTCAGGCTCTGTCTTATGTGGATGTTTTTGACTGCTGGTTAAGGGGTTCTGGTCAGGAGGCAGCTGGCTGCAGAAACCTAGGGTCTCCCCAACTAGTGCTGGCTCACTGGTGGGTGAGGTCAGGATCCAGAAGACTCTGGGGCTATTGCCCCCACCCCACCCCCACC
>NW_011494788.1:836499-844323 GCF_000754665.1 Bison bison bison
CAGGTCCTGGGGTTAGTGCCAGACTACTGGCAGGAGGAGCTGGGTTCTAGAGTCTCGCTGCAGGTACAGGAATTCCAGAGCTGATGTCAGGTTGCTGGGGGTGAGGGGTCGGGGACACCGGGGCGGGGTAGGGGGGTCTATTCCTGACACAGCTGGGTATATGGTCAGGGTGTCCTGAAGCTTGTGCTGGCCTGCTAGTAAGACGGGCCAGGGCCCAGCTGGTGCCAGTGTAGGGTCTGACCTGCTGGAGGCTGTAGGAGCCGGCTTTTCTCAAGTCTGGCATCTGCCCACTGGTGGAAAGAGCTGGGTCTTGGCCCTCTAGTAGTCTGGGCTGTATGGAGCAGCATCTATAGATGTTGGTGGGCTCAAGAAGACTGGAGGCATCCTGTCTGCTGATGAGGGGACTGTGTCTCCACACAGCTAGTTGTTTGGCCTGAGGAGTCCAAGCACCGGGTCCCTACAGGCTGTTGGGTGGGGCCAGGACTTGGCGCTAATGAGAGAGGGAGGGTCCACCTGGCTCTCCTACCACTACTTCCGGTTTCCGCGTGTGTAGAAGGAGCTCCCAAATATGGCTGCAGCTGGTGCTTCTGTCTTCTGGGAGGTCCCCCTCTTGGGAGATGCTTCAAGACCAGCAGTTAGGTCTGGCCCAGGCTCTTATCAAATCATTGCTTCCGCCATGGGTCTCGCTGTGTGTGTAGTGAAGTGTGTGCCTTTAAGAGTGAAGTCCGTTTCCCGCAGTTGTTTGGGACTCCGGAAATTAAGCGGCACAGCCTTCAAATTGGCTTTGGGGACTCATCTTCCCCGTGCTGGATGTCTGGGCTAGGGAGCTTGATGTGGGGCTCAGAACTCCCAGTCCTGTGGGAGAGACCTCTGCACAGTAATTATATTCCAGTTCGTGGGTCACCACCTGAGGCTATAGGACTTGATTATATCACTAGTTTGGGCTTCGCAGTTGGCACAGTGGTAATGATTCTGCCTGCCTATGCAGGAGACGCAGGTTGGATCCCTGGGTCAGGAAGTTCCCCTGAAGGAGGAAATGGCAACCCGCTCTCGTATTCTTGCCTGGAGAATCCCATGGACAGAGGAGCCTGGCGGGCTGCAGTCCGTGGGATCACCACGAGTCCAACACAATTTATCGGACCGCACGCACACGCTAGTCTGCTCCTCCCGGCCATCTCTTCGTGGCTCCTACTTCTTCTTGTTAGGGGTAGTAGCTCTATCCTGTAAGTTTGGGTTTCGTCGTAGTTGGTTGTTCTGCAGATGGTCGTGCTTTGGGCATGCACAGTGCTTAGCCGGCACGTTGTGGGCAAACAAAAGGAAATGTAATGTTACCATTTGAAAACAGAGCAGCAATATGATAAAGAGGAATTTGGACTAAATAAAAGAGATGATCCAAAAATGCTTAAGAAAATTTGCAACAGCACTTTAAGACTGAAGCAGCCTTGCAGCATTTTTCTTTTCTAAGGACTGTTGCCAGCCTACTGAAATAAAAAACAGGCCCTGGTGTTATTAAAAGCTGAATGAATGGCAGAAAAATAGAAAATCTCATTAAACCATGCCAACAGCTTCAACTCATTATGAATATCTCCATAGAGCAGCCAATAATCCATTATGTTTTAAATAATATGCCTAAATATACCTCTTACATATAATGGCGGCTTGACACTCTATAAATGTCACAGAGCAAATTTTTTTAGTTCAGACCTCTTCATTTTAGTAATATTTCATGAAATCTGAGTATTAAATAAAGTCAATACCTTAAGAAACTGTACATTACAACATAAAATACCTGAAATGTTCATTTTGTTCATTTTTTTTTTAATCTATAGACTGCCCTCCTGTAGCCACTGTCAGTGTTGATAAACTAAGCTTTGCGTAGTTGTTCTGACTCACCTCATTTACCTTGCTATCCCTCACAGATTGTTCTTATAGATTCATTTTCTTTGTCACTTTCTTCTCTCAAGCACCCCCAACACATTCACATGCCAATTTTTTAATCTGGAGTTTTGCTTGTTAGACCTGTTATATCAAATAAGCTTAGACTCTTTGGCCTCTTCTAATAATCTCCCATCATTCACTCCCCAAAATATTTTTTCCACTTTTTTCTTCTTAATTTCCCAGAAGACACCTCACAGGAAAATTTTAACTAGGTAAAAAATGAGAAGAATATGGAACATTTAGATGTTAGCTCCATGTATAAAGAAATAAAAATTTTAGAAAGATACATTTAGGATAAAATTTTAGAAAAATTTTAGGATGGCATAGGCAGTCCCATAAAGAGGTAAACTTGCCATAGTAAAGTGAGGGAGAAATTTGGGATGAATGATATGTTGTGATTCTGCTCTGTGGTAAAAGCAAAATGAATTAAATCAATAGAATTAAACAAATGTGGTTCAAAAAACATAAGGTGTTCATAGATAAATTAGTAAAAGAGGTATATATATGTTATATATGCTGCTGCTACTGCTGCTAAGTCATTTCAGTCCTGTCCAACTCTGTGCAACCCCATAGACAGCAGCCCACCAGGCTCCCCGGTCCCTGGGATTCTACAGGCAAGAACACTGGAGTGGGTTGCCATTTCCTTCTCCAATGCATGAAAGTGAAAAGTGAAAGTGAAGTCGCTCAGTTGTGTCTGACTCTTTAGCGACCCCATGGACCGCAGCCCACCAGGCTCCCCCGTCCATGGGATTTTCCAGGCAAGAGTACTGGAGTGGGTGCCATCGCCTTCTCCGATATGTTATATATACATACACACTATTGTGCCTTTTAAAAAAAAGTTCTTCAATGTGCAACGACATAAATAGCCTTAAGGATATTATGCCAAGTGAAATAAACCAGTCTCAGAAAGACAAATGCTTCAGGGTTCCACCTATATGAGGTGTCCATTCCTTTTCTTATCTGTGGAAAGGTAGATAATCATGATTCTCTAAACGCCCTCTAGAAAGATTATGTTTGCTTCCTGTTCTATTTTTTGTGTTTTTATATGTGCCTGCAGGCTGAACCATTTTGTGACTTCCTTTTCATTCCAATAGAACATGTGAATTTTTATATATTTATTTTATATTCCCAGAAAAGTGAGAGACTGACTGCTTCTTCTTTGTCTTGATTAGAAAAGCACAAAAAGTCAAGGTAGGATCCAGAGTTCAGTGAGAAGGAAACCTCCAAGCAGTTTTCACCCACGCCAGGACATTCTGTCAGATACGGTCCAAACCTGAAAGTTTTCTTCTTCTATCAATCGTATTATTAAAAAGTAAGAGATAAGCAAAAAAAAAAAAAAAGTCACTAAAACCGGAGATTGAAAGGGCAAAACATGAGTGGAAGACTATTCAAGCAAGATTTACTTTCTCACTGAAGAGCATATTATTAGTAGAATTTACTGGTAGAGTTGTCACTTTAAAGTTAATTGGATAGAGAAAGAGAAATGTTAACTGTGATGGAAAGGTACAGTGCAACATGTCAGTGAGTTCTCTTGGTCAAGAGATGTGTGCTTCCTCAATTAAAAACATGCTTTCCTTCCCTCCTTTTCTGTCTTTCTTGTAAAAAATAACTGTTATTTGTTAGATTATGTTAACAGAAGGAAAGTGAAATGAACTAAAGATTAGTAAGTAAACTTAAATATCATCAAAGAGTCTGTATGGAGATGAGAGATCATGTGAAAACACTTGGGTGTTAGAAATAGGAGGTCTTAGGAGAGGCAGAGAGAATGCAGATTTAAAAGAATCAGATTGGCAATTTAACCTCATGCAATCATTCTAAAGGTCAACTATACCCATGGACTGTAGCCCACCAGACTTCTCTGTCCATGAAATTCTCCAGGCAAGAATACTGGATTGGGTTGCCATTCCCTTCTCCAGGGGATCTTCCCAATCTAGGGATCAAACCCAGGTCTTCTGCGTTGCAGGGAAATTCTTTACCATCTGAGCCACTAAGGAAGCCCTTTCACATAAGTTATTCTAAAGATTATACTTTTGAAAATGTAGCTTTCAGATCAGTAAGCATATTCTTAGTGCCTATCCTGCTCAGTCCATATATGATAGTGAAGAAATGTAGCAACTTATAACTGCAATCAAAGAGTTTACAGCAGCATTTTCCATATCTGTAATCAGTGTTGTTCAAAAGTTATATGATAAATACTACCTATGGGGGTTGGAGAGGGCAAATGAGGCACTAATGTTAAGAGCTTTAATTAGTATAATATTTCTAGAGAGCAGATTGTTAATACAAATCAAAAGCTTAAAATTTTGTGCACTTGATGCTCAACATCACTAATTACTAGGGAAATTCAAAATGCACAATTAACACCATGATGAGATACCACCTCGCATCCGTTAGGATGACAATGGTCTTAATTTGCTATGGCTGCCATAATAGAACTCCACAGATTCAGTGCTTAAACAACAGAAATTTATTTTCTCATAATTTTGGAGGCTAGTAACCCAAATCAAGAGTTTTGCAGATTTGGTTTCTTCTTAGATTTCACTTGCAGATGGCCGCTTTTTCACTGTGTCCTCAGTTGACCTTCCCTCTATGTATGCATGAAGAGAGAGAGATTGCTGACACTTCTACCTCTTCTTAAGGACACCAGTCCTACTCGGTGAGGGACCCATCCTTATAACCTTCACTACATCCTTAAAGCCCCAGTCTTCAAATATAGTCACATTGGAGGTTAGGACTTCAATATGTGAATGTGTTTGGAGGGTGGGGGGTGGGTATATAATTTAATCCATAACAACTGCATTGTTTACAAAAGGCAAAAAGTAGAAATAATCCAAATATTCATGAATAGGAAATGAACTAAACACATGGCTGTACATTCATATAATGGAGTACTATGTAGTTATTAAATGAGATGATTTACATGTATATTTATTAACAAGAAAAGATGCCATAATATTGTGAGATGTAAAAAAGACATGTTAAAAGAAACACGTATAGTATGGTTTCATTTTGTAAGTATAAAAAAATGCATAAACAAATACATTATTTTTGTTTCTCTGTCTTTATCTCTTTCTTTCTCTCTCTTCCCTCATCCCATTTCTCTCTCCAGCTCTCAAATATATATAATCATCTGGAAAGATATACATCATATAGTACAGGAGTAATTGTATTTGATAATGAGTTACAGTTGATTTTTTTCCACTACAAAATAATTTTAATGCCTGAATATTTCAATATGTGCATATTTTATTCATGTATTTCCAAATATAAAGTTATTTTTATTGAAAAAATTATTCAAATTGAAATTGCCACTTACGAAGAAATGAAAATCTTCAAGGCTTAAGAGGTAACCTGAAATAAATAAGCTAAGGAATCTATCAGTTTTTTTCAGTATTCCCCTAGGTTAGGACGGAAACCCACACGCTATGAATTTTACTTAAATTCTGCCACTGAGTTTTCAACACATACATATCTATTTCCTGCATGTTTTCATCTGGGCAGTATTCTTCAGAAAGTCTTATCCTTAATATTGAGAAGATGATTACCCTTGTGCCTGCTAACAGGTAAAAATGGCACAACCCTGGCACTGTAACATCTGATGTTCAGTGGGCTTTCTTCAGCTACTTGAAAGAGAGGCATGCTGTAGAACAGTTCTTCGCCATTCCATTCCCTTTTTCCAGTCCAAGCACTGCTAGAGTAGATTGTCCCCTATGGTGTAAACCCACTTAACATTTGATTTACCTACTGGCAACCACCCAACCCTATCTGGACAAGCAGGTCTCACTCCAAAAAGGACTTCAATATTTGTATTCTATGATATTTATTAGCTGTTTTCTGCCTTAACTTTCACATTCTAGAAGAAATGATTTAAGGGTTGATTATTTCGTTGAGTAAAAGTCATTAGTTTCTTTTTAGATATGCACAAGTAGATCAGAAGCTTAATCTGGATGAAGGCCAAATTGTTTTGTGTAATAGAGAAATCAGATGTACTCTCAGGCGGCTGGGGTGATAGGAAAGGGTCTTAGTCAAAAAGACTGGTAGCATGGCAGCAGCAGACCCTACAGACAAAAATGACAGAAAGAAATCATTAATCTCCATGAGACCTGGGAATTTTTTTTAAAGAGCAATGTCATGTATTCAGATTGTGCTGGGTTGCTGGGCTCCCCCTTATGTTACTCACATCATCAGTGAACATCTGTCAGACATAAGGATTTTACATTAAGGATGCTCTGAGGTGTGAGGAAAGGGGTACCCAGTGCATGAAGCTTTCAGGAGATGATAGCAAGGAAAGCAATTGCGAGGAGACAGCAGAGAAGCAAGCTGTGGTATGGGCCAACTCAGGAGTACACAGAGCTCAAGTTCTGCTTTTCCAAAACCTACCAGAGAAAGATTTGAGGAGGAAGGAGGTAGGCTCAATCCAGCCCTTATATAAACAGGGGTATCCAAGAGACAGCAATGTGGGTACTAACACTCTTTATGGAAAACTACATTGTACCACGTAGTTTTCATCATCTCTTCACGATAAGTGTTTATTATGGTTCCCTGGGGCTTCCCAGGTGGTACTAGCAGTAACCTACCAAAGCAGGAGATGTCAGAGATGCAGGCTAGATCCCTGGGTCAGAAAGATCCCCCGGAGGAAGGCACGGAGTTTTCAGATTTCTCCAGTTTTCTTGCCTGGAGAATCCCCATGGACAGAGGAGCCTGGAGGTGTACAGTCCATGGGGTCACAAAGAGTCAGACAGGACTGAGTACACACACCTAGAGATAAGAAAGACTAAGTAATTAGCCCAAGGTCACATGGGAGTCACTGACAGAACCAGGATGGGAGCCCAGGTGGAACTGCCTCTCGTCTCTGCATCTGTCCACCAGGCTCTCCCAGCTGAAAGTTCAAGGATTCCTTTATGCTTGCCTAGCACGTGTGCCATTTGGATCCTTCCAATGGAAAAACCACCACATCCAGAGCAGAAAGTCAGACAAGGTCAAGTGCATTCAGGGTGGTATGGCCATAGACTAGAGAAGAAAGTCAGCATTCTACTTTGCCAGAGTAACGGGAAATGACCTGTGTGCTTCACAAGCATCTAGTGACCGCTCAGTAAACTCCATGAGTGTAGGGCTATGTCCTTTTTCTAGCCACGATTTCCTGTCACAAAACCTGTGTGCTAGATGGTCTGTTGAATAAAAGATTAGTGCATAAAGGAAAAGTTTGATCCTACAATTTTTAAATGAGTGTCTCTGCCTAATCTTTTCTCAGTCAGCTCTAGAAGGGGAATTTCACACTGAATACAACTGATAAAGTTCACTTTCCTTGACTTGAAAAATTAATACAAGTAATTCATGTCCTTAAAGAAAAATTAGAAGTTATAGATAAGCAAAGTGTAAAAAGTGAAACTACCTAGTGCCTAGAGTTCCATTGTATTGATGCTCTGACATGGAGCACCCTTTGCAGTGAATGGAGAAGGCAATGGCACCCCACTCCAGTACTCTTGCCTGGAAACTCCCATGGACAGAGGAGCCTGGTAGGCTGCAGTCCATGGGGTCACAAAGAGTCGGACACGGGACACGACTGAGCGGCTTCACTTTCACTTTTCACTTTCATGCATTGGAGAAGGAAATGGCAACCCACTCCAGTGTTCTTGCCTGGAGAATCCCAGGGACGGGGGAGCCTGGTGGGCTGCCGTCTGTGGGGTTGCACAGAGTCGGACACGACTGAAGCGACTTAGCAGCAGCAGTTGCAGTGAATAACGCTCTTCTCTTTTACTCTTTGCATGTTGCCTTCCATCCATTATTTTGGTTTCTTCTAGAACTCCCAAGTGACTGATTTCAGAACTGCTTGACCTCTCCTACATATTTGAAAAATTACTTTTATACTCATCATGCCTTTATTTA
>NW_011494788.1:844423-877293 GCF_000754665.1 Bison bison bison
GGACCTTAGTAAAAAGGAAGATCCTGATTCAGCATTGCGGGGTGGCACCTGAGATTCCGCACAGCCATCAAGTTCCCAGGAGACATCGGCGATGCTGATCTGCAGCCTGTACTTTCCTTAGCAAGGTCTTAAGCAAATGCCTGGCATCACAGGTACTGGAATGTATATTGAAAGCACATGGACTCCACCGTCAGCCAGCGTGGGACTCGCCCCCTCCACTCACTAGCCATATGACCTTGGGAAAACTGACCTAGTCTCTTTGAGAATCTGCTTTCCCCCCTACAAAATAAAGATACTTGTCCTCATGTTTCAGATTTCCTGCAGTGCTTTAAAGTGTGATTTTTTAGCCTGCCCACACCATAGGGGGCATGAAATAGGAAAGGGACAACCTTGGGTTTCTGCTGTCAGGGGTAGGCTTTAATGATGTCACACAGAAAGTGTCCTGGTAGCCACGTCTCTGCCCAGGGGGAGGACACCATGCTCAGCTTGACCTCAGCCATGAAGTTGTTCTTTGGGTTGAAGGGATTAGAACAAAACACCACTCCTGTTTCATGCCCACACTGATGCAACCTCCACCCATAGGACAGGAACAAGCACGTTCAATTTCAATAGAGAACAGCCTGCAGGGTCAGCCACACGAGAGAAAGTAAATCATTCTATGATTAATGGTGGATACTCAAAGAACAGACTTCTGTTAAAAACATAAAGGCAGTACTTAGAGTGGAAACTGTGAAATTTTATGACAGTGAGGATAAGGGACTAGTGTTTGGGGGCGAAATCTTCTTGCCCTAAAGCTTGTTGACAGTAATCGGTTGCTCTGAGCAGAGTGAATGAAAAAGGGAGGAATGGCAGAGCGAACGAGTAAAGAAATTAACGTTGATTAAGTATTTCATGCTAGGCATGTTGCAAATATTATCATGTAATGTGGGGTCCACCAGGGCTGAATTCAGCCCCCATCCACACCAAGATATACTGGCCTGTGAAAAGAACAGGGTGAACCATAAAAAGGATAAGTAGCCTCAAGCAGCACAAGGAGAGGAAGAATTGGCCCAGATGGTGATGGACAGGGAGGCCTGGCGTGCTGTGATTCATGGGGTGGCAGAGTCGGACACGACTGAGCGACTGAACTAAACTGAACTGAATGCTGAAATGTTTTTTTAATATTAGAAATTTAGTTATAGATATGTGTTTCATTATAATCTTGGTGTTTATACACGCAGTCAAATGTTTGGTTACAGTTTTGTTGTTAGGAGGCCAATTTAATCAGTAGGCTAATTTAAAGATTCAGTCTTAGTGGTGACATTTGGGGGCTTTCCTGATGGCTCAGATGGTAAAGAATCTGCCTGCAATGCAAGAAACCCAGGTTTGATCCCTGGGTTGGGAAGATCCCCTGGACAAGAGAATGGCTACCCACTCCTGTATTCTTGCCTGGAGAATTCCATGGACAGAGGAACCTGGCAGGCTATAGTCCATGGGGTCAAAAAGAGTTAGACACGACTGGGTGACTAACATTTATACACTTACTTATGTACAGTGGCATTTTTAGAAACAGAAAAATGTGAAATAGTCTTCATCAGATCAAATACAAAAAGAAAAGAGCAAAAGATCACTAGATTCTTGAAAAAATGGGGGACAGGTTTTCCAAGAACAAATTTTAGTCCCATTAATTCCCATAAATTTTATCAGAAAATTGCTTAGTATTTTATTAGCCTTGCTACTATCTTCCCAGAAGGAAGTCATGAATTACATAGCCTTAAAAATTCTGTCCCAAATGAGGTTTGGGGAAACTTTTTCCTTGTCTAATATCAGTTTCCTTAGTAGAGAAAAAACTAGAAATTTAAAAGTGAAATCCACTCAATGTAAGACATAGTTTGCTATAAAACAGTTAAAAGGACTTTCCCCCAAGAATTGTAAGTCATTTTCGCCTGGTAAGAAGGCTTGCAAGAGAAAGAACCCTAGCTGACTCTCTCAGCCAAGGTCCAACTTTTCAGAGTAGATTGTGATATTGTGATTTATAAGAAATACATATTTGGTCTTCATCCACAAATAGTCTCAGATTTGAGTTCTCAGACATTCTGCTGGTGTTCTAGAATTGCTTGGTATTATGCGGGAAGCCCTCCACACACACACATACTGGAATTGGGTCTAGGAACTCAATCAAAGCTGAAAGGGACACATTGTAACATGTCTTCCGTAGGGCAGTCTCTGTCTAGGTGGGCTGCAAGGTATACCAGAACACATGTAGAGTGTCTAGCACTTAAAGTGAGCTCAAGTCTACATTTTGTTCTTTCCTTCCTTTAACCTCTTTCCTTCCTGCATTGCAGAGCTAGACTGACTTAAGACAGTATTTCAGGGCTCAAGAGGTTCTCTCCAGCCCTTACTATCTTCATTTAGAGATAAGATTAAAATGCAAGTAGCTAGGATCAAGAGCACACAGTACTGATGAGTTTCTTTCACCAAATAAATATTTCATATCTCTTTTCTTGAGAAGGACTCAGAAATTTAAAAAAAAAAATGTACTTGAAAGTAGGGGTAGTACACTTCACTGGAAAAAGAAACAGCAACATAAAGTAGGGGTGATTGCAAGGCTTCAGATCAACTTTTGCCAGCTTTACCACTGGGATTTGGGGCCAGTCCTGGTTAGGGTCATCTCTGCTGCGGCTGTTGCTAAGTCGCTTCAGTCGTGTCCGACTCTGTGTGACCCCAAAGACGGCAGCCCACCAGGCTCTGCAGCCCCTGGGATTCTCCAGGCAAGAACACTGGAGTGGGTTGCCATTTCCTTCTCCAATGCATGAAAGTGAAAAGTGAAAGTGAAGTCGCTCAGTCGTGTCTGACTCTTATTGACCCCATGGACTGCAGCCTACCAGGCTCCTCCGTCCATGGTATTTTCCAGGCAAGAGTACTGGAGTGGGGTGCCATTGCCTTCTCTGAGGGTCATCTCTACTCAGGTCAAAAGCAGCAGTGGGTGGAGAGAAAGACTTCTTGTCCTCATTCCTAAGTGTCTTCATACAAAGCAGGGGATCAGCAGGGTATGAGGAAGTGGGAGAAAATGATCAAACCTGAATTTTCTAAAACATTGAAAGTTATGGATAAGGTTAAAGCAAAAAGGTTTATAACCAGACAGGACCATCTCTACACTTACTGAACTTCTCTAAACTCCAATTTCCTGCAGAATGAAGCTAATTATAGCTTCACAGGTTGATAAATGATGACGCGCTCAGCTTGGTGCTTAGGATATAGAATTATATCAATTAGCTATTGATATGTAACAATTATACCCCAGATTCAGTGGCATGACAGCAGTGAGTTTTCATTCTTGTATGTCTGAAGTTGACTGAGGTGACACCTTGAAGCTGCAGGTGTGTGGGGAAGCTGATCAAGCTCTGATCCACACATCTCCTTCCTCCTGGAAACAGCAGGCTCCCTACGACATGCTCTTCTTATGGCAGTGACAGAAGCACCGCCACACAAGCACATTACAAGCGTGTGCTTGTGTAATCTCCACCAACATCATGCTGGCCAATGCAAAGCACACGGCCAAGCCTCGCATCAATCAGGCAGAGGGAGGTGGGGGGAGTTTTTGCTTAACAATCACAGAGACTATTACTCTCAACTCTCTTTTTATATTAATTCATATCTTTCCCATACAGAAAACACCTTAATTCACATCCCAAGACCCTCAAAAGTCTCATTTAGTCACAGCATCATGTTCATAGTCTAGGACCTTGTGATCTACATCAGGCTAAACATAGCTCTTCTTTGTTCAGAGATCTCATAATAAAAAGACAGGTTATCTGTCCAGCACACATCCAATGTACAGAGATAGAACAGCCATGGGATAAAATAATACTAAGAACTTGCACTAAAAAAATGAGTACTTTTTGCACACTGATTCCTACCTGAGGAAATATGGGAGTTGCAAGACCTTTCTATGTCTCATATGATTTCATCTTTTAGTTTGGCTGGCGATGCTTTTTCCAATAGGGCTCTTTTAAAAATGTTGTAAGTTCCAAACATTTTTGCATCAAAATATGTGACACCCAAGATTCTTTCTGAGACATGCCTCTCTCTGGAGACTCAATTACAGGTACTTCAGAGGTTCCTGGCTTCTACAGAACCAAGACCTTAATCTTTGTGGGAACTCTTTTGTCCATGTGAAAGGAGCTAGTAAGTTCACTAATCATTTCAAAAGTCTCACAAAAGGACTTAACAACCACTGTTTTTACCCTGAAGCAATGTCTTACTGGCAGGCCCCTGAATTTGTGCTCTTCCTTGACACTATGTCATAACGGCCATATGGCCTGTTGAAGAATAGTTTTATTTTCCACTTCCACTGATGTTTATCTTTTAAATGTACTTAAGAAACAGGACCTGATTTCTCTATATGAGTAAGGGATGACCATCCATACCAACATACTTACAATGAGTATATTAGAAGTGCATGGAGCCCTCCAAATGGGGACCTTGCCCCTGTAAATATCATTTCAGACTGTGGTTAAATCTAAGGCGATATAGGGAATTTACAAAGCAAGAATCAGAGCTACTCAGCAAGAAGAACAAAATTAATGATTGCGCTTCAGGCAAAAGATCTGTTCCTGGGGCTCGTCTTCCTAATGCAATAAGAGAAACCTAATAGAGTTTTTCAGAAAATATTCATGGATGAATTCACTGCAATACAGTGAGCATTATTGATGAATGAGAGCAACCACCAGTGATCTGGGACCTTGGTGTGAAGAGAGCAATTAGCACCTACTCAATTAAAAAATTTGAAGGAAATGAATGTTCATAATGGATACCATGCAATTATGTGAAACTTTAACTTTTCACAGTACCACTGGGGACCAGAAAATTTCAGTTATCATCAGTAAACCTTCCTGGATTGAAATATGGAATTGTAAAATATAAAGTTAAGTAGAATTAGCCTAAAATCATCCTGTTTGTCCTATGTTTGCCATTCTTGGCATACAGAAGTGACTTCTGATTTTCTCTCAAGAAGGATGGAAAGTCTAGTGATAGATACCCCACACACCAGCCCCATAAGCTACAGGCTATTCCTGAATACACCTTGATCCCTTCTCTGTTCCCTGTGGCCTCCTTTAGCCCTTCATTGTCTCTGACCTGGATATGATAGTGGAGCCGTTCCATCAGCCTTAGTTTTTATTCCCTTGTCTTGTAAAGCCTTTCTCCAATGCATCTCCTCCATAAAGTGTTTCCTAATGACATTGTTAAGAATGATTACCTTTTATAGCACCCTGTTTACCCCTCATTTGGGGATAATCACCACGTAATGCGTTTTACTAGAGTGTGATCTATCGAAGTCAGTTGCCCATATTGGACAATAAGCTTCTTGAGGTGGTATATTAGCTTTATCCCACTTTATCCTTTGCACACAGTGTGTATTGTTCTAAATTTTCTTTAACGCAAGACTCCTAACAATTGAATCATTTATAAATGATTCTGACTTTGCCAATATGCTCAGACCCCAGTTAGACTCCAGTTAGAGCCTGTTATCCTTAACTCAGTTTGTTTTTCTAAGCCATAGTTCTGTAGTTAATCCCATGATCTCCAGGCCTTCAGAATAATTTTCCTATATGATTTCAAGGCAATTATTCCAGTTGAAATACTGTTAGCAGTAGTAGTCACAAGGACTCTCTAAAGTAGGTAGTAGATCTTTTGAAAATAAGGAACAATGAATATACTCATACATGTACATGTGGGTAGAAGATTTTTTAGTTTCTGAGGCTAGCTCCAAAAGACTGACTAATGTACCAGACTAGCAAAAACATAAAAACTTATATATAAAACCAAAAAATAAATGAAAGAAGAGCAATTCCTAAATATTTATTTGATTGTCATATGGCATCTTGAGCATTTATTTTATGAAGTCAAAGATGAATGAGACTGGCTTTAAAAAAATCACTGAACCTAAGAATTAATTGAGCATACATGTACTTTGTGATGGGCTTCTCTGGTAGCTCAGGTGGTAAAGAATCTGCCTGCAATGTGGGAGACCCGAGTTCAGTCCCTGGGTCAGGTCAGTCCTGGAGGAGGGAATGGCAACTCAGTCCAGTATTCTTGCCTGGAGAATTCCATAGATGAAGAAGCCTGGTGGGCTGCGATCGATAGGGTCACAAAGAGTCAGACAGGACTTTGTGAATGTCAGGTGAGATGAAAAAAGTTTTCTGAGAAAATTTGTATGTGAAAACTGAAGTTGCAGATTCCAGTCAGTTATCCCATAAGCAATGTTTGGCCACCCCAAAATGTAAGCAATGATTAATAGATGAACACTGGGTTTCTCAAGATTTTATTTGTGACATTCTACCAGGGGAAGTGAGAAAATTTGGGATCAGCCTAATTATGGAGAGTTAATTCACCATAAAAGGCAAGAAAAACCATACTGGATATATTATTTCTGGATTTTGAATTTGTTTTTGTTTAAAATTTATGGTGAATCTGAGATGCTTCTGAAATAATGAGTACAACCTAGCCATGAAAAATGATTGAGCACAGGGTGCCGAAGTCTTATTGAACTTTGTCCTCATAAGTAAATCAGTTGAGTTCCCACTTTACTGAGTAGTTCTTAAGAGTGCATAATCACTGAGGGATAAACTCACATCTCTGATACTCAGGAGCTGGGATAGGGAGGTTTTTATATCACAGACTGAGGTTGCTGTAGATGACGTGCTATATACCTGCACCTAGAAGCCCAGCTTGGCTGTGCTGTGCTCCCTCCTTTGCCTCATGAACAGGGGTCCTGTAAGAGGACCTGTCATCACCCAGTGTCAGTCCAGGAGGTACCATTTAGCCTGCCCTCTTCACCAGTCTGGTGGAACCCAGTGAGAGGTGCCCCAGCTGAGAGCTTGTGGGTATGGGCAGTTGCTGCCACAATTTCCACTTGGCCCCTTGCTACTTACCAAACAAGTCTCTATTCCTTTTTCATTATTTTAAGTGCCTGGAAATGAGTGCTTAATTCTCTTGTTATTTCTGAGTAAGTTATGAGAAAACCATAAAAACACTCTCTGGCAGGCTCAAAGGAGATATTTCTAACAATTATCTTAATGAAGGTGCAATAGGTGCATTGTTAGTTGGTATAAGTGCATATTTAAATCAGTTTTTCCTGTTGGTTATTTATTTCAAGTCTCATTGTTTTCAAATTAATTATCTTTTGACATCTTCCTTTAAATCACTGCTCTGTATTCATTTTACTATACATCTTTCTCAGAGAAACCTGCTAGGTATCTGAATAATTACAGCTCTTGTGGCAATAAATCCTAAATTGTGGGATGCATCATTGTCTGATGCATTAACAATTGGTTTTCTGTATTCTGTTTATTCCTCAAGACTAGGGACTATGATTTTCCCTTTCTTTGATCATTCTGAAGTATTTTCTTGTTTAGTAGGGTTCTAGGTGGGCTTCCCTGGTGCCTCAGATGGTAAATAACCTGCCTGCAATGCAGGATACCTGGGTTCAGTTCCTAAGCTGGGAAGATCCCCTGAAGAAGGGAATGGCAACCCACTCCAGTATTCTTGCCTGGAGTATTCCATGGACAGAGGAGCCTGGTATGGTAACATATGAGAAAAGAACTAAATCAAGTGAGATCTCTCACCAAGTATATGAAGATCCAGATACAGGTGCAAGGACGATGTGGCAGGAATAGGTTTCCTTGTGCAAGGGCAAATTAGCAGACCCATGCATCCAGGGCAAAGCAAAGGAAGGGAAAGTGGTAAAAGAGGCGGCTAGAGGTGAAGGCTAGAGGGAGCATTTTGGAGGGCCATGCAAGGGCTGATGGGTGAGCTGACTATACTGGGATCATTCCCATTTGTCTTCAAGAAGGAGAGCCTTGAAAATGTAAACATCGTGATCCATGGTCAGACAGAGCAGACTGCAGCAGCTGGGAACTAAATGCAGCTTCGTACCTCCTCTTCGAGACTTCCCGAAGATGAGCTGCAGAGCATCTATAATGACTCCCAAGAAGAGCACCTTCCAGTGTTTTATGTTTTCTGCCCAAGGTTCACAGACGGAGCAAAGCCCAGACATTATGAGTGTTTGCCTCTGAAATGAGGAATAGGGAAAGTAAAGGGGGGCTCTGCCTATGCTCCCATTCGACCACGGCTTGCCAGTGGGTAAGCATCTGCTTTTGGAGCCTAAGTCTGTGTTCTAAAATGTTTTAATATAAGGATCACCTGGGAAGCTTGTTAAAAATATAGATTTCCATGTTCCCCAACATTCACAAATACAAAATAAATAAATAATGAGGGCCTACTGTACAAGTCTAGTGAAGGAAGGGACAAATTTCCATTGCCATCATTTGCTGGTACAAATAAAGAGACCTCTAAGGAACCATGACTACATATTAAAAGTTGCAAATGACAGCTGTTTTCATAGTGATGATGAAATTTATTTCCTATATTTGTCTTGTCATTACTTTCCTAAATAAGTTAAGGGCTCTTGTAATAACAAATGTCTTTTAGAATTGGCCTCATTCAAGAGTTTTCAGTTATTCACATCAGTTACTCATGCACATTTTTTTTCTATCTCCCCCAAGTCTCATAGAACTCAGTCTTTACTGGATTGACTTGGCTCAGAGTTAAAGCAGTGCCCGGAAGACTTCTCTAATGGGACACAGTGCTGAGCGTAAATGAAGAGGGCAATGACAGAGGCTTCCCTGAGACGCAAGGCTCTGTTTTGTTACAGTTGCCTTCCTTTTGTCATCTGCATCTGTTAGAGTGGCCAACCTCAGTGACAGACAAGAAGTAAATGTGAGATGTATCAGATCTGTTTTTGAGCAACTGCTCTTGCATAACCAGACTGCAGCAAGCTGTCAGTTTTGTATGTCCCTCATCTCTAGACCTTTGCACTTTCCTATGCTGCAATCCCGCTGACCTTTTATTCTCTATATAAAAGAATAAAATGCTGGCTTTCTATTTGGCTCGGTGTTTTCTGTGAAACCCCACAGTTTGCAAGAGAAGGACTCAGTGTTTCAAATACACTTCTTTTCCTAACTTGTTGAAGTAGGGTGGGTTGGCTAAATGGAAAGTATTACAGTTTTTTAGGTTTAAAGTATAAACCTAAACTTTATAGTTTAGGTTTATACAGTTTTTATAGTTTAAACAGTTTTATAGTTTAAACAGTATAGGTAACACCACTGCAAGCACCATAATGCATGCATAATGGCAAAAGGGTAAAGTAAGAAATGAAAAATCTTTACTACAAAAATAATGGCTATATTTTTTCCCATGGGAATGCTCCAGCAATTTCAAATCTAAAATACACCAAATAGTTAACCCATGATCAAAAAGACCTCACAATATTCGTCCTATGAGAGAAAGTTCTTTGGGCATTTTTCTGCAGTTTTGCTTATTTGGTCTGGTTTGTTTGTAATGATGAAATAGTCTTTGAATTCATCCCACTCTGATAAAATTTCTTAAGGTGTTTAGACAATGGTTTGACTTCAAAGTCAGTCAGTCATCCTAGAAAATTGAAGAAACTATCAACCCTAATTTCAAGTGATGATCTTTCCATAAACTGAGTATTTTAAATATCCATTATTTTATCAATTCCTTTTTTCTTTACCCTTGTTATATCACATAGACTTCTTATGTTAGAATAAATCTAATGTAGATATCTTTATAAGATATTATATATATATATATTCTTTATATATATATATAAAGAATACACAAAAATAAAATAAAATAAGACTTTAGTAGATAAGATTATCTGACTATTTTTTTGCCCCTTGCTTGAGGACATAACCCCTCAAACAAGCATGTCATGGAGAGGATCAGGTCTCTGCTTTTACTTATTGTCCCTAAATCTCATCTGTTGGCAAAAGCCATATTTTATGCATATCAAATTTGAAAATATAGGTGGAAATTACCTAATCTTTCATTCTTCTGGCAGTGAAGATGGAAGATAAAACATATTCACAGGAAAATGCTATAGACCAGAAGAAGATACTCTGCCTTGTTCGGTAGCACAAGAGACATTACATGAGAATCTGGATGTGTTTTTAGATCCGTTTCCAGGGACCATGCAAACCTTCGTACCATCCAGCAGATGGCGCCAGGCAAAGTTCAAAGTCTTCTGGTAAGCAAGGAAGAGTTCACATTCTCAGTTCAGTTCAGTTCAGTCGCTCAGTCGTGTCCGACTCTGCGACCCCATGAATCACAGCACGCAAGGCCTCCCTGTCCATCACCAACTCCTGGAGTTCACTCAGACTCACGTCCATCGAGTCAGTGATGCCATCCAGCCATCTCATCCTCTGTCGGCCCCTTCTCCTCCTGCCCCCAATCTCTCCCAGCATCAGAGTCTTTTCCAATGAGTCAACTCTTCACATGAGGTGGCCAAACACTGGAGTTTCAGCTTTAGCATCATTCCTTCCAAAGAAAACCCAGGGCTGATCTCCTTCAGAATGGACTGGTTGGATCTCCTTGCAGTCCAAGGCACTCTCAAGAGTCTTCTCCAACACCACAGTTCAAAAGCATCAATTCTTCGGGACTCAGCTTTCTTCACAGTCCAACTCTCACATCCATACATGACCACTGGAAAAACCATAGCCTTTCTAGAGGGCCCCTAATATCAAATTAGAGAACAGAAAAATGTTTTATAACTTTGGGGCTCTTTATTTTTAATTTCATAATTTGAACATAATCCTAGATTTACCTATGGAATTCCTTTTGCTCTCTTTTTATACTGCTGCTTAAGTAAATCTGGGTAGTGCTTGTTAAAACAGTCAAAAAGAACACACACTTACTTATTCTGTTCAGTTTAATCTGCTGGATCTATTTGCCTTTCAATAACATAATTAGCATACACAGATCTATTGTTTTTCCATTTGACTTATTCATGTGACGTAATTGAAAGTAAATGGAATTGACAAGCGTGGAAGACCGTAGGATAGAATGGAAAAATCTACTGGCCATTGAGGACGTCAAGAGATTTCCCTTTACTCATCGATAGCTGCTATGTTTTCCATCAAAATTTCCTAATATGTTTTTGTGAACAATCCAAACCTAATTGTTTCTTGTACTATATACAGAAGGAATTTTTTTCTCAATGAACAAATTTGGAAAACTGATTTTTATTGCAATGTTAATTGGAGAAGCAGGGAACCTCTGAGGAATGAATAGAGGATGCATTTCCTAAATGGGCAGTCTAAAAATTCTATCATGATTTCTTTTCCCCTCCAGATCATTTTCCCCATGATTAGTTTATGATTTTACAACATTGTTTAGTTTGCCCTGAGAAAAGCTTAGGATGATACCTGTGTGGTAGATTCCTTCAGCTGAATTAAGAAGCTAAAAGTGGGCATGTAGTTCTCAGTTTAGAATATCAGTGTGTGTGTATTTCCTAGTAACTATACTTTGAACCTACTCGCTTCATTTGCAGTTGAGTGAGTGAGTGAAAATCGTTCAGTCATGTCTGACTTTTTGCGACCCCATGGACTATACAGTCCCTGGAGTGGGTAGCCTTTCCCTCCTCCAGGGGATCTTCCCAACCCAAGGACTGAACCCAGGTCTCCTTTATTGCAGGCGGATTCTTTACCAGCTGAGCCATCAGGGAAACCCTCATTGCAGTTAACATGCTGTATTACAGTTTCTGTGTCATATATTTACTTCTTCAACTAGACTGTAAATTCTGTGAGCATATATGCCCATTCATCTTTACACCCCCTAGTATCTGAAACTTAGAAAGTGCATAAAATGGTCATTTTATCAAAGTTCAGTTTAGTGAGTCATGTATAGGCTTTGTGCACAGATTTTCTTTGCCAGTAATGCCAAACAGCAGATGACACCTCAGGAGTGGTGGTCTCTCAGCTCAGATTCCTGCAGAGAACTGGAGAACTCCCTCTGAGACACACTGGCTCCCCTCACCTGCAAGAGTTACACAGGAAAAACATTAAGGACTCCAATCCCAACTTCTTGAGAGTTTAATGTTGAAATAGGCTTAAGTTTGTTCAAAACAGCATCGTCGGTAGTCTGGTACAGAAACAGCCAGTCATAAAGGGTGGTGGAAAGCAGACAGAGCCTCCCTCTGGGCTGATGGCTGTCCATGAGGATTTTTTCCTACCACACTAGGTGTTTTCTCATAATTCCATACCACCACTTTTACTCAACTTTTTCCCCCTTTTCCTTGACATATTTTGCAATTGCTAAAAATTATCTGAAATTGAAAAGAAGGAGAAGAAACCCCATTGAGGAGGGATATGTAAAATAAGATCACACAACAGGGTTGTACCTGGATTTGTCATTTGGGGTTCCCACCTCTCTTGAGGCAGTTTGTGTTAAAAAAAATCCTTAAATTATATTTCCATTTGATTTTTTACTCTCAAGTGTGTTTAAAATTTGCATAAGTAAAAGATGCTGGTAATATAGTAATTTTTGTGCAACAGTATCTAAGTTCTACCTCTACAAACACCTGTAAGTCACATTTTCCAGAATGATTGTTCAGAGTTTTCATTCCTTTACGAATATGTTCTAGGCATATACAATCATATACACATACTTTTCAAATGGAATCATACCACACAAACTATTCTACAGCTGTTCATGGAATCATACTCCACAAACTATTCTACAAGTATTTTCCAACACACTATAATCATTTTAGTGCTGAGTAATTTCATCACGAGGTTGCACTCTAATTCATTTACTCGAATCTCTTACTGATCAACATTTAGGTTGTTTCCACTTTTTTTAACTTCTAAAGTGTGCTTCTCTGTTCATCTTTCCATCGTTTTTTTGCACATTTGTATATCTGTGGGGAAGTTTTTCTAGTGGTAAAATTGCAGGATGAAAGGAAATGAATGCTTACAACTGCCCCCCAGACAGTGCACCAAGTGGCTTTGTCATCAAAAGTCACAGCCCTCCACCTCATCCAGCTACTGCTCTCTTTTTTTGAAAAATCGAGATATAATTGATATATATTCACTTTAGGTGTACAACATAATGATTTGATGTTTGTACATATAGCAGAATGTTCACCACAATAAGTCTAGTTAACATCCATTATCACACAGAATTACACAATTTTGCATTCAAATACATAGTACAGTATTTCTGACTATAGTCACCATGCTTACATGTGTTACACGTAACACCACGTGTTATATGTCCAGGACTTATTTGTCTTACAACTGGAAGCTTGTGTCTTTTGACCACCTTCACTCATTTCATCCACACTCCACACCCCTCCTGGAAGCCACCTAGGAGTTTGGGAGGTTTTTTGATATTTTTTTTCATTTTCTGATCCCACGTATCAGTGAGAGCATACAATATTATCTTTCTCTGTTTGACTTACATCACTTAGCGTAATGTCCCCAAGTCCAGCCATATTGTCACAATCGACTCTCTGCCCCTTTTAATCCTCAAAAAGGAAACCCCAGGTTTATTTTATTATTCACCTACAATTATTTAAAAGGTTATAAATATTGGTAGACTATGTGTAAAAATATAGGAACAACAGAAAAGACAGGTGATAAAGATTAGACATTATATATGATGTAGATAGTTATTTTTATTCCATTATTGTTGTAACAACAGAAGTCAAACATACTGTAACAAAACTTGGAAGGATGGGAACATAATCAATGTATGTATAAATTCCAATTTGCTCTGCCTCTGAGTCTCCTGCTTGCTGAGATAAAGGAGGCAGTTTTTTGGCTTCCATCAGAAAAAAAGCAAAAACCTATTACCCACAATTCCTTACACCTTCTCTGCTCGATGATGCACCAATGACAATACAATAAATCTGCTTGTTCATGAGAGCACCAGGCTGCCCAGTTAGGAAGATAGCACTCTGCAGCCCTTCGCATCATACATCACCTGGAGGTGCTGCTGGCTGTGTTCTGGAGAGTGACGCGCCTCTGAATTTTCTCCTTTTTGTCACTGACTCCTTCAGACATCACTGTCTCATCAACTGTAGCTGATTCCCGGCCATATTTCCCCTCTTTCTGCCTCCTTTCATTACTTGTACTCAGATAAATCTCTTCACTTTGACAGAGAGGGTTGAATATATGGCCTCTTTCCCTTGCAGGGATCAATACTTGCACGAGATAAGCCAGCCAACAAAGGGTGGATGGTGCAATAGGACTGGCTCTTATCATGATTGTGTCTCACACATAAGGTGCTTCTAACCTTCATATGTAATCAGTAATAATAATATACACTTTAGGGGAATATAACCACAAGATGGGCACCATCACATCAGCCCCATAAACACAGACCAGAGAGGCTTTCAGATGCAGCTAAAGGGCCTGAACCATGACATCCAACCATGCATACTCCTGGTCTCCCATTATTTATTTGTAACCCAGATCTTCCAGGCTTCTCCCCCTATGGAAGCAAATGGCGTTCCCAATATCTATGTTCACATTAATTTCAATGGCTCTAACTCCATCCAATTACTCAGTCTGTAAAGTCTGATCTAATTATTATGGGGACTCCCCAGAGGATCACCCTAAAGTGCTCACATACTAGTGGTCAGTTCCAGCCAGAGTTATGTCCAGCATCTGCTCCAGCTTCGTCCTCTATAACCTCTACCTGCAAAGGCACTTGGAGATTCTGTCCTAGCAGCCACGCTTACCATAGCAACTTGAATGTCTCTGTCAAAGGGACAATCTCCCAATCTCTCCAAACCTCTGGGAGCTAGTGTGGGCCTGTGCTCCTGAGGAAGTATAAGGATGCTCTTCTCTCCAGCACCATGATGTCCTCTAGCTCCTGGGTACCAAAGGAACTCTGCCCATGCCCCCCTTGCCTTACAATACCTCATGGAAACAGCTCTGTCAAACTTGGCTTTTTGTCCTTCTTCATGGGACCTGACCTAAGGCTTTAGAACTGGGCCACCAGAGGCAACAAACCTAACTTGGGCCCCCTCCTTTCCTGTGTTCCACTTTACTGAAGTCTATCTCCTCTCACGCCTATTAATTCTTGCAAACAGATGCCTGAAGGATGCCAATCCTATGTCAGTCCTTCTAAGTTGCTTCTATTTCACATATTTAATGTATAATGCAACTTCATGACCCCAAAAGAAGTTCCATGCAAAGATGCATTTTGAAAATCAAGTAAAAGGTATGCATTAGAGTCCTTATTCTTTTTGCATGAATGCTCAGTCATGTCCGAGGGTTTGTGACCCCATGGACTGTAGCCAGGCAGGAATTTTCCAGGCAGGAATACTGGAGTGGGTTGCTGTTTCCTACTACAAAAGTCTTCACTAACTAAATTGTAATGACCCCCTGGAGTTGCCTTCTTTAGAAAAGGCTATTTATTGTTATTGTTTTTTAATATTTATTTAGTTGCACCAGATCTTAGCTGCTGTATGCAGTTGTGGCATGAAATCTAATTCCCTAACCAGGGATTAAACCAGGTCTCCTACATTGACAGCATGGTGTCTTAGCCACTGGATCACCAGGGAAGTCCCAGGTTATTTGTACATCTTAGTTGGTTTTTGTACATTTTAGTTTTGTATACTCTAAAATTCACACTTTTGAACACATTTGAGCATCTGTGTTCCTGCCAGGAATGTTCCAGGTAAAATCAATTGTAAAGACAATATCTAATCTAACATACAAGGTCTCCGTAAAGTGTGACTTCTTCTTTTTCCAACTCTAGCTTTAACCCTTTACACCCACTAACCAGTCATACTGAATGACTTTCAGTTTCCTAAACAAATTTTCCATTTCATTCCTATAACCTTTGCTGCCAATATAAACCTTGCTTCCAATATAACTTAACCTAAAATATGTTCCTCCCCTTTTAGTTATATTTCAAACCCAAGTCAAGCATCACTGCATACATGAAGACTTTTCTTTTTCATTCTATCTTTTCCCTCACTACCTTGAAAGAATTAATTACTTCCTCTCTGTGACCAACACCATACTGCATATAACATTCCACCATAGCACACAAAATAGTTTTCAAAACTTTATAAACTTAAGTCAGGGTTATTTTATTAGCATCTACTCAATATCTGATGTTCAGTAGTTGTTTGTTTGGGGAACTAATTTCTTAGAAATAAAAGGTATTAGTACATCTTTGCATATGTAGATAAGAGTAAGCAAACCATTCTTTTCCCCAGAATGCTTAACTTAACTATATCTAGACTTGGATCAGAGAAGGCAATGGCACCCCACTCCAGTACTCTTGCCTGGCAAATCCCATGGATGGAGGAGCCTGGTGGGCTGCAGTCCATGGGGTCGCTAGGAGTCAGACCTGACTGAGCGACTTCACTTTCACTTTTCACTTTCATGCATTGGAGAAGGAAATGGCAACCCAGTGTTCTTGCCTGGAGAATCCTGGGGATGGAGGAGCCTGGTGAGCTGCCGTCTATGGGGTCGCATAGAGTTGGACACGACTGAAGCGACTTAGCAGCAGCAGCAGCAGACTTAGATAGCATTTTGTTTTTAGAAAATTCTCCTAAAGAATAACAAACTGAATAATACTACATGGGGAAAAATGAGGGGAAAAGTATGGAAAAATTCATATTATGGACTCTATCTCCTGATGCCCACATCACATCCCCGGGGCCCACCTCTGATTGTGCTGTAGCTGGAGTGGACAAAAGCTAGGTGAGCCTCTCTGTTTTCTTGCCCTGGGCCTTCTCTCATGCTGTACAAGCTCTAAGCCTATGCAAGCTCAGCTGGAAGCAGAGTAGAGTCAATGTCCTACACGAAGCCATGGAATCTTGTCCTAGACAACTAGCCCACTCTAACACATTAGTGCATGGAAAGATGTACCAGACTAGATTGAAAGAGACCTAGAAGATATAACAGTTAAAGATAATATGTGGTTCTAGATAAGATTGTAGTTTGGGCAAACCGGATATAAAAGATCTTTTTAAGACAACTATAAAAGTGTGAATATGGCCTTGTACTTCATGAGATGAAGATATACTGAAGTGTAAAAATAGATATTATTAGCTAAGATTGTGTATGTGTGTATTCCAAAAGCCAAAAAAAAAAAAAAGAATCTGGGAAGATATACAGTAAGGTATTGACTGTTCAATCTCTAGATATTTGCAGTATGATCCTATTATTCCCTTAGTTTTATTTATCTGTGTTTTCTAATATTTTACCACACACACACAAACTGCTCTGATATTTTAAAGGAAGCATTTTTAAAAAGCTAATACAGTGTCCAACTTTCAACCTGTTATTGTTATTCCAGGGCAATTTCTATACAGTTCAGAGATAAATGAGTCTGAGAAACAAGGGAAAATGTAAATGGACTAAAGAGGGTCCCATAATGCATTGTGGCAGGAAACGGATATCCAGGCCATGACCCAGCTCCTGGGCAGACAGGATCCCATAAATATCAGAGTCCGAGTCTTTGTGAGTTATAATCACTCCTCTCTGTAAACTTATTCACATGCACGCATTAACATACTCAGAGAACACAGACACATTCCTCAGCCCAGATGGAGGAAGATGCTTGTTTAACCAGCACTTCATAATTTATGATTTCAGGAATTAGGAGCCAGCCTCCCTGCTTACTAACTGCACCTGATGTGACTTGGCAGGAAACTTCCACCGTAACACACACATTCTCTGTAAACTGATGATCCTCCTATACACTTAATCTTTTCCCAACCAATCCCCGCAAAAGAAAACAAATATTTGTAGATTAAAGGAGAGCTGCCTTTTCATCCTTTACAGCTGCTGGCATGCAAGCCATAAAGCACAGAGTGTTTAATTAATGGAAAGATATCATTACAGAGACAGCTGGACCTGCATTCAGATGAGTTTGGATTCAAGGTGCCAAGAGATAAAGATCTGAAAATGGAGAAGCTGGACTGCAATTGGGTTCATTTATAAAAGAGGCTATTAAAGGTCAACTGTGTTTTCTTGTGCTAGAGATAAAGAGATGCTATCAAAAACAATTGGAAAGTAATTCAAAAGAGAGCACTGAGTCACTTACGCTAAATTAATTTGTCTTTCTGATAGCATGGCACGCATGATGGGAAAGTAAATTTACCTAAAAGCAAGATCTTTCAAAAACAACCATTGGTCATGTCTTTCATGCAAAGTCACTGAAATATGCTCCAGAAGCCAGAACCACTGGTTCTGTCTGATCACTGCAGCCTGTTTCCAGTCTGAGAATTCACTGCTTTCCCCTATGGATAGTACTATAGTGGCATTTCTATGGACACGCTAAGATGCCTGAGCCTGCTAATATCTTCCCACTGCCCTTGATGAACTAATAGCCAAGGACCAGGACTACCCATGGTGCACATGTTCCCACTTTCCTGTCATTCAGCAATATATTAGGACAAACTAGCTTGCTGTATTTTACCTACAACCTCCCCTTCTTCCTGTGCTCACTCCAATATAGCACACGTTAAAATGTATGCAGACTGGAATGAAAATTGTTCATTTAACTGGAGGATATATCTACAATTATGACTGGTAGTTTGTTTAACTTCATATAGCGACATGATATGTTTTCTTTGTGTATCTCCCCCTCAGGGTGAATCCTTTCATTCAACTACTGCAAACTTCCCTTCTCCCCAACACATCTGACACCAGTCAGATGTGTGACAAAGAGCAATTTCTTCCAATGCTCAGTGAACCCACTGAGCTCACCTTCATCTTCCCCTGGGCAAGATGGAGGTTGTGTCTATTTGCTGCCGGACTTGGGGGTGACAGGGACAAATGCACTCCATGAGACTGTGACCTTGTGCTGGTAACCTGGATCTAATTCTCTTCTACTCTTCTTCTTGCCAGAAGAAAACTGCTTGTTGCTCTTCTTCATTTCTTGGGCTTGGGAGTTAATTGGAGTGTTTATTTTCTGAAACCACAAGAATAATGAGCAATTTTCTGCAAAGGTCTATTTGTGAACATGCATTTCCAGACAAATTCCTGCTCAGCCCCAGTTCCGTGTCAGTTGGGAGTGTTGACCAAGGAGAGACACAGAGGTTAAGAGGCAGTCGATATCATACATTTAGCACTGTGGATCATTTGCAGGTTTTAATAACAGATTGCAATTCAGAATCTGCACTACAAAGGATTTCCAGAACAGATATCTCAAGGTTTCTTCTGAGTCTATCACCTTTCAAACACCAGGGAGGCGGACATCTTCGTTATTAACTAAATTAGAATAAACTTGCTCATGTTCACATCTCACCATATACCTGACCTTAATAGGATGTGCTGTAGGCTCCAGTCATTGGAAAGAGCCCCAGAGATGAAGGGTTCCCCCCAGTCTTGGAGGCTACTGAGAAACAGCACACCACGGAAGGAGCCAAGAGTAACAGCAGCCACAATAGCTACCACTTGTGGAGCAGCTGCTGTAAGTCACATAATCTACCACTTGTTTTACATACACTGTGCATGCAAAGTCGCTTCAGTCGTACCCAACTCTTTGCAACACTGTGGACCATATCCCACCAGGCTCCTCTGTCCATGGGATTCTCCAGGCAAGAATACTGGCATGGCTTGCCATGCCCTCCTCTGGGGGATCTTCCCAATCTAGGGATCAAACCCATATCTCTTATGTCTCCTCAATTGGCAGGTGGGTTCTTTACCACTGGTGTCACTTGGGAAGCCCTAATGTCCTTTAATTCCTAAAACCAGGCTGGGAGATGGGTATTATGGTTTGCATTCTTAACTTAAGCTGAGCTAAACTAGTAATCCCTAAATATTTAGGTAAATAGAAGAGACAGCATACACTCATGTACTTGCTCTGTGTCAGGTTTCTGAAACCATCTCTTGTGATTCCGAGTTTGCCAATGAAACTATGAGTCTAGAAATAACTACAACATACCAGGTGGATTTCTCCTGTGCTATCTGTCCCACCCACCTCCTATCTTCATGCTAAATCAGCATTAGTGTCCTCTGGAGGATGCTCCTTCCACTACATCAACTGTCTCATTGAATGAGCTGTTCACTCTCTTCTTACAGCCCCTCAGCCCCTCTGTCCACAGTAATGGGCACATGCCCAAGTCTGTCCAAACCCTTGGACGGACTCCTTCCCACTCCCTGGCTATGATTGTTTGTTACAATGAGCGTGTAAAACAGTAACAGTAATTCAAAATATATTAGTGGTTTTTATGTGCTAGACATCTTATTTTTTACATATTCTCACAAGGATTCTATGATGTAGGTACTGTTATTATCTCCATTTTTCAGAGGTGGAGAGTGAAATGCAGATGGTTAGACATCTTGCCCAGGCTCTAATATCTAGAAAGTTGCAAAGCTGAGACTCATTTTGTATCAGTTAGCTATTGCCACGAAAATGCTGGGTAAACAATTTCATGTCTTAAAACAATAATCATGTGTTCTCCCTGAGCTGGGTCACACCAATGTTAGCTGGTAGAGGCTGGCCTCAGATAGATGTGTCAGATGTGACCTTGGCCGAGCTGGTTTATGCAGTCGGGTCCATAGGGTCAGCAGATGCAGGCTGGGTGACTGAGCTCCATGTGTCTCCAGGGACCTGAGGGCTGGCCTGGGCATGTCCTTAGGGAATAACCAGAGAGCAAGAGCAGAGAGAGAAACAAAAGAGACTTCCTGAGGCCCAGACTAGGAATCAGCACACTGCTGTTCTCACCTCGTGCAGACACAGTCAAGAAGTGGGATGTGTAGTCTGTCTCTTGTGAGAGCTCCACAGAGAAAAGCAAAGCAGAAAGATTCAGGGAGAAGTGAAGCACTGGGACCAATGACACAAGCTACGACAACGTCCCATTCACTCCTTTAGAAATGTTCCGTCTCCAGCTGGGGAATTTCAGTTCCTTGCTGGTCAGTGGCATCATGAGCTGTGCATCTTTAAGGTGGTCCAGCACCTACATCCCCCAGTGAGAGGAAGAAACTGGTCACAGTGGTATGTGGGGAGAGATGAACAGATCAAAGATGGAGAGAAGTCTCCAAGGATGCACACTGCCTCGGGGACCGCTTGTCTTCAAGCTTCAGCTGTGTTCCCACCCATCCTGTCATTTGGTTGTTCAAGCCTGCTTCTCAAGTCATTACCCCAAACTCCTTTAATTTAGATTTACTTACTGTCAAATGTTACCCAACACTAAAACACCTTGTGAGTAAAAAAAAAAGCACAACTGCAGTAATTCATGCTAACATCCCTCACAATCAACATATATTTTAGGCATCTACTATTTGCAATGGGTTGTGTTAAAAACTGGGGATCAGAAAGAATGGGTCAGGTTGAATGCCTGTCCTCAAAGAACTCATCATATAGGAGACACAACAGAAACACAGCTTGTGACACTGCCAAATGAGTGCTTTCAAGGGAAATGCGGAGACATCACTTTGCCCACAAAGGTAGTCAAAGCTATTGTTTTTTTCCCAGTAGTCATGTACAGATGTGAAAGTTGGACCATAAAGAAGGCTGAGCACTGAAGAATTGATGCTTTTGAACTGTGGTGTTGGAGAAGACCCTTGAGAGTCCCTTGGACTGCAAGGAGACCAAACCAGTCAACCCTAAAGGAAATCAACCCTGAATATTCACTGGGAGGACTGATGCTGAAGCTGAAACTCCAATATTTTGGCCACCTGATATGAAGAGCCAACTGATTGGAAAAGACAGTGATTCTGGGAAAGATTGTGGAAAAAGAAGGGGGCAGCAGAGGATGAGATGGTTAGATGGGATCACTGACTCAACGGACAAGAGTTTGAGAAAACTCTGGGAGATAGTGAAGGACAGGGGAGCCTGGCGTGCTGCAGTCCATGTGGTCACAAAGAGTCGGACACAACTTAGGGACTGAACAACAACAAAGGGAAATGCGGGAAAGGGTGGGATTAAATTCTGATTTGGGCAAAAATAGGACTGTCTGATAGAGGACCTGATGTGTGCTGTCAGTTCCTAGAAGATTGAGGATTATTTCTGCAGCCAGAGGAGAGAAAGGTGGGTGGCACTGAGGGGATTGCTGTGGGGGAGGGTAGCAAGGGCAAGGAGCAACATCATAGAACTATTGAAAACTACATGACATCAGATGGGGGATCACAATCATTTGGTAGTTGACAGATCTTTTAAAGTGAAAAGTTAGAAAAATTTGCCAGTGTGCCTCTAAGAAATTGTGCTAGGCAATGAGGCCATGTGTAGCTGGCAGAGTGGCTCTGCCCTACTTAGCAGGCATTACATCCCTAAAGGGCCAGGAATACAGAAAATGTCCCTTGAGATTGTTCTGCTTCTTTACATCCTGACATTGCACTTGCAAAGCAACCTTTATATCATCATTTGGTTTTCCACATAGACGGTCCTCTAGGGAAGGGAAGAGGCTAACCAGCCCACGGTAATATTCCAATCCACTTGGCAGTTACATTTCTTAGAATAAATTTTTAAATTGAAAACCTAGTTTATAGAGCAAATTCTTGGCAGTCTGGTGTGTAGTCAAGACTCTATTTTACAGAAACCCAACATAAGTTAAACAAAAGGGGTTGCCTGGAAAATTATCCATTTGGCTTACAAAGAAAGAGCTTCAGGCACGAGGGCTGCTTCAGGGCCTTTAGGATGGAACTTGGAACTCCATGTTCTTCTCTCATCATTGTTTGGGGATTTTCTACATCCAGGTATACACCAACAGCTCTGAGATCATATTTTATATCCCACAAGCAATAAAGAAGAAAGAAATGATTTTGCTAGTTCCAGCAGAAAATATTCTAAAATATTCCTCCTATTGTTCAGATTTGAATTAGCTGCTCATTTATGAGGGATACCAAAGGGATGGAATGAAATGATTGATCCAGCGTGGGATCATGTGCTCAGAGATGGGTGAGAGTACTGTCCCAAAGTTTGGGCAGGGTGTTTCCTGGACAGACAAAATCAGGGTCATCAAATTTATTTATCATGAGTTAATTATGCTTTATATCCAATGGTCCTCAGACAGACCAAACTAAAGGACTAGACATGGACACACTCCCACTTCCAAGAAAAGAGCAACCAAACAACATTTACCCTGGCCCTGCATCTTTTTAAAGTCATGATTAGAGGTGATGCAGACCGAATAAGCTTTTGGACACATCATGGATTAAGTTTGGTTAGGTCAACCCTGTGTCTAGGATATTAAATTTTTACTGAGATGGAAAAAAGTGACTGAGTGCCAAATGATAACAGAAAATAAGTGTCTTTATCTGCTTTGGGGATGTATTCATGTGCCCTGAAATACAAACACAGAAGAACCACCAGTGTCCCAGATGCTCAGGGGAAATGTTGGAAGAGAGTAATAGTGCGCCCAAGAGTACCTGTAGCCATTCTCCGGATCTTAGAGCAGTTGTTCTTTCTTAACCTCCACCCCTATCCAAGAAGCTTGCCATTGCATTCAAAACAGCACAGAACATTTTAGATCCCACAGTTGCAAAGGTCAATTTTTCATGATTCTTTTAGTCTTCTTTAAACAGGGACTACTTAGGCAGGTCAAACACGACCCATGTTAAAAGCATGGCCAGTCATACAGTTTTGAAAGCAAGGCATAAAATGTAAAGGAAAAAAGTGATGGACCCCAGAAGACTAAATTTCTGTCACTCATTCTTGCGTGGACTCTTGAGCAAGGTACATCCTCTTCGAAGTTGTTTCTTCATCTGTGAAAGCAGCTTGTTGGTCAAGTTAATCTCTAAGGATCTTTCCACATGGAAAGATCTTTGATTTCACTAGAATTCCAATTTCCTAACCTTTTCCAGGACTGATGCCTTAATGTATTCTCAGAGTCCTTTGTTGCTCTGAGGATGATGGGATCACTAGTATGGGAACAGTGTCTACATACCAAACCATATACTGTAGAAGGGTGTTTGGAGCTCAGCCTTTCAAATTGCACAGACGTCTTCAAACCACGCCTCCTGCATGTTGCCTAGAGTGAGGGACATTGTCAACAGAGAATCAGGAGGACTTGGCTCCTGCCTTTCAGGTGTAGAACACTTAACAATGGCTCTTTGACCTTGAATCTGGGAGGAATAGGAAGGTAGGCCTGCTGAGTCTGGTTTTAGACATCCAAGAGAAAGTTCAGGAGGCAGAAAGAGAAGTGAGAATGGGGGCCAAGAACTATAGAATTTTTAATTGGAAAAAAATATTTGTATCCTTTTTGTCCTTTCAGCAATGAGGGGTAGAAGCTAAACACTTGGCTTTGACTTGTAGATTAATGATGGCCTCAAAAATGGTGTTTCATAAGCAATAGGAGAAGGAGGAGTATTGGAGTATTTGTATTGGAGGAGTATTTGTATTGGAGTACAAATGCAGTCACCCTTCTCCAGTACTTTTGCCTGGAAAATCCCATGGACGGAGGAGCCTGGTAGGCTGCAGTCCATGGGGTTGCTAGGAGTCGGACATGACTGAGGGACCTCACTTTCACTTTTCACTTTCATGCATTGGAGAAGGAAATGGCAACCCACTCCAGTGTTCTTGCCTGGAGAATCCCAGGGGCTGCGGAGCCTGGTGGGCTGCCGTCTCTGGGGTCGCACAGAGTTGGACACGACTGAAGCAACTTAGCAGCAGCAGCAGCACAAATACAGGTCTACTGCTCTGTCGACACAGATAACATGTGGCAGACTCTGAATGAGGCCGCCATGTCTTTCTCCTGCCACCTGGTGTGCTGAGGGCAGTTTCACCCTCACTTTATCTGACTCTCCCTGTGTACATTATATTGTTGGTTTAATGAATAAATAGAAAAAAATTTGTCCAGGTGACAGACCCCCTAAAGAAAGTGTGGCAGTCTGTGGGCCTGTGATCTGCAGTCAACTGCTGCTGCTAAGTCATTTCAGTCATGTCCGACTCTTAGCGACCCTGTGGACTGCAGCCTACCAGGCTCCTCTGTCCATGGGATTTTCCAGGCAAGAGTACTGGAGTGGGGTGCCATTGCAGTCAACTAGGATGGGGCTTTAATCCTAGACTGACACTGATTTATTCCAGTTATATCACCTACCTTCAAGAGAATGGATTGACAAGTGTCTATCAGTAGATGACTAGTTACTCTACAGTAGCTGACCCAATGGAATACTGTGCAACCTTAGAAAGAGAGAGGAGGCTATTATGTAGTTCAGTGAAAAGATCATCAGGCTATTTCTTTCTATGAAACAAGCAGGATGCAAGACAGTTTAAATACTATGTTACCTTTGGTCTAGGGAGGGAAGAAAAGAATATATTCACATATGTCATTTGCATGTACTTTAAAAAAATTTTATCAGAGTATAGTTGATTTACAGTGTTATGTGGTTTCAGGTATACAGCAAAGTGATTCAGTTATACATATACATGTGTTTATCCTTTTTCAGATTTTTTTTCTCATATAGGTTAAAATATTGAGTAGAAGTCCCTGTACTATATAGTAGGTCTTTGTTGGTTATCTATCTTGTATATAGTAATGTGTGTATGCAATCCTAAAATCCTGATTTATTCCCCTTTCCCTGACATTTCCCTTTGGTAACCATAAATTTGATTTTGAAGTCTGTGATCTGTTTCTGTTTTGTAAATAAGTTGATTTGTATCATTTTGAAATTAGATTCCACATATGAGCAATTTCAGATGATATTTGTTTTTTTCTCTCTGTAACTTACTTCACTTACTCTGATAATTTTTAGGTCCATCCATGTTGAAGCAAATGGCATTATTTCATTCTTTTTATGGCTGAGTAACATTCTATTGTATATTTGTACTACATCTTCTTCATCCATTCCTCTGTCAATGAACATTTAAGTTGCTTCCATGATTTGGCTATTGTAAATAGTGCTAGAGTGAACACTGGGGTGCATGTGTTTTTTTGAATCGGTTTTCTCTGGATATATGCCCAAGAGTGGGATTGGTAGACTACATGGTAGGTCTATTTTTAATTTTTTAAGGAACCTCCATACTTTCCCATAGTGGTTGCACTAATTTACATTCCCATCAACAGTGTAGGACAGTTCTCTTTTCTCCACATCTTCTTTAGCATTTATTGTTTGTCGATTTTTTAATGATGGCCATTCTGACTTGTGTGTTCAGTTCAGCTCAGTCGCTCAGTCATGTCCAACTCTTTGCAACCCCATGAACTGCAGCACACCAGGCCTCCCTGCTCATCACCAACTCCAAGAGCCTAGCCAAACTCATGTCCATTGAGTCGGTGATGCCATCCAACCATCTCATCCTCTGTCATCCCTTTCTCCTCTTGCACTCAATCTTTCCCAGCATCAGGGTTTTTTCAAATGAGTCAGTTCTTCACATCAGGTGGCCAAAGTATTGGAGTTTCAGCTTCAACATCAGCCCTTCCAATGAACACCCAGGACTGATCTCCTTTAGAATGGACTGGTTGGGTCTCTCAAGAGTCTTCTCCAACACCACAGTTCAATAGCATCAATTCTTCGGCGCTCAGCTTTCTTTATAGTCCAACTCTCACATCCATACATGACTACTGGAAAAACCAAAGCCTTGACTAGATGGATCTTTGTTGACAAAGTAATGTCTCTGCTTTTTAATATACTGTCTAAATTGGTCATAACTTTCCTTCCAAGGAGTAAGTGTTTTTTAATTTCATGGCTGCAATCACCATCTATAGTGATTTTGGAGCCCCCCAAAATAAAGTCAGCCACTATTTTCACTGTTTCCCCATCTGACTTGCGTGAGGTGATACCTATTGTGTTTATTTGCATTCCTCTGATAATTAGTGATGTTGAGCATTTTTTCATGTGCTTTTTGGCCATCTGTATGTCTTCTTTGGAGAAATGTCTGTATGTTTTGTGTATATGTATAAAGGAACACTGAAAGTATATGCAAGAAACTATTAATTTACTAGAGGGCAGAAGTGAGGCGGTCATGAAAGAGTCTGTACAGAAATGAAGAGGGAGTGATACTGACATTGTGCACCTTTTATGTTGTTTTGATTGTTAAACAATGTGAATACATTGCCTATTTTAAAAATTTTAAATTCAAAAGGAATTTGGGATGTGATTTTGTTAAGGTGGGCTTCCCAGGTGGCTCAGTGGTGAAGAGCCTGCCTGCCAATGCAGGAGATGCAGATTCAATCCCTGGGTCGGGAAGATCTCCTGGAGAAGGAAATAGCAACCCACTGCAGTATTCTCACCCGGGAAATCCCAAGGACAGAGGGGTCTGGTAGGCTACATAGTCCATGTGATCACAAAAGAGTCCACATGACTTAGTAATCGCTAAGTGGACTTCGCAACTAAACAGCAATAGAAATTTGTTAAGAAAAAACTAGCTTTGTTGTTGTTTAGTCTCTAAGTTGTGTCTGACTCTTTTGCAGCTCCATGGACTGTAGCCCACCAGGATCCTCAACCATGGAATTTCTCAGGCAAGAATACTGGAGTGGACTGTCATTTCCAACTGCTATTGCAAATAAATCATAAAACTCAAAGGCGACTGTAGTATGTTGTTTTTTTTTTTTTCTCACTTACACGAAGTCCAAAAGCTCAAGGTCATTCAGGGACCCAAGTTTCTTTCAAAATAGGTCTCCTTTTCTCCTGTGTATCTCAGATTCCTCTGCATCCAGCTGGTGGAATTAGGGTGCTGGAGAGGAACCATGGGCCTGGAAGTGAGGCAATCATTGCTACCCTCATTGCTTTGTCAGAATTCAGCCAGACAGCCACCCACAACTGCAAAGGAAGCTGGGAAAACAGCCTAGCTGTGGCCCCTGGAGGAGGAGAAGATGAGTTGGGTGAAAAAGAAAAACATTTTACCAGTGGAAACACTTAGCAAAAGAAAAATTTTGATAAATCCTATTTATTTTCTGAGTATTTCAAGTTAGCTTTTACTAGAGCATTGTTTTGAAATTGTGTCATTACATAACTGTTCCCACAAGACAGATTTGTGGATGTTGATGAGATCTGCGTGTTCACTAATCTGATCCATTTATCACATCTTCGGTTTAAAGGAACCATTGAAAGTTCTGCTATTAGAGCAAATATTGAGGGTCCATTGAACAGTAGGATTCTGTTCAGGATCCCCTATTTTGTTTACTTCAAGTAAGATTCAAGGGCACTGTTCTATTTATGAATCCCAGGAAGCAAGATAAACAGCATCAAGTGCCTCAAAATGCCCCCAAATTCAGTGCTGCTAGTATGAATGGGGTGTCCAGGATGGAGGTCATATTCACTTACCAGTGTCAGGAAATTCAGAATAAGCAACTAAGATTACTAGTTGTCTCTAATGCAAAACTGCATTATTTCCAGGGTTTATCTGATTCATTGCCTTTGAGCTGTTTCACAATTGACAGCAAAGCAAACCATTTGTGTCTATGGATATGCAAATGAATTCTGTCTGGTGGAGGGACAGACTTCTTCTTCATGGAAAAGCCATGTATAGGTTCATCTGAAAATTCATTTCAGTATTCCCAATGTATAAATGTATATGTTCCTCGGATTCTCCTTTGAATTGAGTGTAACATTACAATTTTATTCTCTTTTGAAATGAATCCTTTCACACTAGAAATTGTTGAAAAATGAGGATTTGTGCTACTGGTTCTTGTCAAGCTTTGTTTTCCTTTTGGTTTATTTATTTGTTTCGCTGTCTCTTTATGTCATGCCTATCATCATTGCCAGAAAAGCTGTTATGTAGTATAGCATAAAAATTAAGTGGTGAAAAAATTTTACTATCTTCCTCTTGCACCCCCACCCCAACTGTTAGGATGTTATGCCAACATAATATCATCAGAAAGCCTGTTCTGCTGACATTTCAAGCTCCCACAGAAAACACTGTGAATCTTCTGAGAAGGCCTTATTTGCAAGATTTGTTCAACAAAGGGGTTGGATAAGCATCTTGGATTAAGCTTTCAAAGCAGCAGGCCCTTGATTTCTTTTCCTGATTAACCTGCGGACTCTTTCAAACTCTCTTTCTTATCATTATATGTTTTTTGAAACCATCAGTTTTCATAATGAGAAACACTTTGGTAAACACACTTCTTTATGCCTTTCCTTTTAATTAATAAAACCTTTATTTCCCACAAAAATTTCCATGTTTGAACTTTATCTGCAAAGAATATTTAGTGTGAAGTATTAAAGAATTACACAGCTAATAGAAAATACATTTTTCCTACTGGTAACATATCAAAATCTGTTAGTCTGCTCATTAATTTCTAGCTGCTTAGTCTCCAGGAAGCACAGAGCCAAATTTGTGACTCAATTTAATAACTCAGTAGAATCTACCTGCCTGCCTTCTACCTTCTTTCACTCTTAATCTTGGTTCCTAATTTATATTTTACCTGTTCCTGATTTTACTTATTTATGCTTATTTTCTTCTATTTTACTGCATGCATTTTATAAACCGTGTCTCCTTGTTTAGGGAATAGGCCAGACATAGGGTAAGAAATTTATACACATAAATTATACATGTCTCTGTGTACAATCCTGTACAAGAAATTCTTGTGCAGTTCAGTTCAGTTCAGTCACTCAGTCATGTCTGACTTTTTGTGACGCCATGGACTGCAGCACGCCAGGCCTCCCTGTCCATCACCAATCATGGAGCTTACTCAAACTCTTGTCCATTGAGTCAGTGATGCCATCCAACCACCTCATCCTCTGTCATCCTCTTCTCCTCCTGCCCTCAATCTTTCCCAACATCAGGGTCTTTTCAAATGAGTTAGTTCTTTGCATCAGGTGGCCAAAGTTTAGAGTTTCAGCTTCAGCATCAGTCCTTCCAATGAATACTCAGGATTGATCGCTTTCTGGATGGACTGGTTGGATCTCCTTGAGGTCCAAGGGACTCTCAAGAGTCTTCTCCAACACCACAGTTTAAAAGCATCAATTCTTTGGGGCTCCGCTTTCTTTATAGTCCAACTCTCATATCCATATATGACTACTGGAAAAATCATAGCTTTGACTAGATAGACCTTTGTTGGCAAAGTAATGTCTCTGCTTTTTAATATGCTTTCTAGGCTGGTCATAACTTTTCTTCCAAGGAGTAAGCATCTTTTAATTTCATGGGTGCAGTCACCATGTGCAGTGATTTTGGAATCCAAAAAACTGAAGTCTGTCACTGTTTTTATTGTTTCCCCATCTATTTGCCATGAAGTGATGGGACCAGATGCCATGATCTTTGTTTTGAATGTTGAGTTTTAAGCCAGATTTTCCACTCTCCTCTTTCACTTTCATCAAGAGGCTCTTTAGTTCTTCTTTGCTTTCTGCCATAAGTATAGTGTCATCTGCATATTTGAGGTTGTTGATATTTCTCCCACAATCTTGATTCCAACTTGTGCTTCATCCAGCCCGGCATTTCACATGATGTACTCTGCATATAAGTTAAATAAGCAGGGTGACAATATACAGCTTTGATGTACTCCTTTCCAGATTTGAAACCAGTCAGTTGTTCCATGTCCACTTCTAACTGTTGCTTCTTGACCTGCATACAGATTTCTCAAAAGGCAGGTCAGGTGGTGTGGTATTCCCATCTCTTGAATAATTTTCCACAGTTTGTTGTGATCCACACAGTCAAAGTCTTTGGCACAGTCAATAAAGCAGAAGTAGATGTTTTTCTGGGACTCTCTCACTTTTTCAATGACCAAACAGATGTTGACAATTTGATCTCTGGTTCCTCTGCCTTTTCTAAATCCAACTTGAACATCTGGAAGTTTACTGCTCACATACTGTTGAAGGCTGGCTTGGAGAATTTTGAGCATTACTTTGCTAGCGTGTGAGATGAGTGCAACTTTGAGGACATACCCCACTTCAAAGGGCAAAGGAGAAGCCCCAAAATGGCATTAGAATCAAACCCTATACCTGCCAGAGATGCTCAGAAAGCTCAAACAAACCGTGTGTGCACCAGGACCCAGAGACCCCATAGAGTCTGAGCCAGCCTGTGTTTGAGTGTCTCCTGCAGAGGTACAGGTCAGCAGTAGACTGTTGCAGAGACAGGGGCTCTGAGTATAGCAGACCTGGGTATGGCATAAGCCCTCTTGGAGGAAGTCGACTTTAATCCCACCATAGAGCCACTAGAACTTTTACAGGATTGGGGATATAGACTCTTGGAGGGCACAAACAAAACCTTGTGTGCACCAGGCCCCAGGAGAAAGGAGCAGTGACCCCACAAGAGACTGACCCAGACTTGCCCATGAGTGTCCAGGAGTCTCTAGAGGTGTGGGTTGGCAGTGGCCTGCTACAGGGTTGGAGGCACTGAGTGTAGCAGTGTCTGCATGGAACCCTTTGAAGGAGGTTGCCATACCTCCACTATAGTTTGGCCTCAGGGCAAATAACAGGGAGAGAACACAGCCCCGCCCATCAACAGAAAATTGGATTAAAGGCTTACTGAGCATGGCCCCGCCCATCAGAACAAGACCCAGTTTCCCCCTCAGTCAGTCTCTCCCATCAGGAAGCTTCCCTAAGCCTCTTATCCTTCTCCATCAGAGGGCAAACAGACTGAAAACCACAATCACAGAAAACTAACCAATCTGATCACATGCACCACAGCCTTGTCTAACTCAATGAAACTATGAGCCATGTCGTGTAGGGCCACCCAAGGTGGACGGGTCATGGTGGAGAGTTCCGACAAAATGTGGTCCACTAGAGAAGGGACATGACTGAAGAGACTTAGCAGCAGCAGCAGAGAAGGGAATGGCAAACCACTTCAGTATTCTTGCCTTGAGAACCCCATGGACAGTATGAAAAGAAATTTGGGGAAAGTTACAATTTGCCTAGTCATTGTTCTTTCCTGGTGTGTTTCATTCAAAGACCATGAAGCACTTAGCACTTTCTTAACCTGTTCTGAAATGTAATCAGTTGCTCAGTGGTAGTTGACTTTGAGAACCCGATGACTGTAGCTTTCCAGGCTCCTCTGTCTATGGAATTTTCCAGACAAGGATACTGGAGTGGGTTCCCATTTCCTACTCCAGGAGATCTTCCTGACCCAGGGAGGGCACTCGCTTCTCTTGCAACTCCTACATTGGCAGGTGGATTCTTTACCATTTTGGCACCTGGGAAGCCAACTGTTCATGTGATCTATAACTACAGAAATGGAGAATACAGGATCCCTTAAGTGATGCAAATCATTGTTAGAACTGATGCATACTAATTTGACCTTGTTTGACTTTGTGCATCTATTGCTAAAGTTACATTTAATATGAAAACGTACTTTAGTAATAGATACACAAAGTCAAACAAGGTCAAATTCAGTTCAGCTCAGTTGAGTCACTCAGTCGTGTCGGACTCTTTGTGACCCCATGAATCGCAGCACGCCAGGCCTCTCTGTCCATCACCAACTCCCGGAGTTCACTCAGACTCATGTCCATCGAGTCAGTGATGCCATCCAACCATCTCATCTTCTGTCGTCCCCTTCTCCTCCTGCCCCAATCCCTCCCAGCATCAGAGTCTTTTCCAATGAGTCAACTCTTCACACGAGGTGGCCAAAATACTGGAATTTCAGCTTTAGCATCATTCCTTCCAAAGAAATCCCAGGACTGATCTCCTTCAGAATGGACTAGTTGGATCTCCTTGCAGTCCAAGGGACTCTCAAGAGTCTTCTCCAACACCACAGTTCAAAAGCATCAATTCTTCAGCGCTCAGCTTTCTTCACAGTCCAACTCTCACATCCATGACCACTGGAAAAACCATAGCCTTGACTAGACGGACCTTTGTTGGCAAAGTAATGTCTCTGCATTTTAATATGCTATCTAGGTTGGTCATAACTTTCCTTCCAAGGAGTAAGCATCTTTTAATTTCATGGCTGCAATCACCATCTGCAGTGATTGTGGAGCCCCAAAAATAAAGTCTGACACTGTTTCCACTGTTTCCCCATCTATTTCCCATGAAGTGATGGGACCAGATGCCATGATCTTCATTTTCTGAATGTTGAGCTTTAAGGTAACTTTTTTCACTCTCCTCTTTCACTTTCATCAAGAGGCTTTTCAGTTCCTCTTCACTTTCTGCCATAAGGGTGGTGTCATCTGCATATCTGAGGTTATTGATATTTCTCCTGGCAATCTTGATTCCAGCTTGTGCTTCTTCCAGCCCAGTTTTTCTCAT
>NW_011494788.1:877393-891007 GCF_000754665.1 Bison bison bison
ATCTTGATTCCAGCTTGTGCTTCTTCCAGCCCAGTTTTTCTCATGATGTACTCTGCATATAAGTTAAATAAGCAGGGTGACAATATACAGCCTTGACATACTCCTTTCCCAATTCAGAAACAGTCTGTTGTTCCATGGCCAGTTCTAACTGTTGCTTCCTGACCTGCATATAGGTTTCTCAAGAGGCAGGTCAGGTGGTCTGGCATTCCCATCTCTTTCAGAATTTTCCACAGTTTATTGTGATCCACACAGTCAAAAGCTTTGGCATAGTCAATAAAGCAGAAATAGATGTTTTTTCTGGAACTCTCTTGCTTTTTTGATGATCCAGCGGATGTTGGCAATTTGATCTCTGGTTCCTCTGCCTTTTCTAAAACCGAGATCAGGGGCGGCAGCCGAGAGGAGCTACCCCACATCCGAGGTCAGGGACGGCGGCTGAGAGGAGCTACCGCACACCCGAGGTCAAGGTTAAATTAGTATGCCTCAATCACATCATTTAAATGATAGTGTATTTTCAGTTTCTATAAATATTTGTCAGTCACATCGTTACTTATTAGATAAGTACTATCTGATCACCAGCAACTCACCATTTTCTCTACAGACATTTCAGGAGATAAAAAGTGGCCTGCCATCATGCTTAAGAGTTCAGAATGTACGTTGAATAGCTTGTCTATATCTCTGGAATTTGGGCTTGTCTAAATCATCCTGAAAACTAAGATCATGGCATCTGGTCCCATCACTTCATGGGAAATAGATGGGGAAACAGTGGCAGACTTTAGTTTTGGGGGCTCCAAAATCACTGTAGATGGTGATTGCAGCCATGAAATTAAAAGACGCTTACTCCTTGGAAGGAAAGTTATGACCAACCTAGATAGCATAGTCAAAAGCAGAGACATTACTTTGCCAACAAAGATCCATTTAGTCAAGGCTATGGTTTTTCCAGTGGTCATGTATGGATGTGAGAGTTGGACTATAAAGAAAGCGGATCCCTGAAGAATTGATGCTTTTGAACTTGTGGTGTTGGAGAAGACTCTTGAGAGTCCCTTGGACTGCAAGGGGATCCAAACAGTCCATTCTAAAGGAGATCAGTCCTGGGTGTTCATGGGAAGGACTGATGCTAAAGCTGAAACTCCAGTACTTTGGCCACCTCATGCGAAGAGCTGACTCATTGGAAAAGACTGATGCTGGGAGGGATTAAGGGCAGGAGGAGAAGGTGACGACAGAGGATGAGATGGCTGGATGGCATCACTGACTCGATGGACATGAGTTTGAGAGAACTCTGGGAGTTGGTGATGGACAGGGAGGCCTGGCGTGCTGCAATTTATGGGGTCACAGAGTTAGACACGACTGAGCGACTGAATTGAACTGAACTGAACTGAACTGAAATCATCTTGAGATCCAAGTGTTTCCCAGTTCCCATAACAGTGGTGACATCTCCTTAAAGGAACTAAAGAATTGCCTTCAAGGTGGAAACAAAAGTGTCAGTTAGCTACCTTCTCTCTGTAGTGAGGAACATTCACTTGATGGCATGGTAGTAAAAGCACACTGAACTTTGGGCCCCAAATCTGGTTTCAAGTCCTCATTTTACAACTCACTAAAGTGTGGTTTCCTGCACCTGTACAATGTGGGTAATAATTCCCCTTACCTTCAAGTGGTTGTGAGGACTTAATGTGAACACGTTTGGCATTGAACAGGGCTTCCTCATTATCCACTCCCTCTCTGCCTTATGCTAAGAATTGACAGTGCAAATCAATCCCAGGGCTTTTTAAGCCTCTTTCTTTCCTCACTGCCTGCCGTGCTCAGAGAGGCTCAGCTGCAGCTTCTCCTCTGTTGGTTTTTTTTTTTTGTCTCAGGGCTGTCCTAGTCTTATCCTTGGGCATTTTTCACTTTGCTTTAATAACCTGGGAGGAGACTTTCATTCATGAATGTATCTGCCCCTTTGTGTCACGTGAAATTTTCCAAAGATGGTCACATCAATGTCTCCCACCCCATTAGCTCTTCTGCAGTGTGATACCCAATCTTACCTGGAGGACGGCTGTGGTTTTTCCATAATCATGTATGGATGTGAGAGTTGGAGTATAAAGAAAGCTGAGCACCAAAGAATTGATGCTTTTGAACTGTGGTGTTAGAGAAGACTCTTGACAGTCCCTTGGACTGCAAGGAGAGTCAACCAGTCCATCCTAAAGGAAATCAGTCCTGAATACTCATTGGAAGGACTGATGCTGAAACTGAAACTCCAATACTTTGGCCACCTGATGCAAAGAACTGACTCATTTTAAGAGACCCTGATGCTGGGAAAGATTGAGAGCAGGAGGAGAAGGGGATGACAGAGGATGAGATGGCTGGATGGCATCACTGACTCTATGGACATGAGTTTGAGTAAGCCCCAGGAGTTTGTGATGCACAGGGAGGCCTGGTATGCTGCAGTCCATGGGGTCACAAAGAGTTGGACACGACTGAGGGACTGAACTGAACTATGAGAATAATGTCCAACTAAACAACACTTTTGAAAGCACTGATATATTCATACGGACTATCTATTGCTATGTAACAAATTACCTCAAATTTAGCTTAGAATAACACGTTTATTATTCCACAGTTTCTGTGGGTCAGGAGTCTGGGTACAATTTGCTTTGTACCTGAGGTTAAGGGGTTATCCAGGAATGAGTCTCATCTCAATGTTTGACTGTGAAAGGGTTCATTCCAAACAAGTTGTTGGCTGAATTCATTGGCTTGTTACTCCCAAGCTTGAACCTCCTGCCCAGCTCACCAAAGGTTAAATGTAATTCATGGATCAGGACTCACAAACCAGAAGGAAAAAACATTAAACAGGTGTTGAATGAGTACAGAGGAAGAGGGCTTTGTAGGTACTGTGTTCTGTTTTGTTTTTTAAGGGAAGCTCACAGCTTCTTTCACATTTTATAACATAAACTGTGGACACTAAGAGCTGAGATCTCCTTTGACATTCGCCTGTTCAGTGAACTGCAGAAAATGCAAATCTTTACAAGCCAGAGAATGGTACCTTCCCTGTGTGTGCTTGGAATATTTAAAGATCAATCTAACTTTATTGTTCTCAAAGTTTTTGAAATGATGTTCCACTTGATTTTACCCTTTTAAAAAAGAGGGGAGAGTGGCAGTGTTGCAAAGGTCTTTATAGCACCCGCCAAGCTCCTCTGTCCGTGGAATTCTCTAGGCAAGAATTCTGGAGTGAGTTGCCATTTCCTACTCCAGGTAATCTTCCTATCCCAGGGATCAAACCCAATTCTCCCGCACTGGAGGCAGATTCTTTACCAACTGAGCCACCAGGAAAGCGCTTTTAAGAAATGAATTGGTTCCAATTATGTAAGAGTGTTTTAAATCAACAATTATTTCCCTAGTTTTGTATTATCTTTAGTATTCCAAACTATGTCCTTTTCAAACTATGTCATCTTCTGTCATCACAATACCTTTATATAAGTGTCCTTGAAAATGTGATTTTTGGAAAAAGTAGTATTATTCCTAAGCGACAATAGCTCTAAAATGAAATTAAATTCTACATGGATTTTTGCTTCCTCTTTTATATTTCATTTCCATTCCCCTGATATTTAGACCTACTTTTCAATAAAATTTTCTTCTCCTATGAACAGCTTCATTTATACTTTTAATCCATTAATGATTTGGTTCAGAAATCTTCACTTTAATTTTTCTCTGGCCATGTGAAGTAATTTCAGGTCTTGATCTGAGTGTGTGTCATTGAGTTGTAGATTCTGGCCTGGGACCTTGCACCTCAGCTACCTTCTCATTCAAAACTTCTGTAGACAGTCGTATTCTTCCTGATTTGCATTTTCATCACTAAGTGTAGCATCTCTGAGCCACTGGAATACTGTTACTAGCACTCATTTTCTTTTCTTACTAGATTACAATACCTTTTAAGCTTATTTGGAAGTAAAACGGACCTAGAAGGATATTTGATGATAGGGAAAATAAAATTTGATTATTGTAATGGAGGAACAGCTAAATGTCTTAGTCATAGCTAGAGAAAGGCAATCAGGGACATTAAAAATAATTGTGGAAACAAATAACCCAGTAGAAAAATGGGCAAAATATTTGAACAGACACTTCTGCAGAACTTATATACAGATGGCAAATAAGCACATAAAAAATGTTCAACATAATCAGTCATTAGAGAATTGCTGATTAAAACCCTGAATATTCATTGGAAGGTCTGTTTTTGAAGCTGAAGCACAAATACTTTGGCCACCTGATCTGAAGAGCCAACTCATTGGAAAAGTCCCTGATGATGACAAAGATTGAAGGCAAAAGGAGAAGGGGGTGGCAGAGGATGAGATGGTTAGGTAGTATCACTGACTCAACAGACATGAATTTGAGCAAATTCGGGGAGATAGTGGAGGACAGAGGGAGCCTGGCAGGCTGCAGTTCATGGGATTGCAAGGAGTCAGACACGATTAAGCAACTGAACAACAACAAAAATTAAACCACAATGAGATCCCCACTTGTATGGCTAATGCCAAAGCAAAACAAAGCCAAAAACAACAAATACTGATGAGAATGTGATGTGGAACAACTGTGGCTATCATACATTGGTTATGGGAATGTAAAATGTTAAAGTTACTTTGATAAATATTCTGATAGCATCTTATAAAGTTTAGTATATACTTACCACACAACCCAGCAATCCCACTCTTATGCATTTACCCAAGAAAAATGAAAATTATGTCCTCACAAAGATCTGTACCCAGATCTTTATAGTAACTTTATTCATAATTGTCAAAGCCAAAGAAAGTGAAGTTGCTCAGTCGTGTCTGACTCTTTGCAACCCCATGGACTGTAACCCTCCAGGCTCCTCTGTCCATGGGATTTTCCAGGCAAGAATACTGGAGTGGGTTGCCATTTCCTTCTCCAGGAGATCATCCCGACCCAGGGGTTGAACTTGGGTCTCCCGCCTTGTAGACAGATGCTTTACCATCTGAGCCACTCAAATATCTCCTAAGTAGTGAGTAGATAAGCACACTGGGGTCCACCTATTCAAAGAACACTACTCAGCAGTAAAAAGAAATGAAAACTCTGGATATGGGAAATCACATGAATGAACTATGTTAAGTGAGAGAAGCTCCAGTGAATGATATTGTGAAAAAGGCAAAACTGTAGAAACAGAAAGCAGAAGAGTGGCTGCCAGAGCTTGGGTGTGGGGAGGAGACATCGACAGTTGACTACGAATGGGCACACAGGAATTTGGGGATGTGACAGAACTGTTTGTTCTCTGTCTTAATTGTGGTGGTGGTTACAAGGCTGTATGGTTTGTCAAAACACACAGGACTGTACATTAAAAGTGTGAATTTTATAACTCTTAAAAATGAAGGAAAAACCTAAGAGGTCTCTGACTTGAGTGACAATTAGAGAGTGACGTTGCTGAAATTAATAGGAAAGCTGGGCTGGGCAGCAGACAAGCCCGAAAGGAAATAAGGGCAGGTTCTGCCTTGGCAAACAGAGTTGGAGGCAGGCAGCAGAAATACAGAGTTAATATGGACAAGATGGGGGGTTTTTTGTTTTGCTAACTGGTATTCTATTATACTCTGTTGGGTCAGGAAGATCAGCTGAGAAGGAATAGGCTACCTGCTCCAGTATTCTTGGGCTTTCCTTGTGGCTCAGCTGGTAAAGAATCCGCCTGCAATGTGGGAGACCTGGGTTCGATCCCTGGATCAAGAAGATCCCCTGGAGAAGGGAAAGGCTACCCACTCCACTATTCTGACCTAGAGAATTCCATGGACTGTACAGTCCATGGGGTCACAAAGAGTCGGACATGACTGAGCAACTTTCGACTGAATAAAATTAACAGTGTTATATGAATATGCCATAGTTTATCCATTTGCCCGTTGAGGGACATTTGAGTTTTTTCCATGTTTGGGCTTTTATGAATGAAGTCTCTATACACATTTATGTGGCTACTGAAAGATCTGAGCAGAAAAATTAGGGATCTGTGTTCCCTAAATGCAAATCTGATCGTGTTATTCTCCTGATCAAAATTCTTCACTAATCTCTTACTGCCGACAAAATGAAATTTTTGTGATTGTGTATAGTGACTGCACAGTAGAGTCACCTGGACCACTTTTCCAGCTGCTGCTTGCCGGGCCTATCCTGAGAGGTTCTGAATTAATTAATCATCGGATGGGGCTCAAGTGTCAATTTTCTTAAAAGCTCCTCATATGATTTTATTATTTTTTAGGTTTAACTTTTTAAAAACAAAACAGTATTACTGAGATGTAATGTACCTACCATACAGTTCATCCATTTAAACTGTATAAATCAATGGGTTTTGGTATATTCCATTATTAACTTTCTAAGTTGAAGCAAAAAAAAATATGTATATATCATAAAATTTACCATTAAATGTATAAGCCAGTGACATCAGTTAACACTCACAGCCATTAGTTACATTACAGCCATCGCCATTAGTGTCTCCTCACCATTTGATATTAATATATGTCCAGTTCTATAAAGCTAAATCTAAGTGCTTTAGCAAAGACCCAGAAAACAAGTATTTTTTTTAAAATTTCACTAAAATTATGGCCTGATGTACGTGAAGCAGAGTATGCTTTTATCCAATCTTCCATTATCATATTAACCTATTGTCTCACATCATTAAAAAAGCAAAATGTGTATCTGTCATACAAAAATATGTAGACATTAAATACCTCAATCAGAAATGAATTGTTTACAGGAGAGAAATATATGCTAAAAAGTATTGCAGTCTTGGATCAGCTTTAAGACAATTTGATGAGAGAGAGGAAAAAGTATATACATAAAGCAGACATGGCAAAATATTAAGAATTGTTGAATCTCAGTTATGAATATAGGGGGATTCATCTACTCTGTTCTCCACTCTTGTGTATATCTGAAGTTGTTGATGATAATAAATGATATAGGGATCATAAACTTACAGATAAAATACCTTCTAACATTTGTACAAATTTAAGGATACAACTTAAATAATTAGGTTCTTTAGTCATTGATTTTACTGGGTAATATCAAATAATAATGATATTTTGGAATTAACATGTTAGATTCTTTCTTGAGAGCTCTTTCATATGTGATATTTCATCATGGAACATTGAATGCCAGATTTCTACAGTGGCATTACCTTTTTCTGATATTGTTTAATAAGTGCATTTCTCATTGCCCTTAAATCCAAACATCCTGAAAGAGTTCATTTATCTTGAAAAGCAACAATAATCTTGCATCATCTTTAAAATTATTCAATGTTAAAAATGATAATGTTGAAACTGAACACATCAGGACAATCCACATTTCTTGATCCTTATATGTCAATAAGAAAGGGTATCGTATTCAGACTTACACACACAACATCGGATTCAATCAACTATGTATTGTTTTCTGGAAACCATATCTATTGATTGTGGCTTGAAACATGGATATTAAAATAGCAATATTTTTTACTCCTTTGACAGTTAATAAAAGTAGCGTGTATCTTATATTCTAGAGTGAGATGTTTAGCATGCCAAAGGTATAAATAAAAGACATAAAGTAAGAGACAAAAGTGAACCTTTTAACATTAACGTGATGTTGGCCATTATTATAAGCCTAATGATATCAAATGCACATAAGAACACATAGGTATCATGCTGGGAAACCAATGATCTAGCTCTCATCTTGACTGCAGGCAAAGAATATCTCATTAAAGCCATAAATTTCATGAGTTTGTTCCTAAATTTAAAACCCTTAAGGAAAATGGCTTTCATGGTTCAATAGTTTTAAAGGGTTGTACTTAGTTGGCTTTGTAACGAGGAAATTAATCGTTTTTTTTTTTTAAACAAATCAGAATTATGCCATAGTTGCATGTGTTTTCATGCTGTTGCTGTTAGCACTTAACTTCCTCCCTAGACAACAAAACCCCAGACTCCACATTGAATTCACCATGGGGAGACATTTATTACCTGCTATGGTTGCTCAGGATAGTCTGGGAAAGATGAAATTTGCTCATTCATGGCTACATAAAAATTGTTTTCTTGAGGTAATGTGAAATGGAGAGGGTTTTAATCAACCCTCACCATTCAGAGTAAATATTATTCAGGCTACACTCAGGAGATATAAGTTTCTCCAGTTCCATATGGTGCTAGCACCCAACCAACAGAAATATCTGCAGGTTTCAGGGATCCAAGGCACTGGAAAATGTCAAAGCAAATAATTGAACTTATTTCTTTTTTTCTCAGTGGATTTTGGAATAAATCTTCCATAGCCATGGGAGAGATGCATTTATAGGAAACATTCGCCTTTGTTTCCTGCATGTTCGACTTAAGGAGCAACAATTTGCTGCATCTGGGAGAAACAAGACATTGTAATGGTGTAAGAGAGCATTTCAAACGCCTCCAAATGTTTAAGTTTAGAGGAGAGTCTTAGTGATTGTTTTACAGAAAGAATATATACACATGCAAAAAGAATATAATTATTGATTTCTAAAAATTATCAGGGAAGCAAAAACTACCTAGACTCACCTCATTTCATCTGGATGATTAGAAAGTTACAAATGGGAAATACTATACCTTGGAAAGACCATGTCCTATTTGATGTGTGTGGAAATAAAATTCAAAGAAGTTCACAGACACTTGAAACTCCAAGTAGCTCAGACATTTTCTAAATTAATTTATTTTTAATTGAAGGATAATTGCTAGTTCGCAGGCATTTAAAGTTGGAGCAACTAGGAATACATCTTGCTTCTTCCTCACACAAGCTTTCTTTTTTTTTAAATTAATTAATTTATTTTAATTGGAGGCTAATTATTTACAATATTGTAGTGGTTTTTGCCATTCACTGACATGAATCAGCCATGGGTGTACATGTGCCCCCATCCTGAACCCCCCTCCCTCCTCCCTCCCCATCCCATCCCTCAGGGTCTTCCCAGTGCACTGGCCCTGAGAGCCCTGTCTCATGCATCGAAGCAACTGACAAGGAATTAATCTCAAAAACATACAAGCAGCTCATGCAGCTCAATACCAGAAAAATAAATGACCCAATCAAAAAATGGGCCAGAGAACTAAACAGACATTTCTAACTCAAGCTTTCTAATCTCAGGGGAAATGGATAGACTTTATTGAGAAGATAAAGTTAAGATTTAAAATTTTAAATTATGTTATTAATGTATTTTCTACTGCAGAGGTCATTCAAAAAATCATTTATTAAAACAGAGCTTGAAATCTATTAAAAGGCTTTAACTACATTAAATGTTTTCAAATAAGGCATCACACTTTTTTGAATGCTGAATTAAAAAAACATATTATTATTTATTTTTAAACTTTCATTAGCGTCTTTTGTAGACAGTGATTACTTTTAACTTTCAAAGTGTTATAAACATTATTGCAGAATACATCCAATTTCCCTGAAGGAAAATTCAAGTATTAGACCCCAATTTAACCATGCTACACAGCTTAGTGTGGCAGTTTCTGAAAAGAATAACCATTATGAAGTACAATTTCTACTTAAAAGAAAAAAAGTTGCCTCCAGTTTTTGGTTATTACAAAATTATGAATAAAGTTACTTAAAATATTCATATATAATCTTTCTGTAGGCATATCTTTTCATTTCTCTTATGTAAAAGCCTATAGTGGAGTACCTGATTCATGTATTAAGGGTATGCTTAATTTCATGTGAAATGTCCAAACTCTTTTCCAAAGGGGTGTACCATTTTACATTTGGACCAGTAATTAGGTGGCTGCTGCCAAGTCGCTTCAGTCATGTCCGACTCTGCGAGACCCCATAGATGGCAGCCCCCGTCCCCGGGATTCTCCAGGCAAGAACACTGGAGTGGGTTGCCATTTCCTTCTCCAATGATGAAAGTGAAAAGTGAAAGTGAAGTCACTCAGTCATGTCCGACTCTTAGTGACCTCATGGACTGCAGCCCACCAGGCTCCTCCATCCATGGGATTTTCCAGGCAAGAGTACTGGAGTGGGTTGCCATTGTCGACAAGATGACAATTCCCATAGCTGTTAGTCTGCCTCTTTCTATCATTGCTTTTTTAATAGGCTCTAGATAAAATCGACATTCAGCAGAAAGGAAGGCTGTGTATAGAAAATAACATTAGTGTTACTCCTGAAGGCTGATTTGGTTACCACTGCTGAATGCCTAACTTTTCTGATAGTAGCGACCCTTCTTTAATCTTTTATAGAATACCTCCATTAGACTTCTAATGCATTCTTGGTGCATAAAAATTACCATTAAATTAGCAGCTCATAACAATACAATTATTATTTCAGAGTTTCTATGGGCCATGAGGCTGGACGTAGCTTTGTTGAATTCTTTGTGAGTTCTGATTGCTTTATAACCTCGCCAACATTTCATTACCAAGAGTTTAAATTATCACTTACACTTGGCCAGTAGAAATACAATAGAATTTATCCACACATATTTCAAGTTGCCTAGGAACCACATTAAAAAAGTGAAAATAGTTGAAGTTTCTTTTAGTAATATATTTTATTTAACCAATCTATCCAAATATTACCATTTCAGCGGATTCATTTTGATATTTGGCAAAACTAATACAATTATGTAAAGTTTAAAAAAAAAAAAGTTAAGAAATTTTATATTTTTTCTCATGCTAAGTCAACAAAATTGTATTTTTATATATTTTGTTCTTTGCTGCTGCTGCTAAGTTGCTTCAGTCATGTCCGACTCTGTGCGACCCCATAGACGGCAGCCCACCAGGCTCCTCCGTCCATGGGATTTTCCAGGCAAGAGTACTGGAGTGGGGTGCCATTGCCTTCTCCGATTTTGTTCCTTAGCACATCTCAATTCAGACAGGTTGTATTTCAAGGGCTTAGTAGCCAACATGTGGCTAGTGGCTGCTGTATTGGACAGTTAGATGCTTCCATGGGTATAGTCACTCACTGTGGTTTTAACTTGCATTTTTACCAATAACTAAATGATGTTAAACATGTTTTTGTATACTTATTGACCATATGTAGATCTTTTGTATAGTTTTTGTTCAAATGCCTAGCAACATGTGGTATATTCACACAGCAATGATTCATAAATTATGGTATATTGATACATGAAGTACTCAGTAATAAAAAGGAATAAATTACAGAGTCATGAAATAACCTGGATGAATCTTTTTTTTTTTTTTTGGATGAATCTTAAAATATTATATTGAGTGAAAAAAGCCAGACACAAAAAAATACATGTGAAATGATTCCATTTGCATGAAACTTTAGAACAGGCAAACTAACCAAGAAAAAGAAGCAAGTCCATGGCTATAGTAGGAATGTGTTAAAGACTGCAAAACTGCACAAGAGAACTTTCTGTAGTGATGGAAATGTATCTTGATTGGAGTGATGATTATATAGAAATGTACATTTATCAAAACTTATTAAATTTGCCATTTTAAATTAGGTGCATGCAAATTTAAAATAGGTGCATGCATATATAATTATACTTCAATTTAATTGATTTAGAGCAAAAGCAATATATGTTACACCTGCTATGTAATTTGCAGGCCCAGTGCAAAGTAAAACTGTAGGACCCTATATTCAAAAAGTATTAAGAATTTTAAGATGGTGACAGCAAAGGGATTTTATCTGTTATAAATCCCCAGTGAAAGTGAACAGGCTGTAGTATGTTCTAATAAAGTTCTGTTGGATGAATTTATGACCAACCTAGATAGCATATTCAAAAGCAGAGACATTACTTTGCCAACAAAGTTCCGTCTAGTCAAGGCTATGGTTTTTCCAGTGGTCATGTATGGATGTGAGAGTTGGACTGTGAAGAAAGCTGAGCACCGAAGAATTGATGCTTTTGAAATGTGGTGTTAGAGAAGACTCTTGAGAGTCCCTTGGACTGCAAGGAGACCCAACCAGTCCATTCTAAAGGAGATCAGTCCTGGTTGTTCTTTGGAAGGAATGATGCTAAAGCTGAAACTCCAGTACTTTGGCCACCTCATGTCAAGAGTTGATTCATTGGAAAAGACTCTGATGCTGGGAGGGATTGGGGGCAGGAGGAGAAGGGGCCGACAGAGGATGAAATGGCTGGATGGCATCACTGACTCAATGGACGTGAGCCTGAGTGAACTCTGGGAGTTGGTGATGGACAGGGAGGCCTGGTGTGCCGCGATTCATGGGGTCACAAGGAGTCAGACACAACTGAGCGACTGATCTGATCTGATCTGATGTTGCCATAGACATAACATTGGGACTTCACTCTAGTGTTCCCTAATATAACTAGAATTGTTATAACAGAGGTGTTTGAACTTATTTGAATACTGTGTTATGGACTGAATGTGCCCTTCCACCCATCCCCCTCCAAGCTAATAGTCACATGTTGAAGCTCTGGCCCTCATTATGGCTATAATAGCTGTATTTGGAGTAAGGAAATACTTAAGGTTAATGAGGTCATAAAGTTGGGAGTCCTGACCTGATAGGATTAGTATCCTGTTAAGAAGAGATTAGAGAGCTCACCTGCTCCCTTTCTGTGTGTACTCACCTAGGAAAAGACCATGTGAGGATGAAGCAAGGACACCATTTACAAGCCAGGAAGAGAGTCCTCACCAGAACTCCAAACCTGAAGAAGCCTAATCTGGGACTTCCAGCCTCCAGAACTGTGGAAAAATACATTTCTGGTTTTGAAGCCAATAAACCTGAGGTATGGTTGGCTAAACCAACCTGCCTCCTGTGCAACACTCTATCAGATCTAATCCCTTGAATCTACTGTTACTTCCACAGTATAATCAAAAGGTATTTGATTTAGGTCATACCTGTATGGTCTAGTGGTTTTCCCTACTTTCTTCAATTGAAGTCTGAATTCGGCAATAAGGAGTTCATGATCTGAGCCACAGTCAGCTCCTGCTCTTGTTTTTGCTGACTGTATAGAGCTTCTCCATCTTTGGCTGCAATGAATATAATAATCTGATTTTGGTATTGACCGTCTGGTGATGTCCATGTGTTGAGTCTTCTCTTGAGTTGTTGGAATAGAGTGTTTGCTATGACCAGTGCGTTCTCTTGGCAAAACTGTTAGCCTTTGACCTGCTTCATTCTGTACTCCAAGGCCAAATTTTCCCATTACTGCAGGTATTTCTTGACTTCCTACTTTTGTATTCCAGTCCCCTATAATGAAAAGGACATCTCTTTTGGGTGTTAGTTCTAGAAGGTCTTGTAGGTCTTCATAGAACTGTTCCTCTTCTTCAGCATTACTGGTTGGGGCACAGACTTGGATTGCTGTGGTATTGAACGGTTTGCCTTGGAAATGAACAGCGACTATTCTGTTGTTTTTGAGATTGCATTCAAGTACTGCATTTCAGACTCTTTTGTTGAGTATGATGGCTACTCCATTTCTCCTAAGGGATTCTCGCCCACAGTAGTAGATATAATGGTCATATGAGTTAAATTCACCCATTCCAGTACATTTTAGTTTGCTGGTCCCTAAAATGTCAATGTTCAATCTTGCCATCTCCTGTTTGACCATTTCCAATTTGCCTTGATTCATGGACCTAACATTCCAGGTTCCTTTGCCATATTGCTCTTTACATCATCAGACTTTATTTCCATCACCAGTCACATCCACAACTGGGTGTTGTTTTTGCTTTGGCTCCATCTCTTCATTCTTTCTGGAGTTAT
>NW_011494788.1:891107-892627 GCF_000754665.1 Bison bison bison
TCTGTTTGCCCTTTTGTGGAGAAGGATAAGAGGCTTAGGGAAGCTTCCTGATGGGAGAGACTGACTGAGGGGGAAACTGGGTCTTGTTCTGATTGGTGGGGCCATGCTCAGTAAGCCTTTAATCAATTTTCTGTTGATGGGTGGGGCTGTTATTTGGCTAAACTATGGTGGAGGTAATGAAGATAATGGCAACCTCCTTCAAAGGGTTCCATGCATGCACTGCTACATTCAGTGCCCCCAACCCTGTGGCAGGCCACTGCCAACCCACACCTCTAGAGACTCCTGGACACTCACGGGCAAGTCTGGGTCAGTCTCTTGTGGGGTCACTGCTCCTTTCTCCTGGGGCCTGGTGCACACAAGTTTCTGTTTGTGCCCTGTCCTGTTTCCCCAGTCCTGTGTAAGTTCTGGCAGCTCTATGGTGGATTAATGGTGAAACCTCCTGTAAGAGGGCTTATGCCATACCCAAGTTTACTACACCCAGAGCCGCTGCCCCTGCAGCAGTCCACTGCTGACCCATACCTCCTCAGGAAATACCCAAACACAGTTCTATCTCAGTCTCTGTGGGGTCTCTGGGTCCTGGTGCACACAATGCATGTTTGAGCCCTCTGAGCATCTCTAGTGGGTATGGGGTTTGATTCTAAACATGATTTTGCCCCTCCTACCATTTTGCTTGGGCTTCTTTCGTGCTGGGGCAGTAATCAAGACCATCCTCAAGAAAAAGAAATGCAAAAAGGCAAAATGGTTGTCTGAGGAGGCCTTACAAACAGCTATGAAAAGAAGAGAAGCAGAAGGCAAAGGAGAAAAGCAAAGATATACCCATTTGAATCCAGAGTTCCAAAGAATAGCAAGGAAAGAAAAGAAAGCCTTCCTCAGTGATCAGTGCAAAGACATAGAGGAAAACAATAGAATGGGAAAGACTAGAGGTCTCTTCAAGAAAACTAGAGATACCAAGGGAACGTTTCATGCTAAGATGGGCACAATAAAGGACAGAAATGGTATTGACCTAACAGAAGCAGAAGATATTAAGAAGAGGTTGTAAGAATACGTAGAAGAACTATACAAAAAAGATCTTCATGGCCCAGATAATCATGATGGTGTGGTCACTCACCATGAGCCAGACATCCTGGAATGTGAAGTGAAGGGGGCCTCAGGAAACATCACTACAAACAAAGTTCATGGAGGTAATGAAATTCCAGTTGAGCTATTTCAAATCCTGAAAGATGATGCTGTGAAAGCATTGCACTCAATATACAGCAAATTTGGAAAACTCAGCAGTGGCCACAGGACTGGAAAAGGTCAGTTTTCATTCCAACCCCAAAGAAAGGCAATGCCAAAGAATGCTCAAACTACTGCACAGTTGCGCTCATCTCCCACGCTAGTAAAGTAATGCTCAAAATTCTCCAAGCCAGGCTTCAACAGTACGGGAACTGTGAACTTCCAGATGTTCAAGCTGGATTTAGAAAAGGCAGAGGAACCAGAGATCAAATTGCCAATATCTGCTGGATCACTGAAAAAGCAAG
>NW_011494788.1:892727-893239 GCF_000754665.1 Bison bison bison
GAGGCCACGTCTGGAATGTCGTCGTGAGACCGGCCTCATCCTGAGGTGCGACCGGAAGGTCGGGAACCCTTCCAGACAAAGGCAGGGGAGTCGACCCTCCTGTCGAGATCAGGAGGGTAGAAGGGGCTCAGAGGACCTGGTTCCGGAAAACCTCGGTGTTCCTCTCCAGGGAGACCGGGATGCCGGGGAACTTCGTGGGGGCGCATTAAGGGTGCCAAGTACCGTTTCGACCTGCAATTCCTAACGTGGGACTTCTCCTGAGACGCTGTAGCGGAAAAGGGCTTCATCTTGCGATGACGGGAGTACCACGTGGTTTTTCTCGAGTTGCGGCGGGATTCTCGAGTTACGACGGGGAATTCAGGATGCCTCTTGTGCTGGCCCAGTGAAGTCCAACCTTCGATTGGAGTTGCGGAGGAAAGCTGGGGATTGCTCTCGAGTGACTGCAGGGCCAATAGACCTCATCTAGGCTTGTGTCCAGAAGCCAATGCTCCTCTCCAGGGGCGACCGGGATC
>NW_011494788.1:893339-933910 GCF_000754665.1 Bison bison bison
ACAGCTCATGAGAAACGCTGGGCTGGAGGAAGCACAAGTTGGAATCAAGATTGCCAGGAGAAATATCAATAACCTCAGATATGCAGATGACACTACCCTTATGGCAGAAAACGAAGAACTAAAGAGCCTCCTGATAAAAGTGAAAGAGGAGAGTGAAAAAGTTGGCTTAAAACTCAACATTCAGAAAACTAAAGATCATGGCATCTGGTCCCATCACTTCATGGCAAATAGATGGGTAAACAGTGGAAACAGTGACAGACTTTATTTTGGGGGGACTCCAAAATCACTGCAGATTGTGACTGCAGCCCTGAAATTAAAAGATGGTTGCTCCTTAGGAGAAAACTACGATCAACCTGGACAGCATATTAAAAAGCAGAGACATTACTTTGCCAACAAAGATCCATCTTGTCAAAGCTATGGTTTTTCCAGTAGTCATGTATGGATGTGAGAGTTGGATTATAAAGAAAGCTGAGCTCCAAAGAGTTGATGCTTTTGAACTGTGGTGTTGGAGAAGACTCTTGAGGGTCCCTTGGACTGCAAGGAGATCCAACCAGTCCATCCTAAAGGAAATCAGTCTTGAATATTCCTCAAGAATATTCTTGATGCTGAAGCTGAAGCTCCAATCCTTTGGCCACCTGATGGGAAGAACAGACTCATTGGAAAAGACCCTGATTCTGGGAAAGACCGAAGGCAGGAGGAGAAGCGGACGACAGAGGATGAGATGGTAGGATGGCATCACTGACTCTATGGACATGAGTTTGAGTAAGCTCTGGGAGTTAGTGATGGACAGGGAAGCCTGGCATGCAGCAGTCAGTCCATGGGGTAGCAAAGAGTCAGACACGACTGAGCGACTGAACTGAATTAAAATGAGCCTGAGGTATGTTATGGCAACCTGAGCTAGTACAAGTTATATGCTCTATAAAACAATACATAATATGTAAAATTTGATTTAAATACAATGACCAGCTTAATCAGTCATATAATGTGGGCAGTCTTTTAGCATTATAACAAGATATATGTGTATATATTTATGGCATAAATGTATAAACCCTAAAAATTTTGATAAATTCATGTGGAAAATTTTCCCTAAAGAAATTTATAGTGATTTACTTTATTACACATTGTCCATAAGCCAAGGGGTATACAAATATTTTAGAATATTTCTATAATGGAAAATTGGAGTTTTAAATGCATAAAGGTTTTACTTAGATATATTTAAAATGTCTGTTGAATAGCTGAGTGTCCCTGAGATTCTCACACTCAACAACTTTTTTTAGAAATGTAAGTATTATGAGATGAGATGACAGTACACTAGTAACTAGTTTACTGAAAAAATATGGCCAAAAAGTTACTGAAAAATTGGTGAGAAGCAGTAAGATGCTTTCATAGTTGTTGTTCCATCATAATTCAGTGTAGAAAATATAAAGCAGGTTTTTCATGTTTTAGGGGAAGTGGGCTGGTAATTATTCCACTTATTTTACTGAAGTCAAAGTTTGCAAATTGAATTAAGCATGGTTAAGAAGAAAAATAATTAAACGGGACATAGCAGGTGGTAAATAAGATTCTAAAAAGAAAGATTGTGTTTTGGGGGAATGATAGTGAATTGAAAGAGATGATGCTAGTAGGTATTTCACAATGATTAAATGTGGTATTCTGGGGTGAGACTGCTTGGGTTTGAAGTTTTGCTCTGCCAATTACAAGTTATATAACCTTGGTTAATTTATTCCCCCTAAGCCTCAAACTTATCATTGGTAAAGCGAAAAAGTAATAATTATCTTTTATGTCAATAGCGTTTATTAGTGGTATAAAAAATACTGTTTAGCAGAGTATCTACAACACAATCAATGTAATAAATGATCATGATGATAAGAATCATGTATTATTGTTTCTTTTCAAAAATGACACCACTAATGTAACTCCAATCTAAGTGAATATGGGTTATTTTGAAATAAACTAATATATATTCCAAAAATAGAGAAAAAAAGGGAGGAGTCAAATTGTATTTGCTTATTCCAAGGGCCCTCTTCAGACCCTGACATGCCTTCTCAGGCTTTTCTTTGGCTCAAAGTCTGCTTCAGAATTCACCACCCAGGGAGTCCAGTGTATGGGATAGAGCTGTTTTCCTGATATCCATTATTTGAGGTTATACACATCAGTGAATGTTCTATCTTGCCTACTTGCAGTTTTCCCCACTTTGGTGTGCTATGATCATAGCTGCCAGCCTGTCCCACTGCCACACCTTTACAGGGCTCCTCAGATACTTGTGATAAAACCATTGCTCCAGGGTAAGTACAATATACAGACTCCATTCTCACAGGGAAGCAGTGTGCGCTCGCATGTTCTTATAAGCTTTCCAAAGTTTTGCTTCTCATTTTAAGAAACTCTGCTTTAAATAATCAAACAAAGGCATCTGCCAAAAAACACTTGGCTCTGCAAATAGCAAGTAGATTTGTTCCTCCTGCTGAGGTTGGCAGATGATAGCTTAGGAATTAGAATCAGGAAAAGTAAAATGTCTGGTTACTGAGAACTCTGAGAAAGATAGGAATCAAAGGAATTTTAGAAAACTCCTAAGCCAAAGAAACACAAGTAGGGAACAAATGTCCAGAAAAAATGTGTAAGGCCTAAGCACATACTAGGTCCTTAGTAAATATCATGTGAATTCAAAATCATGGTACTACTTCTGTCACAGAGAATGTTAAGTTACTATTTCTTTTCAGCCTTTACCTGCAATCCCAGAGTATTATGTGATGTATAAGTTGATGAAATCAGAAAATGATATTTCATCCTGTGGCACTTGCTGGTTTTCAAATGCAAACATTTCCTGTTCATTTTTGAACTATGTTGGATTTCTTTATATTAATAATTGGAATTCTATTAAGGTTCCTGAAGAAGACAACACAGACTTGCAAGCAAAAAAAAAAAAAAAAAAACTTTCAGAGTTTGTTTTTTTTAGGTCATTCACATGTGATAACACTTGGATTACAGATAAGAGGAAATTCTGTCTCTATTCTCAAATTCAGTAGAGAATTAAAAAAATATATTTTAAAGGTCTTTTATACAAATGTTTAAATTGCTCTAAAAAAGCATACAAATTCCAAATGCAAAGTCCCATTTCATTTTCAATGACTTTATTGAGAACATTTTGCAAATTAGATTTTACAGTTTAACATTTTACAATTAGAAATTTCATCTGCTACTACATAAGTTGCAAACTTCTCAAAACACTACAGAAAATCCTTTATTTCTTTGAATTTTTCTGTTCCACGCTGAGCTCCTGAGATATATTTTTTCTTTCAGCTTCATTTTCATCTTCCTGTGAAATAAATTTGGGAAAACATTAAAATACAAACCTTAGAGCATTTAATCACTTATACTTCATACACTTTAACTTTACTTCTCTGAAGAATTAACTATCATGATTCCAGTAATACTAGGGAAAAGGCTATAAACAAAATGGCACAATTATGTAACATTTAAATATTTACAGTGCATGCTGTTTTATACTACATGTTGGCTAAATTTTTCTATGTATTTTTAAAAGCAACTTATTTTATCAATGACCTAAAAATTACTTTTGAAAACACTTGCCACTAAAAAAATATCCTTTTTAGGGGTCAATCAGATATTTTTACTTCACTATTTGATAAAAAAAAATAGTAAATGTAACTTCTGAGACACTTTATGTACATTGGCATTTTTGTCTCATCCAGCAGACTTTCTTGACAGGTCTGCCAATTTCCCAATTACTTGGACCACCATATGTTATCTGAAAATCAGTCAGCTCTAAAATAGGAAACTCTAAAATGGGCATGTCAGGCAATAGAATGCTTACATCTTCTACAGTTTCGATTCTGAGTGGTGGCTTCATAATTCATAGCAGGGTCCTGTGGAACATGGTGAATAAATAAAGTGACATCATAATGTCTGCTTCCATAGGAATGAAATACATCTTATGTTCAATATTAAATGGTGACCTCCAAAGTATAAATGAATGAGAATCTGGAAAAATATGTCACCTTACATTTTATAATCCATCTCATCATCTATGTTCTTTCAATAACACCCAAGTACAAAGCAGTCTTGCTTTCCTAGTATTCCTGAAAGGCCTTTTGTTCTTATTAACTGAAGTAAAACGCATTGTCTAACTCTTCACAAGTTAAAGTATGAGTATCTTAATTTCTTAAGCATCTGTGGACAACAGTAATTATATCAGTATCACCAAACATATAACCCTGTATCTCTTTATCTTCTCATAAAACCAAATTCAATTAAATTAAATAATTACTGAGCTTTGGTTACTAAACTGACTTTATTAAGTAAATGCAAATCAAGATGTGTGTATATATATCTATGTTTTCCATGAAAGACCACATCCTTGCCCATAAATATTAAGGTGGAGAAAGCTTCCTTTATAGACACTGTCTCTAAACTTCAATAGCAACTGTCATTTAGCCTTTGTCAATACCAGAAAAGTAGAAAAGTTATCAATATTATCAGTCAGACTGAATAATTATAGATATGTTGGATACAGAGGATGGGGTTCTGAATATCAATTTAGGTGATGTAATTTTAATGTATTTTTCTACGTATAACAACCACTGAGTGTTTTTTTTTGTTTTTTCAAATTTTCTCTACTGAATAGAGATAGAATGTTGAATTGACTATTGAAAATCTGTTAATGAACAGGTAGTTTTTGGGTTTCCCTGGTGGCTGGCTTCCCAGTAGTAAAGAATCTGCCTGCAATGCAGGAGCTGCAGGAACTGCAGATTTGATCCCTGGTTGGGAAGATCCCCTGGAGGAGGGCATGGTAACCCACTCCAGTATTCTTGCCTGGAGAATCCCATCGATTGAAGAGCCTGGCAGGCTACAGTCCATAGGGTCACAAAGTCCAAACACGATTGAAGCAACTTAGCACACACGCACGCAGTTTCCACTTTAACACTTTAACTCAAACAGAGATTACATTTTAATTACAACCTAATAAAAACCAAATCCTATTCCATATTTTCCACTGTCTTCTTCAGGTGGAACACTGACAGAAAGTGTTACATCAGCAGGTAAAGGTGGCAAGATTTTATTAGGTAGGACTGAATGTGTCTATATGTTGCACAAGGCAAGGTTTTATCTTTATCTTATATTCCTACCATCTAACAGGGCATATTTAGTATCTAGGTGAAGTTCCATAAACGTTTCCTGAACTATTTTAAATACTGGGATAAAGAATGAATAAGAGGTGTGTGCTTTGGAAAAGCAAAATATCCTTCCTTATCTAGTGGTTACACTTCTGAGTTTACTAAAACAGTACTGAAAACAGGAATGAGCAAAAACGTTAGAAGCAACATTAGACAAAATTGCTTTTACCAAATTCATAGTCTTTAAGTTTTGAAAAAAAAAAATGGAGCTTTTATCATGTGAACGGTCTAGTAAGTCCTCACAGCAATATGACTTACTGGTTTAACAAGGTGGTTACCTAGTTTTCCCCTGAGAACTCGGAATTATCTATAATATTTACTTCCATAAATGGCAACCCACTCCAGTACTCTTGCCTGGAAAATCTCATGGATGGAGGAACGTGGTAGGCTACAGTCCATGGGGTCGCAAAGAGTCCGACACGACTGAGTGACGTCACTTTCACTATATAATGTCAGTCTTTTTGTTGAATTTTTCTTAGGAATAAAGTATAGCTAATAAATGCATGTCTAATAGTACCTCCTGTTCAGCATAGGTACAAAAGTTTCTTATGATGAGAGTCTGTCTTAAAATATCTTGCCTTTCTATGCCTTTAAACTATTTATGTAAGTTAGCAAGATACAATCTCTTCTACCTTTGGATAAAAATAGCTGTAATCTGGATATAGATTCCATAAAGGATTATGGAAGTGTAGAGAAGGCATTTAGTCCCACTGATAAGAGTCCCACACAACATAATTGCTGTGGTATAGTATCACCAAAATAATAAAACTAACAGCAATAGATTTTAATCACTATAAACAAAACATCAGAATTAGATATAATAAAACTCCAGAAATGATTTTAGAAGTTGTCTTTTTTTTTTCCAGAAGTGCTAACTTGTATTGCTAATGTTACATTGTCAATTTTTATAAGAACTTTATCAACAGTTCAAAATTAATAAAATCATTAAAATAGTTCAGGCAGCAAATCAAATATCATTCACAAATGACTGCGTAATGAATGAAACTACAAAGAAAGGAAGCTCTTTTACCGAAGTATTTCTTCGCTACCGGATTAATAAAGGCTGACAAAAATTTCTCCTGATAGATGGCAGGTTTTGTCACTCTTTTCTAAGATAAGACATCTGTTTGTTTCCCAGTGAAAGAAGACCCTTGCTACAAGGATCATTTTCTTAGTGACAGCCCTGACAAGTTTGACATTTGTTTCATGAAGTATTCTGAAGCAGCCAACAAGAAAATGTACCCTTTGGGGCTACTGGGAAGTAGACAGGTTTACCTCTTAATGTTTAAGCCTGTTAATTTATACTCCAGAAAACATGTGATTACAGCAACCTTGCAGATCTGCTGTTACATGCGGAATTTCAGGAATACACACACGTAACAGTAACACTCGTAATGCCAAATCATTACACGTGATTCCTTGACCTCCCTGCTCTTTGTACACTGACAGAACTGTTGGAGTGAGGAGAATGTTAATTTCTAGGCATACAGGGACCGTGTAATTATGGACTCATGCTCCAGGTGGCAACATGAGACTAAGAGAGTCATTCAAACAGAAAATAAGTAAAAACGGTGCCATTTTTCATCTAAGCTAGATCCCATAAAACCCAAAAGAGTCTGTTTAAATACTACTCAGCTTGCAGCATCAATTTGGAAGAGGTAGTAGCCTTCTATTTCCCTTTATTTACAAATTTGACTTTTTCTCATAATAGTTGAAAGAATTAATGTCAATAAAACCTATCCATCCCGCTTTTCCTTTCTCTTGAGGTAACCAACTCCAAACAAAGAGCAATTATTTTAGCAACTGGACTTCTTAATGCTCAGGTAGTACCTAGATTCAAAATTACAGTCTATGAATAAAGATGACTCTGTATTTATGCTACAGACTGTCAAGTTTTAAATGATTTCTTTTAAAGGTTGGATTATTCAAAGGGACAAATTTTCCCCATTATTTCATCTTTAAAAATGACTTTATGAGTACCTTTAGAGTAGAGAAATCTGTCAAACATTACCTTAACCAAATAATTAGGGTTAACATTACCAGTAACACATATTAACATCAACCCTTTGGTAAGATGCTTTACAAAGGGCATGTTAATTCTGATTTGTGGTATCCTTCCCAGCAATGCATGAACCTCAGTCTAATACAAAAAACATCAGATAAACACTCTATAAAAGAATTAAACAGTAGAAGATAATAACACTGTAGGAAGCTGGATAAAGGGCAAATGGGAATTATGTGTGCTATTTCTGCAACTTTTGAAAGTGAAAGTTAAGTCACTCAGACATGTCTGACTCTTTGCAACACCGTGGACTGTAGCCTACCAGGCTCCTCCGTCCATGGGATTCTCCAGGCAAAAATACTGGAGTGGGTTGCCATTTTCTTCTCCAGGGGATCTTCCCAACCCAGGGATCGAACCCAGGTCTCCCGCATTGTGGGCAGACGCTTTACCCTCTGAGCCACCAGGGAAACTCCTAAGTTTTGGTAAGTCTAAAATTATTTAAAATAAAAAAAAGATTTAAAAAACAAAATAGAAATGAATACTTGATGAAAGTTTTCTAAATTCAAAGTAAGGGTGATTTATGCACAAAGATTTTATGTAAAAGAAAATTCAAGGTTACTTTAGCCTCTACATTGAAAATATACAGCTAAAATAAATTGTTTATGCTTTCCATTTTTGCACTTAAAATTCCTTTCTTAAGTACCTCAACTGTTTATTATGATGATGCTATTAATTTTTTATTTTCTTGTCTGTGCTTCCAGGCATTTTTCTTACATTTCTACTCACAGTCAGAAAATATAAGCTTTATTTCCAGAAATAAGAAAGCATAATGGGAGATTGTTTTCAAAGAGAATGATGTCAGCTGTTTTCATTTTATAGCAGCAGACAAAGACATATGGTGGGAACTGTAAAATAAAGTGAGAAAGTACAACTAAGCACTAAAATATTTCTATTATCTTTTGATATTTTCTTTAGATTTTAAATATTCCTTTAATCAGAAGAGTTTCTATAATCAGATTCAAATTAATAGTTGAAATTATCTGTATGCTTTAACTATGATCCTTCCAAAACTTCCAGTAAAAAATATGAAGACACACTTAAGCTGTTAATTGTAGAGTAAGTATAGAAAAGCAATATATAATATACTCTAATCTGTGGTCAAAAATTACTCTTTTACTTATTTAAAACATACCAGATGTAACTCTCAACAGCATTTAAAATTATGCTTTTAATACTGAAAATATGCTAGTGCTGCACAATGGGAAAAATTTATCTTAATAACTGAAAAAATTCTGATGATAATGAAAATGTTTTAGGCAAAAACGAGCATGCTGCATGCTTCAGACTAAAATTAATTAGAGTTTTTAACGTTTTACAATTCCACCATAATTCTTTAAATGGTGCATTTACTTCATGGCAATAAACACTTGGATCATTAAGTAAAGTGCAAAATGTGTGTGATGTGCTACATTTAATAACCTTTGGCCCTTTTTTCTGTTCTTCTGGCATTCAGTTTTCCAATGCATTGAATAAGCAATTGAAGACCACAATTAAATTTCCTGACATTGCATATTTGAGATTCTTATTTCATTTAATACAAAAGGCAATTAGTCTACCATTTTACAACTGAATCCTAACTTTAGTGGGCCGTGATAAAGATACTGAAATGAACTTACAAGAAATGCTTAATTAAATTTACAGTAAAAAGCAAAAGAGGTTTTTTTCTTATGACAGAAGTTGCATATTTAATTAGAAAGTCTATGGCTACACTGTAAAATTACAGTAACCTGGGAAGTTCTCAGTGAACCTAGTTCAAACATAAATGTTGCTAAATAAGATGGAGCTATTTTATAAATTTCTACCTTTTTCTCTACTTAGTGATTCAACAAAAGATAGTTAAATATTGTTTAATATTGTAATATTATCTAATATGGTAATATTACCTAATGTTACAAACTCATGGGCTTTATGTTAATAGCAAGTATAATACATACATAAAAGGACAATGAGTGCTCAGTCATGTCCGACTCTTTGCGACCCCATGGACTGTAGCTCTCCAGGCTCTGTCCATGGAATTTTCCAGGTAAGAATACTGGAGAGGTTTGCCATTTGCTACTCCAGGGGACCTTCCTGACCCAGGGATCGAACCTGTGTCTCCTGCATGGGCAGGTGAATTCTTTAACCCTGTGCCACCTGGGAAGCCCCAAAGGGATGGTAATAAATTTCTAATTTCATGTGTGAGTATATATGAATTTTATATCTCATTTATTTCATTTATTAACCATCATATCTCTCCATCTGTGATTGTGGAGATCTAGTTAAGTTTGCCCTTTTAAATCTTTAGTTGAGTAGGTTTGTCCTTCTAAATCTTTAGTTTCTCTTGTTACCTTTAACTTCCTTGTGGTGTTTTTTGATGGCATGGAAATGGGATAGTTAAAAATAAGGCTTTGGATTTCCCATGTATGATTTGAGATCGAGAGAATTCCTGTGACCTGGGAAGAAAGGCCCTAAGGACGGGTCAGCCATTTGGGGAGGGCATATTAAAAGGAGATGGAAAACAGTAAGTGCAAGATAAGAGTCTGGCAAAATCGAATTAAAAAAACAAAAATGAATGATGGATGGTAAGTGTGAGTTAGGGCAGACACTTAATGAGTATAAACCTAATTCTATAAGCTTATATCTTCCCATAAACATTAAAAAAAAAAAGCACAACTTTGAATTTTTAGGTATTTAGCAGGTTGCTAACCTGCTGGGCCTAGAAATTTTAATCATATTCTTTTCTTCTCTGACAGATGAGTTCTTGTATAAGGCATATGTCTGATAACCCCTGCAGAACTTATAATCTTAAAGATAATAAATTTTCCTTCTCTGGTAGGCTTCTAATATCTAGGAAATAAAAGTGTACACCAGAAATCAAATTCTATAATGGGGCAATATATTTTCAAATGAGAACAGCACAAATCCAATGTGTATGAATTAAAAGATTATGTTATATTAAGATATAACATTTTAAGAGGCTCTTCAGAAAGTATTTTTTGCATAAATTATCTATTATTCACTAAATGTAACATTACAAAAATCCTAAATGTGCTAATATTTAAAGATAATAAATATGAATTTTTACTTTTCCCACAGGTATTCAAGAAGAGAGATTTCTAAATTTATGTTGTTTGATTTTTTTCTGTCCTAAACATACACATACAAGATTAAATTTCATCAAGCAAAAATGAGGCAAAAATAATGTCTAAAAATGTTTGAGGTAAAAAAGCTCATCAGTAAAATAATAGTTCCACAGCTAAGAAATTTCTAGGTTGTATAAAAATCAGTGACTGACTCATTAAACTTTCCAGTCACACATGCACTGTTTTATGACTGGAAATTATTCAGCAATAAATGAGTTCCTTATACAAGCTGGAAAAAACTTATATGTAGCATATTTATATTTATTAATATAAGCAATAACCATTGATATTGGAATTGGCCATTGTGGAAGAAGTGACTTCTTCAGTAATATGTGACAGCATTTTGTTTATCCTTTACAATATGATGAGAAGTTTAATGCAGGCATTTTACATATATAATATTAAAAGGATTTTGGTGGAGGAGATCAAGATGGCAGAGTAGAGGGATATGGAGCTCACCTGATGTGTATGTGTGAGAGAGAGAGAGTCACTCAGTTGTGTCTGACTCTTTGTGACCCCATGGACTGTAGCCCACCAGGATTGTGTCCATTGGGATTCTCCAGGCAAGAATACTGAAGTGGTTCACCATATCCTCCTCCAGGGGATCTTCCCAACCCATGGATTGAACCCAGGTCTCCTGCACTTCCTGATGGATTATTTACTGTCTGAGCCACCAGGGAAACCCTGACCTGCTCTAACAAATATATAAAAATATATTCTTTTAGTTTTCGCTTATCTGAGAAATTCTTTTTTTTTAAATTTACTTATTATTGTTGTATTAGATGCTCAGTCATGTCTGACTCTTTGTGACTCCGTGGACTGGAGCCTGCCAGGCTCCTCTGTCCATGGAATTCTCCAAGCAAGAATACTGGAGTGGGTTGCTATGCCCTTTTCCAGGGGATCCTCTCAACCCAAGGATTGAACATGGGTTCCCTCACAGCTCAGTTGGTAAAGAATTTGCCTGCAATGCAGGAAACCTGGCTTCAATTCCTGGGTTGGGAAGATCCCCTGGAGAAGGAAATGGCAATCCACTCCAGTATTCTTGCCTGGAAAATCCCAGACAGAGAAGCCTGGCAGGCTATAGTCTATGGAGTCGCAAGAGTCAGACATGTCTTAGCAACTAAACCACCAACCACCACCACCTCCCATATTGCAGGCAGATTCTTTACCATTTGAGCTACCCTAGAGGTTAGTCAAGGCTATGGTTTTTCCAGTGGTCATGCATGGATGTGACAGTTGGACTGTGAAGAAAGCTGAGCGCTGAAGAATTGATGCTTTTGAACTGTGGTGTTGGAGAAGACTCTTGAGAGTCCCTTGGAGAGATCCAACCAGTCCATTCTAAAGGAGATCAGTCCTGGGTGTTCATGGGAAGGACTGATGCTAAAGCTGAAACTCCACTACTTTGGCCACCTCATGAGAAGAGTTGACTCATTGGAAAAGACTCTGATGCTGGGAGGGATTGGAGGCAGCAGGAGAAGGAGATGACAGAGGATGAGATGGCTGGATGGCATCACTGACTCGATGGACATGAGTCTGGGTGAACTCTGGGAGCTGGTGATGGACAGGGAGGCCTGGCGTGCTGCAATTCATGGGGTCGCAAAGAGTTGGACACGACTGAGCGGCTGAACTGAACTGAACTTAGAGGTTAGTTAGCTCTATGAATACTAAACCAATCCTAAAAGAAATATCTAAAGGTCTTCACTAAATGGAAAAGAAGGAAGTATCTACATTAAAGGCAAATAAATAAAAGGACTGAAGATTACTTAAATAAGTCAGTGCAAATATTAACAATAAAAAACAATGAAAAAATTCTGTGAAAGTAATTATAACTACAATGAGCAGCAAAAGGATAAAAATTAAGATGTAAAATAGGACATCATAAAATGTAGGGAGGGAAGTAAGAAAAATGTAGATCTTTTAGAATATTTGAGTTTATATGACTACCAGTTGAAAGCAAGTAGGTAAGCTATGGGTTAATATACTTGAAAACCAGGATAATCACAAATCAAAAACATGCAGGAACTTCACAAAAATCAAAAAGAAAGGAACTATAGCATAATAGAAAAGAAAACTATCAAACCACAAGAGAAAAACAAAAAGAAGACAGGGATAAAGAAGGAATACAAAGGAATCAACTGGAAAACAAGATTTAAAATGGCAATAAATAATTATCAATAAATAATTTAAAGGTAAATGGACTAAATTCTCCAATCAAGACACAGAGTGGCAGACGAGATAATAAAACAAAAACCCACAATATACTGCCTACAGGAGATTCTCTTTAGGGAAGAAAATGTATACATTGAAAGCAAGGGGATAGAAAAAGGTGTTTCATGCAAACGGAAATGACAAAGCAAAAGTAGCAATATTCATATCAGACAAAACAGACTTTAAAAGAAAGGCCATAAAGAAAGATAAAGGAGACTACATAATGATAGAAAGATCAATTCAAGAAGAGGTGTATAAGCACCCATTATAGAAGTGTTTAAATACATACATAATAACAGACATAAAGGGACAAACTAATGGGAATTCAATAAGGCAATGGAGATCCTAAATGACACACTAGAACAGACTTAATTGAGATCTCTAGGATAATACATCTAAAAAGACCAGAATATATATTCTTTTCAAGTGCATATGGAACATTCTCTAGGATAAATATATCCTTTACATACTAGGACACAAAACAAACCTCCATAAATTAGGAGGATGGAAATTATTTCAAATATCTTTTGTAACTACGACATGAAACTAGAAATCAATAACAGAAAGAGAAACAAGGGGGAAAAATGATTACATGGAGACTAAACAAAATGTTACTAAAAAATCAGTGAGTCAATGATGAAATCAAAGAGGAAATAAAAAATATCTTGAGATAGATGACAATAAAACACAACCATACAAAATCTATGGGGCACAGCAAAAGTCGTTCTAAGCAATCCTGAGAAAAAAGAACAAAGCTGGAGGTATAACATTTCCAGACTTCAGACAACACTATAGAGCTACAGTAATTAAAACAGCATGGTGTTGGCACAAAAGCAGACAGAGATCAATGGAACAGAAAAGAGAACACAGAAATAAGCCCGTATGCCGTTGGTCAATTAGTCTTCTTCAACAAAGGTGACATATATAATGGAGAAAGACATTTTCTTCAGCAAGTGGTGTTTGGAAAGCTGGACAGCCACATGTTAATAAAGTTAGAACAGTCATTCACACCATTTACAAAATTAAACTCAAAGTGACTTAAAGACTTATTAAGACATGAACCATAAAACTTCTAGAAGAGAACACAGGCAAAATATTCTCTGACATAAATTGTACCAATGTTTTCTTAAGTCAATCTCCCAGGGCAAAAAGCAATAAAAGCAAAGATAAACAAATGGGCCCTAATCAAACTTATAAGCTTTTCCACAGCAAGAAAAGAGAAGAGTTAGTTGCTCAGTTGTTTCCAGCTCTTTGCAACCCCATGGACTATATATAGCCCATCAGGCTCCTCTCTGTCCATGGAATTCTCCAGAAGGGAATGGGTAGCCATTCGCTTCTCCAGGGGATCTTCCTGGCCACGGATTGAAATGAGGTGTCCTGCACTGCAGGCAGATTCTTTACCACTGGAGCCACAAGGAAACCATAAACAAAATGAAAAAACAACCTACGGACTGGGAGAAAATATTTCCAAATGATGTGACTGACAAGGGCTTGATTTCCAAAATATACAAACAACTCATACAACTCAGGGCTTCCTGGTGGCTCAGTGGTAAAGAATTGGCCTGCCAATGCAGTAGATGCAGGTTTGATCCCTGGATCAGGAAGACCCTTGGAGAAGGAAATGGCAACCCATTCCAGTATTCTTGCTTGCCAAATTCCATGGACAGAGAAGTCTGGCGGTTTACAGTCCACAGGGTTGCAGGAAGTCAGATACAACTTAGCGACTAAATAACAACAACATACAACTCAGTAACAAAAAAACAACCCAATCAAAAAATGGGCAGAAGACCTAAATAGATATTTCTCCAAAGACATACAGATGACCAACAAGTACATGAAAAGATTTTCAACACTGCCAATTATTAGAGAAATGCCAATCAAAACTATATTGAAGTATCATCTCACACAGTTCAGAATAGTTATCATGAAAAAGTTTACAAATACTAAATGCTGAAGAGGGTTTGGTGAAAAGGAAACGCTCCTACACTGCTGGTGGGAATGTAAATTGGTACAGCCACTATGGAAAATAGTATGTGTTCCTTAAAAACCTAAAAATAGTTACCCTATGATCTAGCAATCCCACTTCTGCTCATATATCCAGAAAAGACAAAACTCAAATTTGAAAAGACACATGCACCCTAATGCTCATAGCAGCACTATTTACAGTAGCCATGGAAACAACATTAGTGTCCATCAACAGATGAATGGATAAAGAAGTGGTACATTTATACAATGGAATATTACTCATCCACAAAAAGAATGAAATAATGCCATTTGCAGCAACATGGGTGAACCCACAGAATATCATACTAAGCAAAATAAGGCAGAAAGAGAAAGATGAATACCATATGATAAAACTTGTGGAATCTAAAAAAAAACGATACAAATGAACTTATTTACAATATAGAAATAGACTCACAGACATAGAAAACTTACGGTTACCAAAAGGGAAAGGGGTAGGGGGAAGATAAGTTAGGAGTATGGCATTAACAGATACACACTACCATTTGTAAAATAGATAAACAAAAAGGATTTACTCTACAGCACAGGGAACTATATTCAATATCTTTTAATAGCCTATAATAGAAAGGCATAAAAAATTTATTGTGTATAAATATGTGTATAACCAAATTGCTCTGCTGTACATGTGAACCTAGCACAATATTATAAATTAATATTAAATTAAAGAATTATAAGCCCAGGTCCAGATGGCTTCACAGCTGAATTCTACCAAAAATTTAGAGAAGAGCTAACACCTATCCTGCTCAAACTCTTCCAGAAAATTGCAGAGGAAGGTAAACTTCCAAACTCATTCTAGGAGGCCACCATCACCCTAATACCAAAACATGACAAAGATGCCACAAAAAAAGAAAACTACAGGCCAATATCACTGAAGAACATAGATGCAAAAATCCTTAACAAAATTCTAGCAATCAGAATCCAACAACACATTAAAAAGATCACACACCATGACGAAGTGGGCTTTATCCCAGGGATGCAAGGGACTCTTCAATATCCGCAAATCAATCAATGTAATACACCACATTAACAAATTGAAAAATAAAAGACATTTGATTATCTCAATAGATGCAGAGAAAGCCTTTGACAAAATTCAACATCCATTTATGATAAAAAAAACTCTCCAGAAAGCAGGAACAGAAGGAACATACCTCAACATAATAAAAGCTATATATGACAAACCCACAGCAAACATTATTCTCAATGGTGAAAAATTGAAAGCATTTCCCCTAAAGTCAGGAACAAGACAAGGGTGCCCACTTTCACTACTACTATTCAACATAGTTTTGGAAGTTTTGGCCACAGCAATCAGAGCAGAAAAAGAAATAAAAGGAATCCAAATTGGAAAAGAAGAAGTAAAACTCTCACTGTTTGCATATGACATGATCCTCTACATCAGATCAGATCAGATCAGATCAGTCACTCAGTCGTGTCTGACTCTTTGCGACCCCAAATCCTCTACATAGAAAACCCTAAAGATGCCATCAGAAAATTACTAGAGCTAATCAATGAATATAGTAAAGTTGCAGGATATAAAATCAACACACAGAAATCCCTTGCATTCCTATACACTAATAATGAGAAAATAGAAAGAGAAATTAAGGAAACAATTCCATTCACCATTGCAATAAAAAGAATAAAACACTTAGGAATATATCTACCTAAAGAAACTAAAGACCTATATATAGAAAACTATAAAACACTGGTGAAAGAAATCAAAGAGGACACTAATAGATGGAGAAATATACCATGTTTATGGATCGGAAGAATCAATATAGTGAAAATGAGTATACTACCCAAAGCAATCTATAGGTTCAATGCAATCCCTATCAAGCTACCAACGGTATTTTTCACAGAGCTAGAACAAATAATTTCACAATTTGTATGGAAATACAAAAAACCTCAAATAGCCAAAGCAATCTTGAGGAAGAAGAAAGGAAGTGGAGGAATCAAACTGCCTGACTTTAGGCTCTAGTACAAAGCCACAGTCATCAAGACAGTATGGTACTGGCACAAAGACAGAAATATAGATCAATGGAACAAAATAGAAAGCCCAGAGATAAATCCACGCACCTATGGACACCTTATCTTTGACAAAGGAGGCAAGAACATAAAATAGAGAAAAGACAATCTCTTTAACAAGTGGTGCTGGGAAAACTGGTCAGCCACTTGTAAAAGAATGAAACTAGAACATTTTCTAACACCATACACAAAAATAAACTCAAAACGGATTAAAGATTAAATGTAAGACCAGAAACTATAAAACTCCTAGAGGAGAACATAGGCAAAACACTCTCCGACATACATCACAGCAGGATCCTCTACGACCTACCTCCCAGAATATTGGAAATAAAAGCAAAAATAAACAAATGGGACCTAATTAAAATTAAAAGCTTCTGCACAACAAAGGAAACTCTAAGCAAGGTGAAAAGACAGCCTTCAGAATGGGAGAAAACAATAGCAAATGAAGCAACTGACAAATAATTAGTCTCAAAAATATACAAGCACCTCCTGCAGCTCAATTCCAGAAAAATAAATGACCCAATCAAAAAATGGGCCAAAGAACTAAATAAATATTTCTCCAAAGAAGACATACAGATGGCTAACAAACACATGAAAAGATGCTCAACATCACTCATTATCAGAGAAATGCAAATCAAAACCACAATGAGGTACCATTTCACACCAGTCAGAATGGCTGCGATCCAAGTCTACAAGCAATAAATGCTGGAGAGGGTGTGGAGAAAAGGGAACCCTCTTACACTGTTGGTGGGAATGCAAACTAGTACAGCCACTATGGAGAACAGTGTGGAGATTCCTTAAAAAACTGGAAATAGAATGGCCTTATAACCCAGCAATCCCACTGCTGGGCATACACACCAAGGAAACCAGAATGGAAAGAGACACATATATCCCAGTGTTCATCGCAGCACTGTTTATAATAGCCAGGACGTGGAAGCAACCTAGATGTCCATCAGCAGATGAATGGATAAGAAAGCTGTGGTATATATACATGATGAAGTATTATTCAGCCATTAAAAAGAATACATTTGAATCAGTTCTAATGAGGTGGATGAAACTGGAGCCTATTAAACAGAGTGAAGTAAGCCAGAAAGAAAAACACCAATACAGTATACTAACGCATATATATGGAATTTAGGAAGATGGTAATGATAACCCTGTTATACAAGACAGCAAAAGAGACAGATGTATAGAACAGTCTTTTGGACTCTGTGGGAGAGGGAGAGGGTGGGGAGATTTGGGAGAATGGCATTGAAACATGTATAATATCATATAAGAAATGAATCACCAGTCCAGGTTCGATGCAGGATACAGGATGCTTGGGGCTGGTGCACTGGGATGACTCAGAGGTATGGTACAGCGAGGCAGGTGGGAGGGGGGTTCAGGATGGGGAACATGTGTACACCCATGGTGGATTCATGTTGATATATGGCAAAACCACTACAATATTATAAAATAATTAGCCTCAAATTAAAATAAATAAATTTGAAAAAATCCAAGTTAAAAGTTTTAGAAGTAAAAAAAAAATTATACTTCAATTAAAAAAATTTTTTTGCTTAGTCAAGCCCTATAGTTACTATTTACCTAGACTATGTATCAAATCACTGTCAAAGAAGTAGAATTTATATACATGGAAATATCACAATCTTAAAGTGCTATTTTAGAGAAGAGATAGAAGACATTCAAAAAGTGAAAGGTAACACAAACTCCCATAATGAAAATGATGTTATTTATATAATTTGATGTTTAGACTTGATAACTGTCCTATTATATAAGAAGTTATCAAAAGAAGCTGGGTGCTTCATACTCACCGTACATGTTTTTGCAATGCTTTTAAAATCAAATTTGTCTCAACACAAAAAGAACAGATAAGCAAACAGATAAATGATATTTGTTAGATGATTTAGAAATAAGTATACTTATGTTGTAAATACTGTAAAGTTTCTCACCAAAATAATATACAGAGGTTATCAGTTATGAGTAACAGTTTCAGCATTTCTGTGATATGGACAGCTCATTACAGACTCCATACTGTAAACTAGTAAACTGTATTTACTGCTTGCTAGTAAAATCATAAAATCATTCAGAGATACTGAGTTATGTTTCACACATGAAATTCATTGTAGTGTTTTGAGGATTCATGAAGTTTAATAAGAACCATGAGAATCAAACTCAACTCTTAATGGTAAAATAATCTTCTCATTTTACAAGACTCTTCATCCCTTGACTCATATTAAACATTTTTATCTTTTAAAGATAATATTAAGTATTGAAGTAAGTTCTATTCCTAGAAATCCTTCCTTTCTTTGTCTTGCAAAAATGTATTGAACAATGACTGTGTGTCAGACACTGGGAAAGGTACTGGAAATAAAAAGATGAATGAAATGTCTTCTGCCTAGAGGAGCCAGTGTTCCAAAGTGTTAGAAAAGTGAAAGTGAAAGTTGCCCAGTTGGGTCTGACTCTTTACAACCATATAGTTCATGGAATTCTCCAGGCCAGAATACTGGAGTGGGTAGCCTTTCCCTTCTCCAAGAGATCTTCCCAACCCGGGGACTGAACCCAAGTCTCCTGCACTGCAGGTGGATTCTTTGCCAACTGAGCTATCAGGGAAGCCCAATGTGGTAGATAGGCAGTCATATAATTATAGTGCAATGCAGAAAGTATAATTTAAAGTCTATCAGGCATAAAATGTAAAGAGAAAAAACTGAACTATGACAATACATAAAGAGAGTTTTTTTTTTTTTAAAAGAATGAGTTATAGTCTAGAGTTGGGGTATGGCATCAGAATAATATATCCTCCTTCATTCTCTATGATGGGTATTCTGCATCTTTGAAACAAACGCTTCTCAACGTAACTTACAGTGACTACTCTTTTATTAAGTCAACATTAAAGGACTACCTCTTTGAGAAATAAACTTATGCTTAAAAGTGATTTTTTAAAACTTTACTCCCAAGGGAACAGATTAAGTTGCTGCAAATGTCTCTATTTCAAGTTGAATGCTATTTTCCCTAGAGTGAATCCATTAATCTTCTCAGTTTTATTGGAAATTAATAGCTCATTAGACATCCAAGTAACACATTTCCTATGGCACATTAATTTTTCATGAGTGAAAAAAAGTTTAATTTTGCTTCAAAAAAAAAAATAACATTTTAGAAAATTCCACATAGAAATTTTCTCTAGTTGTGGTACTTCATATCAGACAGAATCAAATATAACAGCCACATTTTCTACATTCTGAATTCAAAATAATTGTATAAACACTACTTTGCTCTTAAAAGAAAAGTGTTCAATGTTTTAAACTCTTTGCTTTAAACTGTTACCATAATGAAAACCAAGTACTGATACCCTTGTAAATGATTGCCAAAAGTAGGCCTTGTGGCAAATACCAAATCAGTTACAAAGCTTACCTGAAAATGTATTTACTTAACTGATGTTTTCTATGACCAATTAGTTATTCTATAAGTATAAAGTATTTCTCAATATTCCATGATCAACACTATAAAACATTAGAAAAAATATTTGATAAAATGACATTTGAAAAACCTATTTGAAAAGATCATTCAGAGAGCTACAAAAGCCATTCATACACTTTCCCCTGATTATCAACTGTGTGTCCATTATTGTGATAGGTGCTAATAAGAAAAAAATCCCCCAAAACTGATATATAAGGCAGATTCTGAGCCTTGTGAATCTTTTAATCTCTGTCCAAAACAATGATTACTAACTATAATAGCAATTAAGACATGTTCAATGAAAGTACAAGGCTATGAGCATTTCACTAAAACAGCCTAGAAGTTTCAGAGAAGCTCGTCCCCGTCCTAAAAATGACAAATACATTCAGACCTGGAGGATGAGATGGAGAGGTAAACCTAAAGTCCACACACAGATAACATCAGAAGACAAAGAAACATCTTAGATTAATTAACCCTACAACCATCTAATAGTCTTAATTCTGAATATATCAACACAAAGCATGAAATATTAAAATGTTACATTTTCTATTACTTGCAGTTAAAGCATCCTTACCAATACAACACTGGAATGTTTGTTAATTTTCTTCTCTTAGTTCTCTGAATTTTCCCCATATCTTATTTCTTTTAACTTCCTTTTATCAATGTTTTTAGAACTCTGTTACTCTTAACTGGAGATGGCTCTAAAGGGCCTCAAATGCCATCTATTTTATGTTGACTCTCCAATTTATACCTTCAGCCTGGCATATATTCCACGTTTTAAGGTCATATGTCCACTGCTACTTGATATCTTCACTGAACTTTTAAATAAGCACTTCAAACAGACCAGGTACAAAGCCAAACTTGATTGCCTTTCCCCAAGCACTGCCAACCTCCCTCAAAAGCCTTATACCTCTCTTGGTCTGTAATTTATTCAGTTGCTCAAATACAAACTCTAGGAGTCATTCTTTGATTCTTTTCTTTCTCTCATACTCCAGAGCCAACTCCTGTCGTCTCTATTACCACAAATAATACAATTTCAGTATTTCCATTCCATATTTCCTGCCAGGATTACTCTAATACCTTCCTAATCAACTGCTTCCATTTAACTGTTGTACAACCGATTCTCCATATAATAGGCAGCAATTTTTGTAAGGCATGGAGGTTATCACATCCCACCTTTGCTTGAAACCCTCCAGGAGTGCTGTATTTAGACTAGAATCCAAACTCCTGCCATGGCCTATAAAATCCTATAAAATCTGGCCCCTCCCACCTTTCTGGCTTCGTCTTCAACAGTTCTCCAACTTGGTTATGTTAGCTCCAAACATGCTGGTCTTCCTTTTGATCCCTGGACAGATGGCACTAGCTGTTCTCTCTGCCTTTAACTTTATATGCCTAAGTTGTTCTGTTTTTGTTATACAGTCTTAGTGAGTTCTCTGACATCATGCACATGGAACCAGCCTTTCCTCCACCAACCAGACTGTTCTTCATAACTCTTATCACAATGAAATAACCATTTACTTGCTTATTTTATATATTATCTGTCTTCCCTCACTACAGTGTAATCTCCATGACAGCAGATTTTCTCTGTCTTGCTAACCACAGAATCCTCAGAAGCTAGTGTCATTTCTATTATATCACAGTCTCAATATCTCTTTACTGTATGAATAACTACCCTACTATATAACTGCACAGGAAACAAATAGTAGTTTTGACTTTTTCAGTATTTATTAAATACAGAGTTTTCACATATGCTGTATCTAATACTCACAAGTGCCAGGCAATGTAAGTATTATCATTCCCATTTCCCATCCAGAAAATTGAGAATTAAAGACATTAAAGAACTACCATGGGTAACACACCAAAAAGTATAAGAGGACCTGGATTTAAACTCAGCTCTGTCTGACTCCCGGAGAAGGCAATGGCACCCCACTCCAGTACTCTTGCCTGGAAAATCCCATGGATGGAGGAGCCTGGTGGGCTGCAGTCCATGGGGTCGCTAACAGTCGGACACGACTGAGCGACTTCACTTTCACTTTTCACTTTCATGCCTTGGAGAAGGAAATGGCAACCCACTCCAGTGTTCTTGCCTGGAGAATCCCAGGGACGGGGGAGCCTCGTGGGCTGCCGTCTATGGGGTTGCGCAGAGTCGGACATGACTGAAGTGACTTAGCAGCAGCAGCAGCAGCTGTCTGACTCCAAAGAATTCTCCTTCCAGTATTCCAGACAAGTAGAATTGCTCATGATCAGTAAATTTAAACCTCACTTATATTTCCAAAATACCAATAATTCATCTTTTGTCCAACAGATACTGATCACATTAATTGCTCAGTCATACAAAAAGATCTTAAATCTGTCTTGCAGAAATGACTGAAAAGCAATCTTTAAATCCAAAACAGTTTAGCCATTGTGCACCGTGAAGATTATTTATAGAAATCCTGATAAACATACCACTTGCCTTTTCATTTTTTCAAGCATTCTGACAATATTAGGATTTATTGTGTTATATTTCCTAAATCTCATGAAGATACAGAAATGGTTGAGAACAAAAAGGGGTACTGGGAAAATGTTGCAAGAAACAGTTTCTGAGAAACATAAAATTCTGCCATTACCTTGGGATGGCTGCTCTTTTGTCTTCAAATAAGCCTGTGTAAAGAAGATTTATTATCAAGGTCCATGGCCTTCTCAATTCTTTGACAGATATCAACACAAAGGCTTACTTTCTCACAAAGAAAAAATAGTCTCTATTTTTAAGAAAAAGGATCACAAGCCTTTACAGAGGTAGGTCTGTGAAGGACTCTTGGAAGTTTTTGGAAATGTTGAGAGTTCAAATTGAAGGGTATCAAAAGAAAATGCTGGTATAATATTAAATTGAATATAAAGCTGACAAAATACAACATTTAAGGAAAATTAAATTATAAATTTAAATATAAAATAACTTTTTAACATAAAAGTTAATGATCTCATAGCCACATTATGTGGCAACCATATTGTTCAATCAAATTCATTAAACATTTGGAAAGTGCTAATTTTCACAATACAGGTGTTCAACAGTTACCCAGGAAACAAATCTCTAATTCGCCATTGAAATATGAAAGCATTTTTAAAAGACAATTTTACTTTTGTTAACTTTTAAAGATACTATCATGCATTTTATCATAGACAGAAAATACATAAACAGTGTGACCTTTTAATTCCAATTTTCTTTTAAAATTAAAAAATAAGCTGTATATTCTGAATTTCACCACAGTTTGAAGTGTCTTGTTGATATATGATATATCTAATTTCAAAAGAATGATAAAGCAGAATATAACTGAGCAACAGCAGGCATTGGAAACTGTGATACCATTTTGCCTCCTCTGAATGTAGCCTAGCATGAATCATTGTTAGGACTCAGCACACAAGTAGTATACCCCATAATTAATTTGATTATGTATTTTATACATCACAAGCAGCTCAATAAATATGAAGTAATAGGTTGTTTTCTGTAAAGTTATATGGAAAGCTTGATCACATTTTCTACATTCAGAACAAAAAGTGGACTTCTAATATACAAAATAAATCTACATCGTTATTTAAACTAAGATTTGCTTAAAAAAAATTAACGATGTGTAGGCGCTAGTGGCAAAGAACCTGTCTGCCAATGCAGGAGATATAACAGACACTGGTTCAATATCTGGGTCAGGAAGATCCCGTGGAGGAGGGCATGGTAGGCTACAGTCCATAGGGTCATAAATGAGTTGGATGTGACCAAAGTGACTTAGCATGCACGCACAATAAAAGAATAAGAAGAAAGAAGGAACAGGGAAAACTAATGAAAAATGTCCTCCTCTCTTTCTTTCTTCTATTCTTTCAATCAAAAATTATTAAGTGAATACCTACTACATGCTGTGCATATGTTCAGGGTAGAGAGAAGAATAAACAGCTGATCCTTTTTCAGAAAACTTATGCACATGAATTGTAAAACTGAGTTCAACTTATGCCTCCTACCTTCTCTATTCCTTGTCAACAGACACCTCTATGTTTCTTCAGAAAGTCAAATTATTTTGTTTATAAAATATTGCAAACATAGCAATAATCATAGCTATAACTTTTAGCTATAACTATTGAAACCCCCTGGATATTTCCTCCCCAATACATTCCTCTTCCTTCCTTTTTACCAGACGTGACCAATATGCTGAACTAAACATCACTCATTGGTATGCTTTCATACCATATTTTAACATTTTATATGAGTGGCATCATATTAAACTTCTACAACTTCCAGGTTATTTTCAACACTTATATTTTACTTATTTATTTGTTATACTTTCTTAAAATAACATACATGTTTTCAGCTCAAAAACTAGCACTACAAACTAGAAACAATCCAACCAAGTTAAGGTGGTGACAAATATACCACTATTATTTAATCTTGTTTGCAGATACTGGTCAACACAATTAGAAGAGAATGCCATGAAGTATAAAATTGTAAGATACGATAAAACCACCTCTATTTGTTTATACCTGGAAATATCAAGAGAATCAACTGAAACACATAAACAGAATTCAATGAGCACCTCTGTTTATGAGGAAGATCAACGGTAGGTAACAGAATACAACAATTTAAATAGACAACTATTATGTTCTGTATCCATATTCCTCTAATTACCTCTGTAAATTTTAAGACTGATTAAAGAAAGAATACTGCTTGCTATGTGTATTTCTAAGAAGAGCAAATCAATATATTAAAATAAACAATTCACATTAAATACATAAGTCAGATGCTAAGTTAAATAGATTTCATTGGTTTTCCAGACCACTTTTCTCTATAAAGAGCCATAAAATTTTAGAGACAGAAGGGAAGGTATTCTAGAGGATGGATCGTTTGATTCATTCTATTTATTCTACTGATAGAGAAGCCATTCTTAGAGCACATAACTGACCTCCCCAGGATCCCACAGCTACTAAATAGTAGAGCTGGAATCAGAATTCAAGTCTTCTAAGCTGCTGTCTGGAACTGTTTGTCATGATGAGCCAGTATTGACCATAATGAATCAGTATGATTTTAAATTAAATGCTGGTAAAAATATAGCATGCCTAAAAGCAAGACAAAAAATGTTGGTGAGGTTGTGTGTACCTAGGTATTCTAAGAATCAAGGTGATCTTACCTTACATTGTAAAATAATTGTGTGTTCTTATCCAAAGCATCTACAAGAGCACAGTGGACAATGTATATACCTCTGGCCTCAGACAAAACTATCCCAGTCCTGCTTTGACACCTACTATTGGTGTGACCTTGGGAAAAGCACATGACCTCTCAGTCTCAGCTTCCTTATATGTAAAATATAAAAAAAACTAAAAACTAACCTGGAAAAAACACACTTTGGGGATCAGAAATATGATTATGCATGCAAATTATACTAATAAAATATTTAATTTACTAATAAAATGTGTTAACATAGTAGGTGCTCAAAACAAAGCCAGCAATTATTATTAAAGAAGTTAAAATACATTTCCAAAAACCAGGCTTGAAAGTTGAGAAAGTTGGTTGGAGAAAGTGCTTTTCCTTTTTACCAGAATAAAAATGAACAGTTTTGCTTCCTTTTCTAACTAGAATTTTAGTATTTCAATGCTAATAGTAACTGCAATATTAAGAATTACTTAAACCTGTAATATAGAAGTGTTTTCTATTTGTTTATTAACCTGCAAATATGTAAATGTCTATTCACTGTCTGCCAGGTTCCTTTCCAGAAGGTGGAGAAACAAGTGGTAAATAACAGTATGTCTTTGTCCTCATAGGTCTTATATTTCAACAGGAAACAGAATAAACTGTTAGCAGATAATTTCACGTTTTGATGTAGTAGAAAAAACAAAGGAAAAGAATACAATGTGTGTGAGCACAGGTTCCCTTAGATAATGCAGTCAGGGAATGTTACTATAGACGTGATATTCAGGCTGAGATGCCAGCCAGGTACTAGCCTGCGAAAAGAGAATGTACAGGCAAGGGAACAAGGGCGAGGGCCTAACAGTACAGAAGAGCTCAGCAGGTAGGACACCAGTATTTGTGGCAGGAGAGGCAACGTTAGGCTGAGTCCCTTTACAGTGAGAAGCCACTGAAGGATTTAATACTAGTAACATAATTTGATTTTGAGCTTTAAGGTTATTTTGGTTGCTATATAGAGAAAGAAGGATAGGGTTATAGCTAAGAATGAAAATAGAAAAATAAGGCAGAAGACAACTGCAACAGTACAAATCAGAAACGATGGTGGCTTGGGAGCACTGTAGTAGTGGTGGGAATGACTCAGACATGGTTCTGAGTCAGGACAGGCTATGAGGGAGAAATTGAGGAATAAACAAAAGACAATAATTAGAACTGATTGCTGTTTGTGGCACACAAAAATGGTAGTAGTGAGTTGGGAAAGAGTAAGAGACAAGTAAGCTATTATGGGAGTGAAGAATGATCTGGAAACAAAAATTGTATTTCAGCAACATTAAACTTGAGACAATCTTTAGCTGTCCAATGGGAATGTCAGGCAAACATCAGGATACATGAATTTAGATTGTGAGGGAAGAGTTCAGGCCTAGTATTCGATATCTGGAAGTCTCCAACTTACAGAGACTATATGCACTCATCAAGGGAATGGCATACAGAGAGAAAAGGGTCCTATGGACTAAGCCATGGAAATAAAACTGGGCACAGGTGGAGTACTCAGCTAAGAAGATTGAGAAGGAGTTGCCATTTATGTAGCATGAAAATTAGGGGACTTTGCGGGTCATCAGTTCAGTTCAGTTGCTCAGTTGTATCCAACCGTTGCGACCCCATGGACTGCAGCATGCCAGGCTTCCCTGTCCATCACCAACTCCCTGAGCTTGTTTAAACTCATGTCCATTGAGTTGCTGATACCATTCAACCATCTCATCCTTTGCCATCCTCTTTTCCTCCTGCCTTCAATCTTTCCAGCATCAGAGTCTTTTCAAATGAGTCAGTTCTTCACATCAGGTGGCCAAAGTATTGGAGTTTCAGCTTCAGCATCAATCCTTCCAATGAATATTCAGGACTGATTTCCTTTAGGATGGACTGGTTGAATCTACCTGCGGTCCAAGGGACTCTCAAGAGTCTTCTCCAACACCGTAGTTTGAAAGCATCAATTTTTCAGTGCTCAGCTTTCTTATATATATATATATATATATAGTCCAACTCTCACATCCATACATGACTATTGGAAAAACCATAGCCTTGACTAGACGGACCTTTGTTGGCAAAGTAATGTCTCTGCTTTTTAAAATGCTGTCTAGGTTAGTCATAACTTTTCTTCCAAGGAGCAAGCGTCTTTAATTTCATGGGTGCAGTCACCAACTGCAGTGATTTTGGAGCCCCCCAAAATAATGTCTGTCACTGTTTCTATTGTTTCCCCATCTATTTGCCACAAAATGATGAGACCAGATGCCATGATCTTAGTTTTCTGAATGTTGAGTTTTAAGCCAACTTTTACACTTTCCTCACTTTCATCATTTCTTCTTCACTTTCTGCCATAAGGGTGGTGTCATCTGCATATCTGAGGTTATTGGTCTGGAAATCTTAATTGGGAAGTGTTAAAACATTTCAAAGGAAATGAAGAGATTCTTTTTGAAAGAGTTAAGATATTTTCTATTTCATATTCCTCTGGTATTAGTTTCAAAGTCTTCTATCACACAAAAATTATTTGCTTTCAAAATACAATTCTGTAACATATAAATAAATATTCTATTATAGGAATTCTCATATTTAAAAAAATTTATTTTGTGTTGGAGTATAGCTGATTAACAATATTGTGATAGTTTCAGGTGGACAGCAAAGAAACTCAGCCATACATACACATGTATCCATCCACTCTCCCCCAAACTTCCCTCCCATCCAGGCTGCCACATTACACTGAGCAGAGTTCCCAGTGCTAAACAGTAGGACCTTGTTGGTTATCTATTTTAAATATTGCAGTGTATACAAGTTGATCCCAAACTTCCTAACTATCCCTTCTTCCCATCTTTTCCCCTGGCAACCATAAATTTGTTCTCAAAGTCTGTGAGTTTATTTCTGTTTTGTAAATAAGTTCATTTGTAACAATTCTTCTTAGAGGAATACTCATTTTGACTGTAAAGCCCTAGAAACTATGTCATAAACATACTGTCTTAAGCCTAGATTTCCAGTGAAATATGCTAAAATAATACTAGAAAGCAGGAGACCCAGGTTTGATCCCTGGATCAGGAAGATCGCCTGGAGAAGGGGATGGCTACCCACTCCAGTATTCCTGCCTGGAGAATTCCATGGAGAGAGGAGCCTGGTGACTTACAGTCCACGTGGTTGCAAAGAGTCAGACACGACTGATGTGACTAACACACTGAGTTCTTTCAAAACTTCTTCTAAAGTTTTCATTTCATTTGTCTATATTCTCTTTTAAACTACAAGTATCAAGAGGACAGGGGTTATATCCTTTCAAGGATGCTCCTAGTAACTATTACTGGGCCCTACACTTTACAACAGGTTCAGTAAATATTTGTAAAATGAAGGAAAGAAAAACTCTAGAAAGAAATACACCAATATGCCAACAATGATAATCCCTTGGAAATATGGTATGACTTTTGTTTTCTTTATCCATTTCTCTGAATTTTTCAAATTATCTATAATGAACATGTATTACCTGCATAATGGGAACAAAATAATTAATATACTTAAAACGCAGCTCCTAAAGTAACTGGTCACTTAATTCCTTACACAACAGGTATGTAACAATATGAAAAATGTAGTAGTCAAAATAAATTGATGTTACATAGTTACTTATAGAATGCATTTATGCTAAATGAAATTTATATATTTAATTTATAAATTACTATAGCACATCATCTTCAAAACATTATCTAAGGACGTATTTTAGTATATAGGCCATAGTTCAATAAAACTGTGTTTTTCATTAGGAAAAGGCAATATCAAGTCAAAATCAAGAAATTGCTGAACTCACAAAGGATGTCAAATATTTCTAACATAACACCTTTTAATTTCTAATTTTTAGAATGCAGATCAAGAGTTATATAGCTTGTTCCTCTCCTAGAAAAATATTTAATTACAAAAATATGTAAAGAGTACTAAATTACAGGGCTACATCATGTGCATGAGCAGAAAAGAAAATTATAGATTTTTCAAGCTGATAACTTTTTTGATAGTCAACTAGCCATTAAGTTATTAATACTGTTTTATCACTGTATATTTATGTAGGATAATAATTAGCTTTGAGATGTCCAAATAGAAAAATATGAACTATTAACATAAGAACTATTTTTTTCACTTTTATTTTATTTCACTTTTTTGTTGTTGCTGTTTTTGAATTTTAGGAGTTTTTTGATGATCTTGTATAGTGAGCATGTGACTAAAACAAAATCTTACTATTATTTTTTCCCCTATCATAACAGGATCTTTAAGGTTTGTGATGATAGGTTGAGCTTCTGATACTATTTTTAATAAAATATTGCTTCCTTACTTTAATATATAGAAGCTACATTTTCAAGAAGGAAAATGCTGATGTTATCTTGGTTATAAGCTTGCTGCTGAAATGATTGAGATGGTTTTCTCTCCCATACAATATCAGTTTAAGGCCTTTCTTTTCAAGAATGAATTATAGCTGATACTTCAAACCTATTTTATCTGTATCTCTTAGCTGAGAAAAATGAGAAAACATAAATATTTATTCTATATAAATGGAACAGACAGAAGATGTAGATAAAAATGATTCATTATGGAGCAGTGAATAATTGCTATTTGTATCATTATTTGAACAGAAAGGGGCATTAAGTATTTGTACCAGCTTTAAATCTGAGGATACCTAAAGTTACTGAGAAAATAAAAAATCTACAGTTTTGTGTGTTTGGGATAGTGTGTTTGTGGTTCACGATTTTGTATTGATAATAAATTTAACACTGTTCTCTGTAGCATACTTTGGAGAAAATTCAATAAAACCTTGCCTTACTTGAGCATCTGTGTATGTAAGACAATCCCTATCCACATCAAAATAAAAAAAGTTTAAGAAACCCTAATGTAAAAATAGTGAAGCTATAAGTAAATTATTCATTTACTTTGTCATTTCTGATTTCTCGATATTCAAAAGATAACCACCAAAAATTGTACAGACAAATAATTCTCATCGTCTGATAACTTGAAGAAAATATGTTGAGTATTTTTTTTCTTTCATGAAGCAGTAGTTTTAACTTTGAGGAGACTACATTGAGAGGAGAAGGAAGTATCACATAGAAACAGCAATATCATTGATAAAGTGATATAAGCATAAAAACTTATGTTTATGTTTGGGTGCTCAGCCGTGTTTGAGTCTTTGCAAACTCGGACTAACCCATCAGGCTCCTCTGTCCATGGGATTCTCCAGGCAAGAATACTGAAGTGGGTTGCTATTCCTCCCCCAGGGCATCGTGGCAACCCAGCAATTGAAACCAAGCCTTTTGCGTCTCCTGCACTGGCAGGCGGGTTCTTTACCACTAGTGCCACCTGGGAGTGCTAGAAATAATTTCAAACTAACCTTTAAAAAAAAGTAACAAAAAATAACTACAATCAGAGATTCACTTACTACACTGATACAAAATGAAGCTGATAATTTTGAAGAATAAAATCTGTACCTAGATTAAATTTACTGAAAGAAACATGTATCAGATTACACTCTTGATAAAATTCAGACTATATATATATATATATATATAACACAGTGCATGGGAAATTTTTACACAACTTACTTTATTTTAAAATGGTAAGAAAATATTTTTATTTTATGTACATACTCCAAACAATAAGCCCAATTAGATAATCATGGAAATTACATAATACTTGGGAATTACATAAGCACCGTAAGACATTTACCATGAATGTATGTAAACAAACACTGGACACTGGCACTATATATGAGAAAACCGAAGGATTTGAAGACAGAAGGTCGAAGTCCTAACTGATACTTATCATTAAGTCTTCCACAATTCATTCACAAACCTCTTGGAACTCCAGATTTCTTAACTACTGATAGCCTTAAGGGAAAGAGATCTAAGAGAATTTACCAGTTGACCTGTATCTTTATAAGTCACTTCTAGATTTAAATTCTAAGATTCCATTATTTTACATGAATGAGAAGCAAACTATTATGAATGACACTCAAGGGAAAACTGGTGTTTTCCTCAAGTACCTTGGGAAATCAATTCTCTCCCTGGGTAAATAATTTATAATTCTAACAAACTAAATTTTAAAGGCAGTTTTTACTTGTTTAGGTAAGTCTGAACACATTTCAGTATTTACTGACCTCTTTTATTAGCAATAATTCTATATCAAATGAAATTCAACATTAAGAGCCTGAGTTAAAAATTGAGACACTAAAAAATACAGTATTCATAAAAACCTCTGTTGAAAAACTGTGAAATACTATTTCCATATATGATTCCATATAAATCTAGAAACCATAGGCTGCAAACCTATAACCAAATTAATACGATTCTATTTTTCTCAGTCTTTTTTGACAACTATCATATAAGACCTACTCAAAGTTGTTTGATATCTCTTATCTCTGGGTTATGAAAAATCAAACATGTATGCAACAGGATAATTTTTACTCACAGAACTGTAAAAAAAAAATGAGATTAACAATGGTGTTAATAGCTATAATAATAATTACGAAGGTATGTGTTACCATTTATATGTAACGGGCCAGTAATTATGTTAGGCAGGCTTCATTGGTGGCTCTGTGGTAAAAAAATCCACCTGCCAATGCAGGAGATGTGGGTTTGATCCCTGGGTCAGTAAGATCCCCTTGAGAGGAAATGGAAACCCATTCCAGTATTCTTGCCTGGGAAATTCCACAGAGGAGCCTGGCAGGCTACAGTCCAGGGGGCTGCAAAGAGTCAGACACAACTTAGCGACTAAACAACAACAACAATTATGCTAGGCATTCTACACACCTATATTAATACTATTCTCTGATCTTCAGAACTTGCCTACACAGTATTACCTTTACTGAAGAGGAAATACAAACTCAGAAGGCTTAAGGAATTTGCCCCGGAGTACCAAAGCTACTAAATGAAGAAGTAGGTATTCAAATCCAGGTCTGACTATAAACCGATGCTTCAGAGGCATATTTTACTCAATTTCAATTTTACAGAAATTGACATATAAAAAAAGAGGCTGACTCCCAGATAATAAACATAAGAGAAAACAGTTATTGGCTTCTTGACATTTATATGACAAGACTGACTGTATACCAGAGATGTTTCCCAGGAATTAGACATTTCTCAGGGTCAGTAAGTAGTTGGAACAACTTCAGATAATGACAAAATTAGTAACCAATTGCTATTCTACTAGCACAAAGTCCTTCATTTTATCATAAAGTAGAGAAATATTGTATGAACCTCTTTCAAATCCTATCATTTAAACTTCTTTGCTTAAACTTCTAGTTTCCTTAAAAACTTCTACATAGAATATTCTTGTAGTTTGTCCATTGCATGGTAAAGAAAAAAAGGAAATGTATTAATATATATAGCTCTTCATTGCTGAACAATAAAAGATCACAATACAAAAGTTTGAAAAATATCTACACAAAATTATGAATGTTAGCCAATGTTACTTCCTTTTAGGTTAAATATATTTTCTTTTGAATCTGTATTTATATACAGAGACACCTAGCAAAAACATAGGCTGATAAGAGAACTCAGGATCTACTCTAAAAGCAAGCATGCACTAGTCTAGATGACATGTGACTTTAGTGAGTTATTTTAAAGGTGAAATTTAATAGAAAAAAATAAAACAGGGTACATCACACATAGTAAGGATAAGAAAATAAGTTTTGTTTTAGTGTGGAGTGTGTATGCATACATACAGGGAGCATGAGTGACACAGTCTTATAAAGGGCTATGCAGGCAGTGTGTGCAGGGCTATGTGTAGAGCTGTGTATGGGAACGTCTGTAGGAATGTATGTGGGGGTTTGAGAAGGTGATGTATATTTAGAATCAAGTATCCCTTACGATTATACAGTGGAAGTGAGAAATAGATTTAAGGGACTAGATCTGATAGAGTGCCTGATGAACTATGGATGGAGGTTCATGATATTGTACAGGACACAGGGATCAAGACGATCCCCATGGAAAAGAAATGCAAAAAGGCAAAATGGCTCTCTGAGGAGGCCTTACAAATAGCTGTGAAAAGAAGAGAAGCAAAGGAGAAAAGGAAAGATATATCCATTTGAATGCAGAGATCCAAAGATTACCAAGGAGAGATAAGAAAGCCTTCTTCAGCTCTCAGTGCAAAGAAATAGAGGAAAACAATAAAATGCAAAAGACTAGAGATCTCTTCAAGGAAATTAGAGATACCGAGGGAATATTTCATGCAAAGATGGGCTCGATAAAGGACAGAAATGGCATGGACTTGACAGCAGCAGAAGATATTAAGAGGAGGCAAGAATACACAGAAGGAACTGCACAAAAAAGATCTTCATGACCAAGATAATCACGATGGTGTAATCACTCACCTAGAGAGCCAGACATCCTGGAATGTGAAGTCAAGTGGACCTTAGAAAGCATCACAATGAACAAAGCTAGTGGAGGTGATGGAATCCCAGTTGAGCTATTTCAAATCCTGAAACATGATGCTGTGAAAGTGCTGCACTCAATATGCCAGCAGATTTGGAAAACTCAGCAGTGGCCACAGGACTGGAAAACATCAGTTTTCATTCCAATCCCAAAGAAAAGCAATGCCAAAGAATGCTCAAACCACCGCACAATTGCACTCAACTCACATGCTAGTAAAGTAATGCTCAAAAGTCTCCAAGGCAGACTTCAGCAATACGTGAACCGTGAACTTCCAGATGTTCAAGCTGGTTTTAGAAAAGGCAGAGCAACTAGAGATCAAATTGCCAACATCCGCTGGATCATGGAAAAAGCAAGAGAGTTCCAGAAAAACATCTACTTCTGCTTTATTGACTATGCCAAAGCCTTTGACTGTGTGGATCACAATAAACTGTGGAAAATTCTTCAAGAGATGGGAATACCAGACCACCTGACCTGCCTCTTGAGAAACCTATATGCAGGTCAGGAAGCAACAGTTAGAACTGGACATGGAACAACAGACTGGTTCCAAATAGGAAAAGGAGTACATCAAGGCTGTATATTGTCACCCTGCTTATTTAACTTATATGCAGAGTATATAATGAGAAACGCTGGGCTGGAGGAAGCACAAGCTGGAATCAAGATTGCTGGGAGAAATATCAATAACCTCAGATATGCAGATGACACCACCCTTATGGTAGAAAGTGAAGAGGAACTAAAATGCCTCTTCCATGAAAGTTAAAGAGGAGAGTGAAAAAGTAGGCTTAAAACTCAACATTCAGAAAACTAAAGATCATGGCATCTGGTCCCATCACTTCATGGGAAATAGATGGGGAAACAGTGGAAATAGTGGCTGACTTTATTTTTCTGGGCTCCAAAATAACTGCAGATTGTGACCGCAGCCATGAAATTAAAAGACGCTTACTCCTTGGAAGGAAAGTTATGACCAACCTAGACAGCATATTCAAAAGCAGGGACATTACTTTGCCAACAAAGGTCCATCTAGTCAAGGCTAGGGTTTTCCCAGTGGTCATGTACAGATGTGAGAGTTGGACTGTGAAGAAAGCGCCAAAGAATTGATGCTTTTGAACTGTGGGGGCTGAGAAGACTCTTGAGAGTCCCTTGAACTGCAAGGAGATCCAACCAGTCCATCCTAAAAGAGATCAGTCCTGTGTGTTCATTGGAAGGACTGATGCTGAAGCTGAAACTCCAATACTTTGGCCACCTCGTGCGAAGAGTTGACTCATTGGAAAAGACGCTGATGCTGGGAGGGATTGGGGGCAGGAGGAGAAAGGGACGACAGAGGATGATGGCTGGATGGTATCACCGACTCAATGGACATGAGTTTGGGTGAACTCTGGGAGTTGGTGATGGACAGGGAGGCCTGGCGTGCTGTGATTCATGGGGTCACAAAGAGTCGGACACAGCTGAGTGACTGGACTGAACTGAACTGAAAAGATTTAAACATTAAAAAGGAAAACGTAATTCATTTTTCACTTGTGAATGCTGACATGAAATTTCTGAAAACATGGCTTCATTTGTAGTACAGGATAGTGAATAAATATGCTAGAATACAGGGACAAAAACAGCCCATAAAGCCAAAGGCCTAATCCGGAATTTTGAGCTCAAATAAAAATGAAGAGCTCTAACTCTTTTCAGTTTGTCCTTTTAAAAGATGATCTGTAATTAAAATGCTGACAGACAGAACTATTTAGCAGCAGCACTGCCACGTGGCATACAGTAGATCTGACACTGGAAGCTGCAATAGCTGCTACCTGTACTTAGTCTCACACTGACCTTAACATGGGATGAACAATGAAGGACTTTAAGAAATGCAGACAGAACTGATTCTACAAAAAAAAGGACAAGAAGCTAGGTTTGAAATAAGATGATGGGAAATTTAAACTGTTGTCAACAATGTTACTTACGTAAAGCAAAAGATTACCGATGATTTTTTCCCACCATCCTCCCCTGCCCCCCGCTACCTGTGTTTTTTTAATACCGGTTGACTTTAACAAGACAGCTCTGAATGTATTGTAAGTTAATTCTTTATCAGTTTTCATATATCATCCTTTACCTTGGTCGGCCAGCTGAAAATTATGCAAGCTATAAATTAGCTTTAAACAAGCTCTGAATCAGGCTAGAACTGGTTTTCGAATTAAAGAGCCTTCAGTATATTACAATGTGCTGTCATTTTATTACCTCAATCAATTCTGTGTGGCCTGAGGTGGAAGGAAATGAATGCTGCTTTCATTTGCAATGGGTTTATCTCTTACAGCAGGCTCTGGAAACATAACTGCAGCAATGAATTGAAAACTAAAGTTACACTTAACATTACCAATGCAGGAAATTGTTGCTCCTTAACAAAGCTGGAGATTCAAAGGGGGGAAAAAAAAGATGTGGCTATACTGTGAAAAATATACAAAATTTAACATCTGATTAAAATTAAATTTTATAGAATACTAAAGAAATACAGTTAAAGCTTGCATTCTATTAAAATAACTTTAAATGGTCCTCAGATTAAGAGAAAGAAAAAAACCTACACTGGATGTTCTATTCTCAGTGTTTCAGAAGTACTGGACATAAATGTATATATTTCATCTTTATCTTAGTGAAAAACCATTTCATTTCTTTTTCCTGTGCAACTAAGCAGACAAGTGAATTAGGTATCAGATTAGGCTCACTGTCATTGTTACCTGATTCTAAACCACCAACAAAATAGCTTAAAAAAAAAAAAAAAAACCTCAATGAGTAGGTATTATTTTTTGCTGTCTCCATTTTAAAGTGAGGAAATGAGGTACAGAGACATTAAGTCACACGCCCAAGTTTACACAGTTATCTGGACAATTCGATTTCAAGTCTATTCTTAAGGGAGACTTTGACTAAGAGTACAGGGACATCCAGTACATGTACGAGACTAATTTTTCAGAAACTGTTTGTTTCAGAAGAAATAATGAGCAACTACCAGCATGGGAAGGAATAAAATCAAGTTCAAAGGCTTACAAGAGTATGTCAAGTGAAGACAGGGGTAGACTCCTGTGACAATACACAAACCAGCTCGCTCACGTGCAAGTACTCATATAACACGAGAATGTGTTCAGTCCCTGACAAAGTTTACTCTGAGGACTGTGTTGCTCTATCTAATCAATCACTGTGGACCCTTCCATAGTTTGAGTTTACTCATGATTCTGCAAAATGAGTTTAGACATCTATTTTTAGCACTAAATCTGTTTTTAATCACTAAGCAGATTTAATGACAATATAACATTATTTCTGAAGTGCTCAGTGATAGATTAATAAATGACTGGAGAAAAAGTACTAACTGGCACTAACCTGGTCATAGCTCGGCCATTAACTAGCTGAATAACCCTGAGATTCACATGAGATTACTTTTCTGAGTCTCACTTCCCTTAACTGTAAAATAAAACACTTTAACCAGATCAACATTTTTCAAATTATTTAATAATGTAAGTGCTAGTAAAATCAATTTAGTGGAAACTGATCAGCATTTTTAACGTAAAAAGAAAAGAACAAAAATTATCAGCAAGCTTTTTGTAAAATCTTTAGGTTATATGTAACAACCTATATACAATAAATCTCTGAAAAAAAAGCTGGTGAATCACTGCTCTAAATGATATCTCCTCTTCTGATCCTTAACATCCCCTAAAGGACACCAAACAGAACTTCAGTGGTTACAAATTCATAAGATATTTATAACCTTTTATGTTATGGATCCATCTAAACTCCCAACCACTTGCTTTGTATTAAAAATATATCAGCTGAAAAGACTACATTTTCTCCATTAAACTGCTTTTATTCCTTTGCCAAAGATTGGTTGACTATATATGTGGTGGTGGTGGTTTAGTCACTTAGTTGTGTCCAGCTCTTGCAATCCCATGGTCTATAGCCTGCCAGGCTCCTCTGTCCATGGGATTTCCCAGGCACGAATACTGGAATGGGCTGCTATTTCCTTCTTCATGGAATGAAATCCTGCCACTTGCGAAAATATGGACATATCTTGAAGGTATTATGCTAAGTGAAACAAATCATATTGAGAAAAACAAATACTCGTATCATTTCATTCATACATGTAATCTGAAAAAAATGAACAAACAAAATAAACTCAGAGACACTGAGATTTGTATCAAATCCGATAAAGGACAAGAATCTAGAATATACAAAGAACTCTAAAACTCGGCAATAAAAACAAAACCAAATTAAGATTCAGGCAAAAGATCTGAAGAGACAGCTCACCAAAAGATATATAGATAGAAAATAAGCACATGAAAGACACTCAACATCTATGTCACAAGGGAACTGCAAATCAAAACAATAATGAGATATTACCACATATTTATTAGAATTGCTAAAAGGTGAAACACTGACAATACTAAATGCTAACAAACATGTGGATCGATAAGAATTCTTATTTATTATTGGTGGGAATGCAGGATGGTACAGTTGCTTTGTAAGACAGTTTGGCAAAGCTTCTTACAAAACTAAATATACTTTTACCACATGATCCAATAACCATGCTCCTTGGTTCTTCCCAAATGAGTTTATGTCCACAGAGAAACCCATACATGTATGTCTATAGCAGCTTTACTCATAAATTGCAACACTTGGAAGCAACCAAGACTGCTGTATATACAACAAACTAATTGTACTCATACACTTTCTCACCTTCAGTAGGTGAGTGCATAAATCAACTGTGGTACATCCAAACATATTATATGATTCTGACTATATCACATTCTGGAAAAGGCAAAACTATGGAAATAGTAAAAAGATTTGTGGTTGCCCGAGATTTGGAAAAGGGAGGGAGGAGTAAATAGGTGGAGCATAATGGGTAATAAAACTATTCTGCATGATACTGTGATGATGGATATAATTCATTATACGTATGTCAAAATGTACAGAATGTATAAAATCAAGGGTGAACACTAATGTAAACTATGGACTTGGGGTAGTACTGATGTATCAATGTAGGTTCATCGATGGTAACAAATGTACCACTAGATGCACGATGTCACAGGCGGGGGAGGATGGCTGCACATCTGTGGAAACAGGGAGTATACAGAAACTCTGTACTCCACTCAATTTTGCTGTGAACCTAAAATGTAAAGGATAAAAAAAGAAGAAAGAAAGAAAGAAGCTATCAAGCCATGAGAAAACATGGAGAAAACTTAAATATATATTACTAAGTGAAAGAAGCCAATGTGAAAAGCTATGTGCTATGTAATTCCAACTATATGACATTCTGGAAAAGGCAAAAGGACGGTGACAGTATGAAGATCTGTGGTTCCAGGATTTTAGGGGGAGGGCAGGAAGGACAGACAGGTGGAACACAGGGGATTTGCAGGAAGCGGAACTATCCTCTATGATACTGTAATGGTAGATATACCCTATCATACATTTTCCAAAACCCATAGAATATACAACATAAAGAGTGAACCCTAATGTAAACTATGGACTTTAGTTAGTAATGATGTATCAATATTGGCTCATTAATTGTAACAAGTGTACCACCCTAATACCAAATGTTAATAACAGGGGAAACTATTACTACAGTTTTACATATTACAGGTGTAGGGGCAGGAATGAGGGGCATAAAGGGAACTCTGTACTTTTCACTCCATTTTTCTGTAAACCGAAAACAGCTCCAAAAAAGTCTATTTAAAAAAAAAAGCAAAAAGAAAAAAAATTAAACATATTAGCATTTATTAGTAGTACAATTACTGCTTCTCAAATTATTACGCAGTTTCCCTGTACGAACTGTATATATATTCTTTCTTTCCCTGGATTCTCCCTATGCTGCTTCAAATACCAAAAAGGCCTTTGAAGTATGTTAGCACATGGTAGCATCTGGCCTCTTAACATTAGGTTTAACTTGAGGAATTTGTGTACCATAAGATGGAGTTCAAGGTGTCAATTTCCAGACAAGATTTGAAAGGTCATTCTATAATCTGCTCTATTTCCTTCTACAGTGCCGTGAAGCACATATGTTGAAATAAAATGCCATCAGCTTGGGTCCTCAAGTAACTATGATATACAGAGTTGCTCTGTCAAACTGTATTGACATGTTATTTCCATGAGAAATCAATTTGTGTTAGGTCAATAAAAATTTTGTATTTTTTCTGTGTGTGCTGCATAACCTTGTCTATCCTGATTTACATTCCTACCTTGGTTTGGTTTAGTCGCTAAGTCGTGTCTGAGTCTTGCGGACCCCAAAGACTATAACCTGCCAGGCTCCTTTGTCCATGGGATTCTCCAGGCAAGAATACTGGAGTGGGTTGCCATTTCCTTCTCTAGGGGATCTTCCCAACCCAGGAATCAAACCCAGGTCTCCTGCATTGCAGGCAGATTCTTTACTGACTGAGCTATAACGGAAGCCCATATCCAACCTAATTTTTGTAATTCCATTCATATGACACATTATTCATAATCTTTTTTATTGTGAATCTTAAAAAATTTGTTTTTGAAAGCAATGTTTCTAGTCTTCTAATTCCCAGTAGTTTATCTGTAACTTCTAAAGACATTTAACACTTTAAATCTTATAATTATATTTATACGCGTGTTATCTATCCTACCAGAACATAACTTTTTAAGGGCCACATTTATGTCTGATTATTTTAGTATGTCTCAGGTACCTGGGAGAGCATGTGGCATACCTTCTGAATATTACACAGATTTTTATTCAACAAAATGAGGTTCTTATTGCAGACTTATTGGTAGGTCCATCAAGACAAAGAGCATATCTATATAAATAAAAGAGTTACTGTTTCTTATCAAATGTTACACTTCTTATCAAATATTTATACAAAATACTGAAATGGACATTTTCTTTCAGATTGTCTTTAAAATCTCAGAGAACTCTGGTGTTCTTCATTCTGGAGGAGACAG
>NW_011494788.1:934010-992652 GCF_000754665.1 Bison bison bison
TTTAACTAAAAACTGTTATCTCTATTTCAAGTCAATTTACCATTATCAATAGGCACTTTAAAATGTTAACAGAAATGTTGACTGACCTAGACAGAAACAATTCTAAGAAAGGACAGTATTTTAAACATGCTGAAGAGACATTCTCTTATGTCTCTTATTCTAGGTCTTTTCTGCATATTTGGGTCATCACTGGAAGAAATTTATGTTTCAGACATCCATTTATTGCTCAAAAAAATAGCCTTGGGCATCTAAGGCAAAACTTAGAATCTGTACCACTTCTGTTGCCATTCAGTAAAATGAAAGTTTAAAAAATAATTTCAATGACAACAAATAGGAAACAAGCTAGCAGTTAAGCACTACCAGGAGTGCTTTTAAATCTATCTTTGGAAAAATCATGTGTAACATTCAGGTTCCGGTCTTAAAAAAATTATGAAAAAAATAGTCTCTAAGAGTTTGCAATGTAGCTGGTAAGGACAGCCAAGACATAAAAAGATGAATAACAATACAAAGAAACATCTACCAAATGTCAAATCAACAGTTTAGCAAAATGCAAAAGAATTTTAGTTTAGTCCTAAAGACTACTTGGAAAATTAGGATTTAGCTGAATATATCACTAAACAAACAAACAAACATGACACTCTGATGATCTCTGTAAAAGGGAGAGGGAAGGGAGTGGGGAGAGGGGAGACAGACAGTGAGACAGGAACAGATGTATCTGGAATATTAGCATGAGGCCAGATTATAGACAGCCTTGAAAGTCCAGGATAAAACTCTGACGTCTGTCGGTTTTCACCATCCACCACAGAGCAGTGGGCAATGAAGAGCTTCTTTGAGTTTTGCAACTTGGAAGGACAGGTGACAAGTGATCTTTCAAAGGACTGATTGGAAAAACCTTGTAGGGGGCCTTGATGAAAACAGAAACTTAGATTTTGAAGAGAAAGATTTTTGGAATAAAGAACAAAAGTAAGTGACATATGTATTTTTCTTCTGAAAAGAAAAGAAATAAGAGATTGAGGTATTTTGAAAGTAACAAAAGACTTTCTAAGGTTGGGATGTGATAAGATAAGGTTATGGCCCCTTTTTTCCTCAGTAAAGTAAGAGACAGAGTTATCTAGAAAAAAATGAGGGTGCTGTAAATAAAACTGAGACTTGACAAATGTGGCAAATATCGGAAATAACTGCTAAAAGAAATCTGATAAGGAACTCATAAAAAACAGCAATGAGGCTTGGTTTAACTTAGGAACCATAAAATTTGTAGTGAATCTAAGTCTACAAATTCCCCCAGTTATTTTTAGGCAGAAGAGAGAAGAAAAAAAAACAACACATTTAAGATGAAACAATATAGTGAATGCAGAGAAAGTTAATGAATTATAACAGAGGACTCTGTTTTTTAAAAGTATCCATTAAAATGCCAAATCATAGCTTCAAAAAGGAGAGGTAGATAAAATCAGAAAGAAGATGATGTTCTGGGGGTCTTGAGAAGAAGAAACTGGCAGAAAGTGAAGAAGTGGACAAATTAAGAAAAAAGAATGATGGTTTTGAGTCATGATGATTTGAGAATGATTTGACCTTCTCACACAAAATGACTAAATAAAGGGTAGGTGAAATTTTCTCTCTCAGTCTCTCATAAAAAGTCTAAAATTTCATGTTTTCAAAATATTCACTGATAATATACTTTAGAAAGTATTGTGTTCAAAGACTCATACATACAAAGATTCATCAAAGGAGAAGCTTGAAGAATGAGGAAAAGTGAGATTGGAGAGTAAGGATTTCTTTAAAAGATATACTCCATAGGAAGTCAATATATGAGACAGTCTTTCTGAAAAGTATTCAGAGTGTTTGTTCTTAGGAGTCCCAAGGACACTGAGATTGGTGGGAGATGCTTTTGAAGCGTATTCAGAGACCCTGTCCCCTCGGAGTTTTGAGGGACACTCAGATGAGCATCTATCTAGTTGTAAAGGCAGAGCAGCAAAGATGCAGTGCTGCAGGGGGAATGACTGCTCTTCTTAGCTTACAGGACAAATGAGAAAGACCCACGAAAGAGAGCAAGACTCTGTTGTTTAGAAAGGGATCCAGCCAAACAGGGACAGTCTAGTGGGAGTGTGCCTATGCCAATCAGGGAGGAGCCAAAAGACTAAAGACTTAAAAACTTCAGAAAATGAGTTCTATGTAGCCCACTGAAGAACACCTCTCTCACTTCAAGGAAACAGTAGTAGGGAAGCCCTAAGCAGTGAGGAACCACTAAAACCTCACAAAAGGAAGCAGGCACAGGAGTCAAAGTCCAGGATGTGCCCTTTTCAAACTGTAGACTTCCCAGCTTAAAGCAGGACGCTGGTGAGAGGAGAAACTCTGAACTGCTTGAGAGTCTGAAACCTTCACATTAAATTGGAGTGGATTTTCTATATTAAAAAAGAGAACTATTATTAATAATACCTCAGAAGACTGGAAAAGCCGCAAGTCACCCAAAAGAAGAAAATTCATCAGAGCTTGTTTAAAGGTACTGGAATGAAAAAAAATAAGTTGCTTTCTATGGGGATCTTGTTGAACTCAGGGACAAAATTTACTTGGACTGGACTAAAAAGGAAAATCAGCCTTTTAAAAATAGTAGTCTGGATAGTCCACACATTTAAGATAGAGAACAGATATGACCATTTCTGTTGTCTCCTTTTATATTCTTTATTTAATGTTGTTTAACGGTGTCTGTTTCAGACTGCAGGATTTCCATGCCACAACCCCTCAAATTGCCATGGTGCGTTATTAAAAAAAAAAAAGCAATGAACTCTATTTGGTCTTATTAGGGAGGTTCACGCTGAGTTTTCCAAGTTTGCTGGCATGTTGAGTGCAGCACTTTCACAGCAAAATCTTTCAGGTTTTGAAATAAATCAACTGGAATTCTACCACTTCCACTAGTTTTGTCCATGGTGATGCTTTCTAAGGCCCACTTGATTTTGCATTCCAGGGTGTCTGGCTCTGGGTGAATGATCACACCATTGTGGTTACCTGGGTCATGAAGATCTTTTCTGTATAGTTCTTCTGTGTATTCTTGCAACCTCTTCTTAATATCTTCTGCTTCTGTTAGGTCCATACCATTTCTGTTCTTTATTGTGTCCATCTTTGCATGAAAAGTTCCCTTGGTATCTCTATTTTTCTTGAAGAGATCTCTAGTCTTTCCCATTCTATTGTTTTCCTCTATTTCCTTGCATTGATCACTGAAGAAGGCTTTCTTATCTCTCCTTGCTATTCTTTGGAACTTGGCATTCAAATGGGTCTATCTTTCCATTTCTCTCTTCTTTTCTCAGCTATTTTTAAGGCTTCCTCAGACAGCCACTTTGCCTTTTTGCATTTCTTTTTCTTGGGGATGGTCTTGATTACTGCCTCTTGTACAATGTCAGGAACCTCCGTCCATAGTCTATCAGATCTAATCCCTTGAATCTATTTGTCACTTGAACTGTATAATCATAAGGGATTTGATTTATGTCATACCTGAATGGTCTAGTGGTTTTCCCTACTTTCTTCAACTTCAGTCTGAATTTGGCAATAAGGAGTTCATGATGTGAGCCACAGTCAGCTCCTGGTCTTCTTTCTGTTGATTATATAGAGCTTCTCTATCTTTGGCTGCAAAGAATATAATCAATCTGATTTTGGTGTTGACCATTTGGTGATGTCCATGTGTAGAGTTTTCTCTTGTGTTGTTGGAAGAGGGTGTTTTTTATGACCAGTGCGTTCTCTTGGCAAAACTCTGTTAGCCTTTGCCCTGCTTCATTAAGTACTCCAAGGTCTAATTTGCCTGTTACTCCAGTTATCTCTTGACTTCCTACTTTTGCATTCCAGTCCCCTATAATGAAAAGGACATCTTTTTTGGGTGTTTGTTCTAGAAGGTCTTCTAGGACTTCATAGAACCATTCAACTTCAGCTTCTTCAGCATTACTGGTTGGAGCATTAACTTGGATTACTGTGCTATTGAAAGGTTTGCCTTGGAAACGAACAAGAGGAAAACTCAGCAGTGGCCACAGGACCAGAAAAGGTCAGTTTTCATTCCAATCCCAAAGAAAGGCAATGCCAAAGAATGTTCAAACTACCGCACAATAGCACTCATATCACATACTAGCAAGGTAATGCTCAAAATTCATCAACTCAGGCCTCAACAGTACGTGAATAGTGAACTTCCAGATGTTCAAGTTGGCTTTAGGAAAGGCAGAGCAACCAGAGATCAAGTTGCCAAAATCTGCTGGATCATCAAAAAAGCAAGAGAGTTCCAGAAAAACATCTACTTCTGCTTTATTGACTATGCCAAAGCCTTTGACTGTGTGGATCAAAACAAACTGTGGAAAATTCTTCAAGAGATGGGAATACCAGACCACCTGACTTGTCTCCTGAGACACTTGTATACAGGTCAAGAAGCGACAGTTAGAACTGGACATGGAACAATAGACTGGTTCAAAATTGGGAAAGGAGTAGGTCAAGACTGTATATTGTCACCCTGCTTATTTAATTATATGCAGAGTACATCATGAGAAATACTGGGCTGGGTGAACCACAAGCTGGAATCAAGATTGTTGGGAGAAATATCAATAACCTCAGATATGCAGATGACACCACCCTTATGGCAGAAAGCGAAGAACTAAAGAGCCTCTTGATGAAAGTGAAAGAGGAGAGTGAAAAAGTTGGTTTAAAACTCAACATTCAGAAAACTAAGATCACAGCATCTGGCCCCTTACTTCATGGCAAATAGATGGGGAAACAATGGAAACAGTGAGAGACTTTATTTTTGGGGAGCTCCAAAATCATTGCAGATGTTGACTGCAGCCATGAAATTAAATGACGCTTGCTGCTTAGGAGAAAAGCTATGATCAACCTGGACAGCATATTAAAAAGCAGAGAGGTTACTTTGCTGACAAAGGTCCATCTAGTCAAAGCTATTGTTTTTCCAGTAGTCATGTACAAATGTGAGAGTTGGACTATAAAGAAAGCTGAGCACTGAGGAATTGATGCTTTTGAACTGTGGTGTTGGAGATGATCCTTGAGAGTCCTTTGGATTACAAGGAGATCAAACCAGTCAATCCTAAAGGAAATCCTGAATATTCTTGGAAGGACTGATGCTGAAGCTGAAGCTGAAGCACCAATACTTTGGCTACCTGATGTGAATGAGAATAGGCTCATTGGAAAAGACCCTGATGCTGGGAAAGAATGAAGGCAGGAGGAGAAGGGGATGACAGAGGATGAGATGGTGGGATGGCATCACTGATTCTATGGACATGAGCTTGAGCAGGCTCCGGGAGTTGGTGATGGACAGTAAAGCCTGGAGTGCTGCAGTCCACAGGGTTGCAAAGAGTTAAGACACAACTGAGTGACTGAACTGACTGAGGGAGGTTTCTATCTTAGGGGAGCTTTTTACTGATGAAGGAACATAATACAGTTGATAAATATATAGAATGTCATGTTTCCAAATGCTGTTCTCACTAAGTCTGGGAAAAACAAGAAGAGGTGAAAGACTACGAAAAAAGAGAAAACTGGAGGATTTGGGAACTGCAGTCATGAATAAACAAAAGTTTATCTCACAGCAAAAATTAGACCATGAGTAGCAGAACTCAAAAGCAGCAGTCAAAGAGAAAAGGAGAATAAGATTATACTTTATATAGTATTTATGGTGTAAACAGGGTAAAGCTTCCACATCTTCACTAAATGTCACAGGGAAAGGGTTGGGAGATGTCTAAATTATATATCACTTTGTCTTCTTCAAAAGAGAAAATAAAACTTTCTAAAAATATCTACTTCACTCATAATCCTAAAATGGCATCAAGTGGAGATAAATTGACTTTAATGGTAAGTAAACTAATGACTGGATCCTGGAATAAAGTTTGAATTGAGTTATTTAAGTAACAATTTTTTTCTTGAAACAGTTGCATTAAAATAAGAAAATAATGCTGAAACATCTCATGTTCATGATTTGCTTTAGACTATATTATATTATATATATTACTATATATCCTCTTATTATCTATATATCTTATTGACTTCCCTGGTGGCTCATATGGTAAAGTATCTGCCTGCAATGCAGGAAACTCAGGTTCGATCCCTGGATTGGGAAAATCCTTTGGAGAAGGAAATGGCAACCCACTCCAGTATTCCATGGAGAATTCCATGGACAGAGGAGCCTGGCAGGCTAGACAGTCCGTAGGGTCACAAAGAGTCAGATACCACTGAGTGACTAATGTACACACACACACCTTATATATCTATGCTTCAGAAACTGGATCACAGATATCTGCTAATCTATATTTTAAAAACAGAATTTTAGAATACTATTTTTGTCTTTAGAAGTTGAAAAAATAGTCGAGTCCCTCAGGAACACAAAAGTGAACTGAAAAAAATGCTCTGATGCATTTTGAACTTTTCAAAGTGATTCTTAAAAAATTTTAACCTCTATAGGCATACCTTAAAGAGTTTTCAAACCAGCGAAGCAGATAATCATTTGTAGCCATTATCGAAGGTACATTTAACAAAAAACCAACTTAACTTCAATGACAATATAACACTGCAACATAAACCTTTAAGAAACCTTCAGAGAAAACATTAAAATAGATTGCATCTTAGGTGACCAGAGTTTAAATTTAGCATATGAATATGGTCCAAAGGAAAAAAGAGAAAATTTTATTAAAGCTAGCTAAAATAACCTATAGAAGTCTGAAATCACAAAAGAATGTAGATGGCTGAGCTAGATCACAGGTCAAGATACAGTGGAATAAAAAGCTACATAGATGGATCTTTATCTGTCAAGAAGAAATGAAACATTTTTAAACATTTTATAGATGAGGTAACAATTTCATACTCTTTGGTTAAAGAACAACAAAAGAATTAACAAAAGAACTAACCCATATGAGTCTAAATTGCATAACAAATAGTTTTGATCTACCGACAAACAAGGTATTTGTTTTTGAATAAGATTTTTTACTGTAAAATTACGTTAACATTGAAAAAATATACAAAACCTTCCAGTTTATACATAAAGTGGCTTACGTGGTACAAATCCAAATATTCTTAAACTATCTTTGCAAAAAGATTGCACGTGGTTGGTTTTAGTTTCTCTTTACAGTACAGACTTTCAGACTTTTACAACTCATGACATACATTAGGCAGTAATATTTGACTCAGCTAAAACACAGTGCTTAATGCCTAATAAATTTTTTTTTCACTTTTAGATCCCTTCCCTCACTTCCCTCCAACTACAATAGATTAGATTCTGCCAGGACCACATAAATCATCTATGTTGTCAAGCGGCAGCTCCCTAAACATAGACACTTATTTCACTGAATTTTATAAAGAAAGGGCCTTGAGGAATTATAGTCCATCTTTTAATACTTTATAGGGGAAACATCTTTAATTTATTTATTTAAGAATTACCTTAAGTCTCCTATTCATTAAAAAGATCGGAACAGATCCCATTTAACAAACACTTTTCCTTTTCCTATTACTACCAGTGTTTATTTGTTAAAAAAAAAAAAAAATTAACTGAGTTTCTATATGATGAAAATCTAAAGTGGCTTCAGGACAAAATCTAATTTGAGAACCTCTTGCAACAAGGAATAGAGAATCAAATTTCTAAAACAAGGCTTTGAATCAGGCAGATCTGGGTTTGAATCACTGTTATACCACATATTTGCTGTGTAAAACTCAACTTCTTTGAACCTCATCTTTTTTAATCTACAAAAAGGGGCTGAAAAATAGTAACTATCATAAAACCAGTAATATATCATATAGTGAGGATTAAATGAGATTATACATTTTAAGTGCTTACATAATGCTAGGCACATAGAGGTACTCAATGAATATTAATTACTAATATTATTACTAGTAGGGTGTTCTTTTTTATTTTTAAAATGTTCATTTTTTTGACTCATAAACTACACTGAGTCTATCTGAGCAAAAAAATACTGTACAGTACTTTAAAAATCTCATTAGAAAAGAGTATTTAACACTATGGGAAATTGTCATATAATGCAGTTACATGCAGGTAATTTTTAGTATTTTTCTTTCTGTTTTTAAAATTTTCCAAATACTCTACAAAAACCATGCATTACATCTGTAAAAAAATTTTTAAAACACACAAAAGATATGTAATTCTTTTTTCTGACTTCAAATTTCTTCAGAAAAGTAGAGCCAGAGAATAAAAAAGGAGAAAAAAAAGAGTAAGAAACATGAATTTTTTAAAGCAAGACTTATATAAAGGATATTAGTTTTATTACACTAAAAATTTGCTATTTTGAATTACTACTCTCTAGCTTTAAAGTTAAACAAAACTCAAATACAGTCTGACACCTCAATTATATTTAATCATATCTTCACACTAATATTTCACCTGGAGATCAAGCTGTTGTGTATTCTTCTAGTTAAGCATATTCTATTCAAGCTTTATAGTAAAGGGAGACTATGCTGCTGCGAAGTCGCTTCAGTCGTGTCCGACTCTGTGCGACCCCATGGACGGCAGCCCACCAGGCTCCCCCGTCCCTGGGATTCTCCAGGCAAGAACACTGGAGTGGGTTGCCATGTCCTTCTCCAATGCATGAAAGTGAAAAGTGAAAGTGAAGTCGCTCAGTCGTATCCGACTCTTAGTGACCCCATGGAGGGCCCACCAGGCTTCTCCATCCATGGGATATTCCAGGCAAGAGTACTGGAGTGGGGTGCCATTGCCTTCTCTGAAATGGAGACTATAAGATAATGGAAATGGCCAAATAACACTTATTTTTTGTAAATGTAATATAAATTTATCATTACATTATGTCCTAATTATTAGATTGAAAGATAATATTTTAAAAGATAGAAACTTTCTCTCTCTTGATTAACATTAACCCAGAGAAAGTAAGTAGATGGATCATTAATCTTAAGTCCCAGGTATTCCTGTAGCAAAACTGGTACTGTAGTGACCCTTAGGTTTGGATGCTATCACCTGCAGAGTGAGAAAAGACAGTGAGAACAGGCAAAAGAAGCTTATCAAAAGGTAAAAAAAAAAAAAGTCTGATAAAAGGGAGAGAAAACCAGAAGAAAACAGGTGCACTGAAGGCAAAGATGTATGTGTTTAGCCGCTCAGTCATGTCCGACTTTGCGACCCCACAGACTGTAGCCCACCAAGTTCTTCTGTCCATGGTGATTCTCTAAGGCAAGAATACTGGAGTGGGTTTGCCATTGCTTCCTCCCAGGGATCTTCCCAACCCAGGGATCAAACTCAGGGCTCCCACATTGCAGGTGGATTCTTTACTGTCTGAGCTACCAGGGAAACCTAAAGGCAAGGAAGGAATTTGTAAAAAAGAAGTACAACAGTATCAACAGCTATATAAAAGTAGAAAAAAATACGAAGCTGAGTAACAGGAAGATTGATGGGGACAAAGAGAATCGATAGCTCAGAGAAGATCCTTGAGATACTGCTGGACAATTCCAGAATGAGCAAAGAAGAAAGGGAATATTACAGATACTACAGTACTGAACCTAACTCAGTCTATCTTGAACCTGCTTGTCAGGTTGAAAGAAAGTCCCATTAGAGAAGAATAAAGTCTGAGAATGAATGATATTCTGTAGGTACAATAAGTGAATACTTCAGAGACAAAACTGTGTGTAAGGAATTTAAAAGAAATTAGGGTCAAAGAAGGTTCTTTGACCCGAGGTTCTTAAACGTTAGTAAGTAAGTATAATTATCACCTGTGGTGCTTATAATAATGCTGATTGCTGGGCGTCATTCCAGGAATATTGATTTAGCACATCTGCATGGGCCCTCCACACTGCCTATTTAACAGTACTTTGAAAGTGAAAGTGAAAGTCACTCAGTCATGTCTGACTCTTTGTGACCCCATGCAGTCCACAGAATTCTTCAGGCCAGAATACTGGAGTGGGTAGCCTGTTCCCTTCTTCAGGAGATCTTCCCAACCCAGGGATCCAACCCAGGTCTCCCACATTGCAGGCAGATTCTTTACCAGCTGAGTCACAAGAGAAGCCCAAGAATACTAGAGTAGGTAGCCTATCTCTTCTCCAGCAGATATTCCCAACCCAGGAATCAAACCAGGGTCTCCTGCATTGCAGGCAGATTCTTTACCAACTGAGCTATCAGGGAAGCCCTAACAGTACTTTAGATGACCCTAATGCAGATGTTTGTAGGCTATACTTTGAAGGGAAATCACTGAAATTTGGGCTAGGCAGATTGACAAGTGATGAAAATCTCAAATTATAATATCAAAATCAGAAGTTCAAGAATTTTTTTTTAAGACTAGCATATTTGATATTCCCAGAAGAGATATTCTACTTTTAAAGTTACATGAAGGTAAACAAATATAGACATTTATAAACTATTATTAAGAATGTATATTATTAATGGTTTCTTCCACTGAGAATCAGGGGAGCAGGTGGCAGAGAGAGAGAGAAAGGTATGAGGTGTCAAGTCAGGGTTCTTAGGAATTTACATGTATAAATCACTGCCCTTTAACTTAAACAAATAAAGCATGTATTAAATTCTACCTTTTTGAGAGAAAGGCATCTGAGAATTAGTAGCATCTGAGAATTAGTAGCATCTGAGAATGAGTACAAATTGACTTATTTACTTCATGGGAAGCTTTCTTTTGGCACAAATGTTTGTGAGACATATTGAAGGCACATAATCATTTTACGGAATTCTAAATGTATTTACACAGTTGCCCTAAAAGTTAATAACTTTAATTTCCAGGTACCACAAGGAATGTAAAAATGATGGCCCAGAACCCCCCACATTTCCATCCTTAAAGGTACGGCAACATTTATGTGAAAAAAGGGTATGTTGCCTGTCCTTGATGCTTCAGATGGTAAAGAATTTCCCTGCAATTTGAGAGATCCAGGTTTGATCCCTGGGTCAGGAAGAGCCAGTGGAGAAGGAAATGGCAACCCACTCCAGTATTCTTGACTGGATAATCCCATGGACAGAGGAGCCTGGTAAGCCACAGTCCATAGGATTGCAAAGAGTCAGACATGACTGAGTGACTAACATTTTTACTTTATTTCTCTAAAAGCTATTTGTTAGGCTTGATGAGTCTTTTGTTACCAAACCACATACACCTTGATAAAGTAAATTCATAAGTTATCTTACAACTATCTTCAGTAGTTTGCTACTTTTAAATTTTATTTACTTTTTACTTTCATCTCAGTTTCAAGTTTATAGCTTTCATGACCTTGACATGGAAATAATATTCCTCCAGTCTATGGGAAATTTCTTTGATATTTCTTCACCTATTAACAAAACATGATTTTGGTTAAAAACACTTTTCCCTAAAAAAGAACTCTTACCTGTATCAGTTATGTCTTAGACATGACCTTACTCTATTTAGTGTAGAACTCTGAGAAAAGAAAAAATTTTTACTTGGAATGTGTAAAGATAAAATATAAAACACAGCAAACTGCTCTTCAGATTACTTAAAAAAAAATTTACAGTTGAAAAATCAGAACATTATCGCTGATTTTGAACCCTTCTCTCCACAGCTAAAATGACTGCTTATTTTTAAGAAGTCATTAAGAAGACATGTTATTTACTGACCACATACACCTTGATAAAGTAAATTCTAAATATTGCCACTAAACTTTTCACAAATGAGCAACCTGAAACTCACATTAAGTGAAGCAACTTGCTGAAGGTCACAAACATTGTAAATAGTTATTAATAATATCTGAACTCAGTTTGCTTCTTTTCAAAGCTTATAAAGCTCTTACCTCTACATCACGCTGCATACTTCAACTTTCTGTACATTTTAAATTACTCTACTTTCTTACTCAACAATGACTCAGTTTATAACTCTGAACCTCATGGCAAATTTTTATGGAAAAAAGAAATATTATCACTTAAAGAAACAAGCTACTTGTAGATACACATTCTAATTTCAGAATGTCAAAAATGAGTGTGTTAACTTTGGTTTCCTCAGGGTATGTGCCTAGTGCATACATAGAGAATCTAGAAAGACGGTACTGATACTTGCAGGGCAGCAACAGAGACACAGACATAAGACAACAGACTTATGGACACGGGGTAGTGGGGAGGAAGGAGACAGTGGGACACAGGGAGAGAGCAACATGGAACCTTATATACTACCATATGGAAAACTGACAGCCAATGGGAATTTGCTGTATGACTCAAGGAACTCAAACCAGGTATCTGTAACAACCTAGATGTGTGGGATGGGGAGGAAGGTGGGAGGGAAGCTCAAGAGGGAGGAGACATAGGTATGCCTACGGCTGATTCATGCTGATGGTCCACAGAAACCATACAATTATTGTAAAGCAATTATCCTTCAATTAAAAATAAATAAATTTAATTTTTAAAAATGAGTGTCATAATGTAACATAGCCAATGTAACACAGGACACTAACCCTTAATTTTTAGTTTCTTTTTAATCTTGATAGGATTCTAGCAGAAAATCAAGGTTAGAATGCTTAAATATATTTGATATCAGAACTCAATTTCATTAGCTATCAGAGTTCATACGTTTAATTCTCTTCAGTCAATTCAGTAGCTCAGTCATGTACGACTCTTTGCGACCCCATGGACTTCAGCATGCCAGGCTTCCCTTAATTCTCTTAGCTTAGATTTAAAGAAGTCTAAGTTTTAGATAGCATATTAAAAAGCAGAGACATTGCTTTGCCAACAAAGGGCCATCTAGTCAAGGCTATGGTTTTTCCAGTGGTCATGTATGGATATGAGAGTTGGACTGTGAAGAAAGCTGAGCCCCGAAGAATTGATGCTTTTGAACTGTGGTGTTGGAGAAGACTCTGGAGAGTCCCTTGGACTGCAAGGAGATCCAACCAGTCCATTCTGAAGGAGATCAGCCCTGGGATTTCTTTGGAAGGAATGATGCTAAAGCTGAAACTCCACTACTTTGGCCACCTCATGCGAAGAGTTGACTCATTGGAAAAGACTCTGATGCTGGGAGGGATTGGGGGCAGGAGGAGAAGGGGACGACAGAGGATGAGATGGCTGGATGGCACCACTGACTCGATGGACGTGAGTTTGAGTGAACTCCGGGAGATGCTGATGGACAGGGAGGCCTGGCGTGCTGTGACTCATGGGGTCGCACAGAGTCAGACACAACTTAGCGACTGAACTGAACTGAACTGAAGTTTTATGCAAAAGGTTACTTCTGAAACCACAATACATAGGTTAGAAAGACAATTCTTCAAGAAATAAGTAACTCTATAAAATGATGAAATGGTAAAATTAAATGTTTAAATTAGAAGAAAGTAACTATATAAATATAACTGTATGTACATCTAGAATACATGATCTCTCTGTTTTTTGAAGCTAGAATTTAAGCCTTTCCTATTATTCAGGTGTTCCTTTCACAACTCTGAGAATGGGCTTGCTTAATTCAATTAAGACCATCAGTTTGCAATGAACAATGTCTTTCATACTCACATTATACATGAATACTAGAATAGTAAGTTTACATAATTAATATATTCTTCATTCCTCCTTGGTATATTACATAACCCCAAATTAATGTTTCAAATGCTGGGATAGTAAGGTAAAAATATTCTTACTAACTTGTTAAAAGTTGTAATGAAATATCCTTCAGCTTAGCCACCAGATTTTTAGTAGGTAACTTTTCCTCCAAAATAAAAACAAAATTTTTTGAAACCAAAGGATAGAATGAAGTTAGTGATCTCTAAATGATATTCCTATATATGGCACCCTACTGCACTTTATTTATCTTGGTTGATTCAGTTTCTCATCATACGGTATTCCATAAGAGGGTTCACAGCATGTTATTTAAACGTATCAAACCCACATACCATCTGAATTAGAAAATGGCTTGGTTTTCCAAGTTTGTAGAACGTATAACTTAAAAGGTGATTTAGTTTTTCCAATTTTTCAAAATATTGAGAAAACATTTGTGTATTTTAGAGGTCCTAATCATTTTCTTTTTCTGTAAATATGATGCTGAGATATATAAAAATGTATGTCATAAAAACTAACAAACTTTACCAGAGGAAAGAAATCCTATTTTTGAAAAGGTTCTTAAGGATTACCCGACCATAACTTATTGGGATATGCCAGTGTGATTCATGTGTACTGCAGAGTTCACATGAAAATTATCCTAGATTACAGAATTAACAGATCAGTGTAGATTCCAATTCTGTTACAAAGAATAACCATAAACAATCTGTTTTGGTGCAAATTGTTACTTGATAAAAATATTATCTGGAGATAGGGTTCAGAAACATGTCTAAGACAGTCAAGTAAACAATTTTTTTGAGCAGGCAATAATGACCAATAAAATGTTCAGTTCAGTACATAAATGTTCAATTTAAACAAATAAAGCACACTACTATAGTTGGTATTGCGCTTAAAAAAAATTAGTGTGTTTTATTTGTTTAAATTGAATGTTGATATAATAAACTGAACTTTTTACTGATCATTACTGCCGGCTCAAAAAGCAGTTTACTTGATTGTCCTAGACATGCTTATGAACCCTATCTTCAAGTAATATTTTTACCAAGTAACAATTTTCAGCAAAACAAAGATTGTTAATGCCCTGGTGGCTCAGATGGTAAAGAATCTGCCTGTAATACAGGAAACCCGGGTTTGATCCCTGCATCTGGAAGATCCCTTGGAGAAGGGATTGGCTACCCATTCCCAGTATTCTTGCCTGGAAAATTCCATGGACAGAGGAATCCGGCAGGCTACAGTTCAGGGGGTAGTAAATAGTCGGAGATGACTGACTGAACAACTTTCACTTTCACTTTTTACCAACTATAGTTAGAATTATTAATGGTTATTACTTTTTATCGAAATCACAAAACACTGCTACGAGTCTCAAAGTACTTGATAAAAATATTATCTGAAGCACTCTATTACAAATTAAGACTTAAAAGACATTTATACAATTATGCCTGCCAGGGAAAATTCTAGAGTAACCAGCAACTGCCTGAATTTAGCCTAGGTTAAGGTACAAGATCTACTGGAAGTGTGTGGAAATCTAGCAAAGAGGAAATCTGAAGTTTAAATATTTAACTCTAGCTATCATGAAGGATAACCAGTTTTAATTCTCAGACTTTTACAAACTACCAGAATTGTTCTATGGGATTCTAATTTAGGATAGTATGTAAACAACTTTTCTCTAGACTTTACATAACTGTATCAGTAAAAAGGAAAATCAAAACTCAGGAAAGTTTGAAAAAACATATTGTTATAACCACTAACATCATACAAGTTCTAGAAGAATACTGAATTAAGATGGTTAAGCGGTGTAAGTTTTACCTGAAAATGACTTCTCTGTCAACCATGCTAAATTTAGAAACTTAAAATCTAACCTAATGCCAGATAAAATCCCAGAGGTCAAATGAATAGCAAAAATATTAAAAAGTCCTCTTTTATGGGTCAGTTATACAATTCAAATTTAGAAGAACTTTAAAGGATAACTCATTTTAATTTTATATTTTTCATAAATCTTCATAATACATAAAGCTCAGACATTCAATTTTCAATATCACCAGGTTCAATTAAATGTGCTTGTTTAATGTATTGTGGCAAGATACTCCTTGGAGAGATTGTTCTGTGCAGTTCTTAAAGAATCAAAATTCTCAATGACTATTTTATTTGCTAATAAATATTCAACATGTCATTTTGACACAAGAATTTCAGTTATAGAATTCTAGCTGCTCAATGCAAAAAAAAAAAGTGAAAAATGAAACAAAAATTGAAAAAAAAAAAAGCATACTTCCCTACTCAGGGATTTCTAACACAAATGATTATCAAAAAGTACCGCACTTGCCTGAGCTAGTGTGTCATAAGTTTGCAGTTCCAGAAAATCTTACATATGGATTTAGATGAGATTTTCATGCATATGAATTCAACTTATTACCACTAAAAAGAGTACTAGAAAGATGAAATAAGAGTGAACCAAATGGAAGTCTCAAGCTAAGGCAGCTCATTTTGTAGTACTCAGGTAATGATCTGTCATGTATACTCTTTGGCTTTTCACAAAACACAGCATGAACAGGGATGAAAAGCTAGAATCATAACTGGCACAGTCACTGTAAAATATATGATGTGTATTTAAATCCTCAGTGGCACTGGTGAATATATATATTCTTTCAAATGGATTTTATTCATGTTCATTTAACCCTATCAAAATATCCTCATTTGGGGTGTTTTAGTACAAAGCAGTTGTTGAGATCTATATCAAGTATACCCTAAAAAAGAGAGACTAGTGAATTGTGCCCTATATTAACGTGGAATAAGAGGGAGAGGGCTCAAATAAATACAATTAGAAATGAAAAAGGAGAAGTTACAATGGACACCACTGAAATACAAAGGATTGTAAGAGACTACAATAAGCAACTATATGCTAATAAAATGGACAACCTAGCAGAAATAGACAAATCCTCATAAAGGTACAATCTCTTAAGACTAAACCAGAAAGAAATAGAAAAGAAAATATGAACAGGCCCATCATAAATACTGATACTGAAGTTGCCATTAAAAAACTCCCAACAGACAAAGTCTTAGACCTGATGGCTTCACGGATGAATTCTATCAAACATTTAAAGAAGAATTAACCTATCCTTCTGAAACTCTTTCGGAAAATTGCAGAGGAAGGAACACTCCCAAACTCATTCTAGGAGGCCAACATTACCCTGATATCAAAATTGGACAGAGATATCACAAAAAAATAAAATTACAGACCAATATCACTGATGAACATAGATGCAAAACTCCTCAACAAAATACTAGCAAACCAAATCCAACAATACATTAAAAGGATCATACACCATAATCAAGTGGGATTTACCCCTGGGATGCAAGGATTTTTCAATATCTGCAAATCAATCCGTGTGAATACCACATCAACAAATCTAAGAATAAAAGCAATAACAGTAGAGAAAAGGAGCAAAGAAAAACTGGAGATATATTTAAGGAAACACCTGTACAAGATTCTGTGACTAGCAAATGTACAAGCTAGTCCTTGTACAAGCAAGTGACTGACTGTCTATTTGGGACAGGATGAAGAAAACCTGAAGATGAATTCAGGTATTTGGCTAGGGAGAATGGATGAAAGTAAGGATGGAAGAAAAAATAAAAGATGGGTGAGGCAGAGGAGTAAGAACAAAATGCACTGATTTTCCAGGTATACAGCATTCAATGGCAACAGTATTTTCACAACATAGCAAAGCACAAGGGGAAAAACCTAATGCTGGTAACTGGTAGGAATGAACTAGCCCCACTGAATACAAACACGTCACATTGTCCTGGGTAGCTACTGCCTTAGTTAAGTATCTTTGAAGCATAATCTGTAGAAGAAAATGTTTTGTGCATGTGTTTGTATGTATGTGTATAGATTTGTCTCTCCATGTGTGTTACATATAACGTTTATATCTGAGCCCGTGTAGATGGTCATTTTTAATGAAACCTAGTGATTACCTATGGGCTTCCCTGGTGGCACAGACAGTAAGGAATCTGCCTGCATGGAGGGAAACCTGGGTTCGATCCCTGGGTCGGGAAGACCCCTTGGAGAAGGAAAGGCACCCTATTCCAGTATTCTTGCCTGGAGAATCCCATGGACAGAGGAGCCTGGCAGGTTATAGTCCATGGGGTCGCAAAGGGTTGGACATGACTGAAGCGACTATCAGCAGCAGTGACCTAGATATGAAGGACTGATAAGGCAGAGACAGTCTTATATCATACTTTGTGGGTTTGGATAGAATAAAAGTAATTTTATATACAAATATTGAATCATTATGTTGTATATCTGAAACTAACATAATGTAAGTCAATTATATCTCAGTTAAAAAATCATTCTGTTAGGTAAATTGTTATTAAATCAATATCATTAATTATATATTATTATTAATTTAATATACTTGGGTATATTTTATCTTTCATGAGCTAGAACTTTATATCATGGATTGAGATATGATGAATCTTGTTAGACTTTTGTGTTTACATAATTTCATTTCTGTGAAAGTGAAATTAAAAGCAATAGGCAGGATTAGTGACAGAAGATTTTTGCTCTCATAAAGCTTACGGAAAAAGAAAACCCATTACTTCAAAGACAAAGTCATATATAAATACATTATGTTGCTCAGAGTATGCATGGCAGTATTTTAGAGCTTCCACTAGTAGGCAAAAATTTAGAGACAATGTTTTAACAGTTAAATAATGTATAAGTGCAATGCATTTTCAAGCACATTTTCAACTACACACCCATACCTTATACAATAATTTACTACACTGGAGTCAAATGTTTATAATAAAGTTAAGACTTCTTGGATTAATAATCCTATCATATATACGTATTTATGGCTATTAACAATTTTATACTCACTTGCCCCCACCTAAATTTATTGGCAACTGATTCCTTTCTCCTGGCAATAACTATTTTTACCTTAGCTTTTCATATCATTATAATATATGAACATGGCAAATATACCTAGTATTAACTAAAAAATATCATTCCACCAAAGCCAGAGGAGAATAAAGGACAAGCAAAACATATTAACTTTTATTCTGGATTTCTTTTAGGCCCCCAAATGATACTAATTTTTTGACAGATGTTAATATACTGCTTTCTTAGTTTGAGAGTTTCTGCAGCAATTTACTGAATTGTAAACCTGACATTATCAATGTTTTCTTCTTGGAACCCAATACTAGTCAACACCTCACAAGAGAAAATGTAAACAGAAATTTACTACCTGCTGGTCAGGAATGAAAGTTTTCAAAGTGAGCAAAACAGAGTTGATTTAACACAAGTATCCAAAGGAATGAATTCGGCTTCCCTGGAGGTGCTAGTGGTAAAGAACCTTCCTGTCAGTGCAGGAGACATAAGAGATGCAGGTTCAATCCCTGGGTTGGGTAGATCCCCTGGAGAAGGGTAATGCAACCCACTCCAGTATTCTTGGCAGGAGAATTCCATGGACAGAGGCCAAAGTCCATGAGATTCCCATAGAGTTGGATACGACTGAGCAACTAACGCTAACACAACTTTCAGCTTAACTATTATATTGCTTAATTTTTCATAGGAAAAAAGTAGAAGTATATAATATTCATCTTGATATGATAAAAATATAAATCCATTTCACTGCTGTAAATCTTACAATAAACTGCTGTGACATTCAGCAGTGAGATACCATATTTAAATCAAAGTTTGGAAATGCTGGCTGTTTACATCTGGTGTTCATTCAATCACAGGTCAGAGTACAGCAAGTGCAATGCAACTTTTCAACAACGTATCTTACTAAGAGATTTCCATTCAGAGTTCAAAGATCTTATTCTCTCAAACAGAGGGAAAAACAAGATACGGGAACAACTCAATGGCTACTGGCATGCGCCTACTGCATTTACAAAATATTCATTTTATATATTCCTAACATATGAGAAATACATCCCCTTGCATTTTCAATGTTCGTTAATGAAGTTACTACATAACTTAACAAAGGCACTCTGGATTTAATACAATGCTACATAATTAGAGTAGTATAAAACATTTTTAAAAGAATGTACACAAAAAGACTTATTTATAAAATGCAATAAATGTTTTTTCTTTTCTTTTTTTTTTAATGTTTTTTCAAAAATTGCTTTCCTAATTACTTTTTGAGGGTAGAAGAAAATCCCAAACAAAAAACACACTTAGAAAAATTAAATCACAAAGAGTCCCATAAGATGATTATTTAAAATCTATAGTACACTATTATTTTTTCACTTAAATATAATTTCTAGAAAGCATTTTTAAATTATGTAATAAAATATTGATATTAAATATGCTCCATCTTAAATATGGGTCTTAATAGCTGGAAAATTATTTTTGATATCATATAGTTGAAAAACCTTGAGTAAAAAAGCTTTGATTATTAAATAAAATGCATAATATTCTATTTTAATAACCATTATATAAAATATGTAAATTTTAATAAATTTCATTATTTGAGAAAACAATAAAGAGTTTTTTTTCCCTATAGCCAAATGCTTTTCTGTAATTTTTAATACAAAAGCTTTTACAGATGGCATCTGTGGTAAGCTTGAGTAAATCATTTTAACTGATAAAATGAGTATTTTTGATTCCATAATCAGACAGTAATTCAGTGTCAATTTTAATTCGCCCTAAGAAAAACAAATGCACTGAAGTGGCATTTAGGAAAGATGGCTTGAAGTTCATATTACAATAGACAGTCAGCTTTTGTTGTCTATTTAAAGAAGAATAATTTGTTTAACCTAATTGTATTGTCTTAGTTCAAATATATTCAATATATCTGTCAAGTGAGTCAAAGCATCAGGAGTCCAGCTATTCACTCACACATTTTAAATAAAACACATAGTAATCTTAAAATGCTGATCACCACAGTTAAAGGTTTGAGCTACCAGAGAAGTCTAAGATTATAATATTGATATTCAAAGGATATAATTTCAATAGTTTATTTTCGGAGATAAACTATGAAACAAATATTTAGGTATTTCATCCTTTCTACTTATCTAAAATAATTATCATACAAAATTTTAGTATATAAAAACTAGTTTTCTCAAAGAACACTCATTATAAAAATTCATCATATATTGATTATATATTAAGATGAGTCATGTATAAAATTAAATTGGGTTTTATTGGTTATTCCCTAGGGGTGATAAATAAGAAGAAGATGACAAGTTTTGGTTACTAGATGACTATTTAACATGCTACACAACACAGCTAAAATATTTCATAGAGAAAATTTATATACTTCAGTAGAGTTCTTTACTCTTTAAGAGCAATAAAATCACCAAAGCAATATTTTCTTCAAGTGCATCAGATTAAAATGTTGGTCCTTCATATTCCAATTATTTTTAAACTGAGGAAGCTGATGGTGAGATGTAGAAAAGCTATCAAAATAAACAGAAACAAGACTTTTTCTTACAGGTTTTCCCCTCTTACCTTAGAAGATGAAGAATCACACTCCTGACATATCCATCCATAGCCTGTTTGTTTAGGAGATTTTTTCAAAGGAGGATCCAAACAACCAAAATGGTAGCACAGTCTGCATTCATCACACCTGCAGGGTAAACAGATTTATGGTGTATCTAAATAATATTAAAAAACATCTTTTCAGAAAACAAAAACCCAGTAAACTACTATATATTTCAATTGTAACACTGTTAATTCTATCCTTAGCTAACAAGATTATTGAATTAATGTTTATGAAAAAGACAATCCAAACCTGAAATAAATGTTTTAGGAAAAACAAAATACCAAAACAACAAAATTAACAAACAAAACAAATATCATTTAGAACACATTGATGGTAGAAATGTTAAGACCATAGGAATAAATTGATGTGTATAGCCATGTGTTCAAAACTAATATTAACATTTTCAATTTTGAACTTAATAATCACTTGCCTATTAGTTTTAAAATATTTAATAATACAAGATACATATAATTAAAGACTGAATTCAATCTAATACATTATGAGTATTTTTAAAAAATTTTAAATGTAATGAATTCTACTAGGCCACACTAAGCTTAATTCTATACGATTTGTGTATCTCATCACTCATTCTCTAAGTTAAGGTCGATTCTAAAAACAATTTCTAATGTTTGCAGCATGCTAACATAATCTATAGCAAATAAAAACCATACTCGGAATTTTATGTTATTTTCTAAAATACAAATTTTCTCAAAAATTTACCTGCTACTTTCAGTGCATGTGGGTTTTCAAAGTACCTCCTAAGTACATTTTAAAGCTTATTAACAAATGTTTTGATAGTGTCTTTGCCACCTATGAGGTACAAAATCTAAGAAAACTACCATACCTATTCTTCGTTTCAGACAATCTCATCCTGCTGACAATGAAGAAAGATCTGTATTATTTCAGTGTTTTTCAAAATGAATTTTGCATCAGTTGGAATAACAAGATGAAAATTTAACAACAAATAACAAAGTTGTATATATTTTATAGAAAGGATTATATTCCTCATTTTGTGTTCCTTTAAGTTAAAAAAATAATATTTTCTCCAAACCAATCTGTCATATTCTCAATGTATAAGTTACCCTTATTGATTTAAAACATAAAAAGTTGAGGAATTTATAACTAGGAAAGCAAAGAGGATATTTTACAGACAACATATTTAAGTAATTATGTTACTTAAATAAAGTACAAAATAACTATTCAATAACTTTTGTTAGAAAAAAAAGGGGAAGGAGTTACTGTGATAAACAACATGCAAAGAAAAGCAATTTATTTTCACAATAAAGGGAACTATAAATTTATATTTATAGTAAAAATTTCATATCATTCTACAAAACCCTATCTCCCATTTCAGGAATCAAGAGTTTCAAAAAATTTAGCAAATTAGCTAAGCTATTCAGGTATAAAGAAGTCTAAAACAAAATTCTATGTCTGAAGTTTATGTATGCATTCCTCTACAACTTTCTTCTTATAAACCTAACAAACTTCAGTACTTTTCCAAAAACTTTTGCTTAGACTCAAGAGATGGACTTGAATAAAATGTTTATTATAATAATTCTAGCTATACAAAAAAATCAAATCAAATGGAATAATAAATGGTACTTTATTTGTTGTGCCAGTATTATACAACTATCCAAAATATATTTAAAAGTAGTTAAAATGTTTAAGTACCTATTTTTCTATTATTAAGAAAATATAATAGATAATAAATAGCTAACATCAAACATTACATAAAACTAAATAGCAAGCCTGTACACTTTTATGTTCTTCTCAATTGAGCTTATTTACCTTTCAGTAGTTAAGGTTCCAGTTACATTAAACACATACAGGACCCTTCAGAGTATAAGCATTTCTGAGTTATGAGAAGCTAGAGATTTCTAGATGGCTAAGAGTGCAACTCCTTCAAGCACGGAAACTAGTATTTCAGTCATCTTCAATGCGAAATTCAAGGAGAATCACATTCTTTGCTTCATCAAGAAAAATCTGTTAGATATGGTTTACTCTATCTTTGTTATCCCCGGGTCACAAACACGAGTAACAGATACTGCTACATGTCTAACAGTTGTGCCAGACTTGTGTGTCTGGAAATGAGTATCATCAGTCTGCCATACTGTCTAAATTGTTGTATTCAACTATTTTAGGTCCTCACTTGCTTGAAAATATCAGTCACTACTTTCTGATATTGTCAGTGTTATTTAAGTAGCATCTCCCCAACAATAATTCATTGTGGATTCAGAAAACAGATCACTCAAATCTGTGCAAATTGACAGTTAAAAGAACATGGAAATGAGAGCTGCTAAGTACATGGGCTCAATTTTGGTTAACTATAGTCTTTTTTGCTTAATTTAGGTTTTTTTAAAGCAAGTTTAGATTGCCAATAATCTAGGCTTTTGATAGTGAAGAGTTATAGTATTGTTTTCCTAGTTCATATTAAATTACAACCTAACTACTGTATCTTTACAAGTCCATGCCATAGTGAACTTGCAAATTATGACTTCTAGTGTACAACTAGAATCAAACACTATATGAATATAGAGGTAAATCATAATTCATTACCTTTTACCTTCATGGTATATGAATATAAAGATGTGTATATACACAGATATTTCAATCTAATAATTGCTTCCCGGGTGGCTCAGACGGTAAAGCATCCACCTGCAATGTGGGAGACATGGGCTTGATCCCTGGGTCGGGAAGATCCCTGGGAGAAGGAAATGGCAACCCATTCCAGTACTCTTGCCTGGAAAATTCTATGGACTGAGGAGCCTGGTAGGCTACAGTCCATGGGGTAGCAAAGAGTCGGACACGACTGAGCAACTTCACTTTCAGTTTCTTTCTTTCAATCTAATAAATTAAGAACAAGTTTGTGACACTGAAGTAGTTCAGATTTGTAGCTGATTTCAATTAACTGTAAACTCAAGCTATCTTTCAGCTCAATAAAAAATGCAAAAGGAAAAGATTTTATATGTTAGATTTGTTAGAAGATAATATTGAGTAGATGCTATTTGGAAATTACCCAATCCTTACTGACTCCTTCATTAATTATACTTTTTAGAATGACTTAGTTTACATATAGAACACATGTATTAGTGTTGGGTTCAAGAGGAAAGGAGGAACTTACTTGTTAGAATCAGGGAGTGATATAGGAATTCTCTGAAGTTATAGCTCACTCACTAGTAAATAAAAACTGCAATTCCAAGACTAAGTATTAATAGCAAAAAGAAGCAGTTAATACACTTAGGAACTGCCAAAATCCAGGAGAGGCAAACAGAAAAAGAAATAACCCAAATCTTGAAATCGTAACTATTACTAAATAAGTATAAGTGCTTTCTAAAAATGACTAAAATTATTTCCATGTAGAAAAAAATATATTTGTTCTATACTAAACTATTTAATTGAAAATATCTATAGCTTCATGTGGTGGTAACAAAAATATCCTGAGTGATACAAGTGAACTCCAGTAGAATTTGCAAGAATTACTTCACTATAAACTAATGTAAGAGATACCATTAAGAATCCTAGAAATCAAAGAACAGTTTAGATGGTAAAAATAGTGAATTACTTATTTCACGCGCACACATACCACTTTTTTAACTTTGGCAAATTTTGTCAGCCAACAAATTATGGCTTAGGTTACAAATTTAGATCATTTTAAAAACTCAAAAATCAGAAACTCGTAAGGATCTGTGATCATTCCGCTACCAAAAAACTGAAACAGTTGAAGTAATTACTGATTCAATTATTATGACTGCTACATCTAATTCTGACATATACTTGGAAATATATAACTGCAACACATAATATGGAACATATTTATCAAAATAATAAATACTGTGAAAAAAGCAGTCATTGACCCACAAAAGCATACTGATATAACACAATATACTTTATTAAATAACACAAATGTCTATGCTAAAAAAACAGACTATTATACCAATGGCACATATATTAAATGCAAAGACAATGTCTTAAAATAGCAAAAGATAATATAAAACTAATGTATAAAGAAACACAAAGTTTTTTTAATAAAATGCAAACTGGATACCTAAAGAATATCCTCGAAACATCTAATAAACTTGTACACATTAACATATTATAGGACATTCTAAAATTACAATTTTAAGTGAGATAAAATAAATCCCATTTATAATAAAAGGAAACCTGATTGATTAATTAGATTCTTACTAAATACAACTTTCTACTCATCAGACTTATAATGGATACAGATTTAAACAGTAAAGCAGCTATATGTATATAGTCTTTTACACATTCATCTAACAAAATACAGTGACCAAATAAACATAGTTCTATACGTATTTAAAATACTTACTTAGCATACGGTTAAGTATAGCACCCTAGACAAAGAAGAGGAAGAAAATGATTTATGTTCATATGTCCTGTGATCCATAGAAGCAATCAATCATGTGTTTGTCTGATTACTGAGAATATGCATATAAGTAAAAAGAAACATTTCCATCTACACCTAAGAGACAGGCTAGTGTTCCAAAGGGTTTCTTAAACTCCCTTAATTTCCAATTGATAATTTTATTGGGAAAGTACACTAAGTAACTACTTTCAAAAACTAACCAAAATAAGTTAAGTGTACCTCCTATATATATATATATATAATTTATAGCTAGATGATCAGCTAAATTTCAGGAAGAACAGAAATCTACAACATGGGACTTGAAAAGTGATGTACATGTATTATAACTAGGATGATCCATAATCATAGCTATTTTTTATGTCAATGAACATTTGATTTAGATCCCTTTCAAGTCTATATGGAGTAAAACAAAACTGACTCTGAAAATGTACACTATTACATTGGTTCACTTGAAAAAAGGAACACACACAATTAAGTATCAAGAGAACTGTGGGTTGGATTTTCTTCCTTTTTCATCACTTCTATGTAAAAATTCTATATAAGAATGATCAAAAGAATTGTATTTGAATATAAGATTACTTACATAAAATCTTACTAGCAGTTAGAACACCTACACAAAGATATTAACCAGTAGTGATAGACTCTTTTATTGAACGGTGGCCAATTATTTCTTTTATTCATTTTAACAGATGGAGAAAATGCAGGTTTGTGTCCCATGAGTTAAATCACCTCTAAAATAATACAAGCTTGCACAAAATGATGCATTCTACCAATATTAGAATAACACTTAATATCAATAAAGGCAAAGGCAAACTTTATTCCTTTTTACAACCCTTTTAGTGCAAATAACCTATATGAGCATTTTCTAAATAATTAGAAAATGCCTATTATAACATATTACACATATAATGACTAATATGGAGTTCTTGAACATATTTTTATTAATGCTACTATAGATTTCCATCACATGCAATAATGAATGAATGAGTGGTAGGAAACACAAAAATATCCTTTACACATTAAGTATATTAATTGGAAAAAACATTTGGATAATTATTGAAATCCAAATTCATTTTTAATTTCTCTTAAATAATGGAGTTAATTCAGCTTGCTACATCTGCAGCAGCCAAGTTATAAGATTAAAAGTGAAAGGAAAAAAATAAAACATGAAACAAAAGAATTCACATGAAAATGCACAATAAGGTCAAGTTCCTCTTCACAGCACAAGAGAACGATGAGACATTTTCATACCTGAAACACGTCTGCTTCGTTCTTTAATAAACTGATCTCCATCTGCTCATGCCCTTGGAAATCTTTCAGCAGTACAACCTGCTGTGCTCAAGTCCCATATAACTTTGTATTTCTCTGCTCATAATTAACTAATTATTCTCTAATCAATAGTGTAGATCTTGATTTTACAACATAAATTAGGTAAATGACATAATGGCTGGGGGTCAATCTCATTTTATTTACAAAGCCCAGCATGAGCATCCAACTTCATTGTATCTTATGTACCTGAACAGCAATGAATCTTATTAGCAGACCTACAGAAAGTCTTAAGACTGAGTACTGGGAGAAAGAGGCCTACATGTTTATTAAATTAAAAAAAAAAAGAAAAGTAGTATTTGCAAAGCATGTCCAGATCAGAAATATTTTAAATCACAATCCTTAGTGTTATGTAAACTGACAAAGTGCTGACTCAGACAAGTAGGAAAAAATTTCTGCCTTCATATATCATGCAACTCTAAAGCTGAGTCTCTTAAACAAGTTTTAATTGTTGAAATGATTTCAGAAAACTTAAAGAAAAATTAATGATGTCAATATATCATTCTGCTGCAGAGTCCTTCTGAATTTCTTGAAAAGATTTTGGTGAAATATTAATAAAAATATTCCCATACTGAGAAACAAGCGAAACAGTGGTAAGTTTTCTCAAATAAAGAATATTAAGTATTTAAAAATAATGATCTCTTTAAGTGTATGGGAGAAGGCGATGGCACCCCACTCCAGTACTCTTGCCTGGAAAATCCCATGGACGGAGGAGCCTGGTGGGCTGCAGTCCATGGGGTCGCTAAGAGTCGGACACAACTGAGTGACTTCACTTTCACTTTTAAGTGTATGATGTAAAAACAGGGAAATAGGATAGTGAGTGTGAATATTCTTATTATTTATCATCAATCTATTTTTACTATTAAAAACGCAAAATCAGATAAACAAACACATGAATAACGATATATAAATGATAAAAAAATTTCATTTACAAACTTAAAATGGATTAAGGTTAAGGCTAATCTCTGCTTTCATGTTAAACATAATCCTAATTTCAAATTTTAACAAAGTTACTATGGACAAAGGCTATGCGCCTTGATTCATTTCTGTGCCTAAAATACGGCTATCTCTGTAACAGGTATAAAATAAACACCTATTTAATTGAACTTATGTATAATAAAGAAGTTATACTGCATGTGTTGTAAATAGAATTACCACAATCCCTTTTACCTAGAAATAAATATTTTTGCAAATTTAAGGGCCTTTTAATGAGATTAAAGCCACATTCAATCAATCGATGTCAAGCACAACACCATGATTCTTTTAAAAAATATTATATACAAATGGTTGTCAAAGGATGTTCCTGGCCAGCAGCAGCAGCATCACTTGGGAACTTGTTAGAAAAGCAAAATTTCTGGCCTCATCCCAGAGCCACTTATTCAGGAACTGCAGGGAGGAGGAGGAGGGAGTAAAATGTAGAGGACTAAAAGAAGACTGGTGGTATGTGAGCAGTCTGCTTTTAAACAAATTCTTCCTGTGATTCTGATACACTACAAAGTTTCAGAACCACTGCTATATACTGTCATGTTATTCTTCTTGTATCTCCGAGTTATTTATTTTACCCCTTGATATTTCAGTGTTTTCTTTCCTTTCCCTATTATGTGACAATGAACCATCATTCACTTGTTTGGCTGTTTTCTCTTATATATGTCTGTAAAATATGAACAGTTTAGTGTATATCCCCTTAAGTATACACTAATATCTCCTTTGAATAACAACTGGACCAATTTCAGAAAAGGGTTAATTCTGTTCCCTGGAAATATAAGAGTGTCTAGGAGATTATTAGGAAAAAGTGTTTTATTTGTGATCTATGACCAAGATTCTTAGGGCTAGCACCAAATATGGAACAGGATATCTACCACAGAAGTATTAAAGTAAGACAGAGAATGAAGACAGTATGTTATTACAAACAGAAAAAGGTGGAAAGGATTTTGATTGACAGTGACATCAAAAGCATAAGACTTAATTATTTTTTCAAAATGAAAAGTCTAAAATAAAATGACCACTGGTAATTTCTCATCATGTATCAAAGGAGGATCAGGTCCCAATGAATTAGCCATTTCTTTTTTAAGGAAATGGAAATCTGCCATTTTTCTTAAATTCAGCAACAGTAATCATTACCAACTTTTTCTTAAGATTATACAGCAATAAACAGTGAGTCCTTCTCCTACGGAAAAAAAAAGCCTACTGGTTTTGCTACAGGTTATTAATATTTTTCCTCCAATGTTACAAGGTCTTTCAATAAGTTGATGATCTCAGTTTATACATATTTTATATACATTCTACTTTTACTACAGATCCAATAAATTATGGTTCCTTAGTATAACTATAGATTACTAGCATATAGCAACTTTATATTGACACTTGCTTTTGATTATCTGTAACATTTCCTACTCTATTTCTAATGTTTAAACTATTTTCAATTGCCACTATACCTGAAAAGATGTCCCAAACCACATCTATAAATCAGGTAATTCCATGAGACGTGTTGACAATTTACATGTAAATATGCATTTCAATTTCAGCAAAGAGTCTCTTCTAAATCAGTTCAAGATGAAGTGATGAAATATTCAACATATTTCTGTCGTTGACTTAAAACAGGATCATTAAAGCTTGAAGATCAAATTTTAATTCTGCAAACCTTTGGAAAGATACAGATGTTGATGAAGATCTTTCATTTGGCAGGTTGTATAGTCAATAAGCTTTGTATCTCTCTCCTTATTTTGTAACCTCATATTTATGGTTGAGAAAAGTAAAATTAAACCAAACAGAGAAAGTCTGTATTAAGTCAATGAAGACTCGGTAAGTTTGGTTACTAAAAATATCTAGAGATCAACACAGATATATCTTATTTATTTAAAATCTGAAGTTGTAAAAACTGCATGCTAATAATACTAGTGCTTTCACACTAGAACTAATGAGTCAAAACTAGAATGGCATATTCTTTCACAAGTTTTCATTTTTGCTGAATTATTATAAGTAAAAGTAACATTTAATACAGTCTACAGTTGTTTCCCAATGTAGCGTTTCATATATGAATATGTGTATTAGCTGGATGAAACAGAACAGCAGACTAGTGGAATGCATTGTCTTTCTTATTTGTTACTTGATTTGTTCAACAACAATGAGTAGCACATTGCATGTAAGTCCGGCTTCCACAACTCTTTAGTAAGTCCAAACACTATATCATTTGCCAAAGAAGCAAGAGGGGAAGACATTACTTAATGGACAATTCTGACAAGACATTATCTAGTATTTTTCAACAATGTACATATCAAATGTTTCTGATTAAAAAAAAAGTTAAAGAAGGGAAAAAAAAAGAGAAAAAAAAAAATCCATAGAGGCAAATTAACTGCCTTGTCAGTCCAAGTAACAAACCAATCAATTACATTCTATTCAAACCTGACAAGCAAAGGCAACTTTTTGCAGTGATAAGCTTATGGGAAGGACAAGAGAGCTGTTCTCCTTTACTTTATGTACTCTATTGAGAGGGTTATCCACATTTAAAAAATCACACTTATAAAAGAGGTTTCCAGGATTGCCTCCGAGGATGAGCTGTGGCAGAGTTGGGTCTCATGAAGGGTATCTACACAGTAAAGTGATAAGAAAAGAACATTAACATTTAAAGATCACAGCAGATCTGCACTATGTCTTATGAAACACACTAAAAATAACCATGGTAGATTCAAATAACATATGATCTGGTTCAAACAGACAGATGCCCTGAATCTAAATGCCATGATCTTGCAAAGGTTTTTACTAGTTAAACTGGAACTATTCTATCATTAGAAACACTGAGTAGCCTCTTGCATTACTCTTATTGCTTTTAGTTGTCAAAATAAACCTTACTAAACAAAAAGAGAAAGCATAAAAATGATGAGGGGCTTGCATTTATACAAGCAAATATGTAGTTCAATCAACAAATGTTTTAAAAATAGCAGTTTGCTATCTTCTCATCAAATATAGCAATTTAATAATGTTTGAGAAAGCATGCAACTATGCTAAAACCAAGTACACGTAATCAGTACAGTACAGGACTGGTTCTACTCAAGTAGAGAGTCTCAGGGAGGAAATTTTCAGATTCTTACTCCCTGGGCCTCCACTGCCTTCTTTTATTAAAGACTATATTGGAAATGCTTTGTTACAATTATGAAAAGTATATCCCTAACTAGCTATTTGAGTAGATCTGTGCAACAAGTGACACAATACATGTCATTGTAAAGACCTGGTCATTGATTATAAATACACTAATTTTGACCAAATTTTCGAAAGTCATTCATTTGTATTCATTTTCAAAACTTTCATCAATGTTTCTTGTATTTATTTCCCTATCAATAAACTTTCTGAGTGATTTTAGATGCCTAGCAATTTGAGGTAACTTTTTTGATTGTGGTAAACAAAATTTTATCATTCTCTTCAGATATTTACATCTGTGTATATGAGGTGAAATTGCCAACTAGTCACAAATCACAGAAAAAGTTCATTTCAATATTTATTAGAGAGATGTGTTTAATGCTTCTAAGTTCTACTGAGAAAAAGAAAGTGAAAAGTGGCACAATCACAGACAAAGTGCTACTGAAGAACTCCCATGCCAAACTGAATACTTCCAAAGCAAGGAAAAACAAAATTGTACAAGAAAAAAAGAATATAACATGAAACATAGTTTTCAGAGAAATATACTTATCAACATATGAGAAGTAAACAGAATGAACAGAAGTCCCTCACTGAATAACAAGGAAACAGACAGGAAGAGCTGAATTCCCTTGTTGAATAGTCACATGTGCTAACTTTTCTCAGCATTTCAGTCTGCAAGTGATGAGCTTTAAGCACATTCTAAACCTGTTATTCTGAGAAACGCTTTGTCAGCAGGTTAAGCACTACTAGATAAGCATAATGCAAGAGGAAGCAACCACATCATTTATCACAGAAGCACATTTAACTTGAACCTACATGTAAATACAATGGAGACTAGCAGACAACCCAAAGATGTATTTGTATTCGACACTGATAGGAATTTGAGTATAGAAACACTAGATACCATAAACATCTGCTTTAAATTCTAATTAAACTAGATTTAACTTTGAAAACACTAAAAAGCTATCACTAATATTCTTCCATTCTAAGACTTCACTTAATTTCCAGAATAAGTAATATGACTTATCCTGTGTGCTACCTTCCTAGGACAGAAGACTACTATATGGTCTTTTATATCAGAGGTTAAGCCTTGACTTTGTATTTATTCCATGTGCTTCTAATAAGTTTACTTACAAATTAATGTAGGAAAAAAGGGAATTAAATATTTTCAAAGGGCTTCCCTGAGGCAAGCTTCTTGTATAGTTGGAATTGCTGACCAAGAAGAAACATCTACTTTTGCCCCAATGAAGGCAAATACGCTAAAGAAGCATTTGTCTGGTCTGCAGGATGCCTAACGATTAGAGCATTCGCAACACATTCAAGACTGCCTAAACTCCAAACTGAATTCTACTACTTCCTGTTCTACCTATTGTGTGGTCTTGAACAAGTTAAAACTTCTCAGTTTCCTCAGTCATAAACTAGGGGGTAAAATGAATATCTGTCTAATTTGGAGTTGCCTTGAGGATTACATGAGATCAACTATGGAAAACACTAGCACATTGGCCCTTAATAAATACTCTATAAACTAATATAAAACTAAACACTCAGCAACTAACATGAACAATATTAGATTTATCAAACACTACAGTAGTATGTGTATTGGAAAGGAAGACACTATATTCTAATAACAATTTATATAACACAGTTTCAATATATCTTTGGAATAGTTATCTAATCTCCAAAATGGAGATGTCCACACCTCATACGACTGCTGTTAAAAACTGAATGAGATAATACATTCAGAGAGCAGAGAAGAGGATCTGGGATATAGGAAGCATTATTTTAACACTAGCATTATTTTGATCTCTAGTTCATAAAGACTTTAAGGGTTCAATTATTAATAAAATGTTAAAATATGATTTTCTTATATTTTATTATCTAGACTTCAAAATCCATCAACTCCAACATTCATATCCTATCTACAAATTCTAATTCCAATTACTATGTCTATTCCATATGTCCAAAACTATACAAATCTATACAAACACCACAAATCAAAACCTTGTTACAGGAGAACAGATAAAACGGGATGTTTGATTTAAAAAAAGAAAAAGAAAAATCAGAAAACAATATTGTTGGTTTCTAACACTAGAAGTTAGATAATGTTTGTTTTATATGATTCTAATGATTGAAACTGTCTAGAAGAGATACCTTAGCTGACTTGGAGAAGGAAACTGCCAGTGATCAGAGCAGCCTCTAGAGGGAATGGGTGACTCACACACTTCTTTCCTGGCAGGGGCTCTTTGCCTGTTACTTAAGTAGTGATACTGAGCAGATGACTCAAGTGCCAAATTGACAGTGAGATCCTTTTCAGAACTGTATAGGATTTGTTTTGAAATTACTATGAGTTACAAAATCTGAGAAAACATGAGGCTGAGACCTTCATTTTATAGATGAGAAAATGACTATAATGGTAACGTAATTCAAGGTCATTCATCTAACCAGTAGCAGAGCTGTGGGTGTAATACCAGTCTTTCTAAATAACTGAGTAACCCCTTTGATGTATAAGTTAACAATATTAACATATTGCAATAAATAATGAGTATAAAATTACAAAAAATAAATTTTACTGAAAAATAAATGCGTGAAGTGAGAAATATTTCACTGCTATATATGATAAAAATTATAACATTTACTACTCTAAAATTGCATACTCCAGAAATACCACACTTCACTATGTAATTAATGGTTACCATGTTCAGGCTTCTGTTTTTTTTACAATTTACTAGTCTATAATGCATTTATTTTAGAAAGAAAATTTAAAAATTCAAACACAGATAACAAAAATATTTATAAATCATACTAAGTTATTTGAAGGTTTAATGGTTTAATATAGATTTGAAAAATCAATGAATGTCATCATTGAATACTAAATGTGTGAGGCAAGTTAGCCACTCCACATGTCTAATCAAATCATCAAATCAGCTTAGTTATAAAGGAAAAAATATATACTGAATAAACATTTTCTTTTCAACCCAAATTTTATCAGAATACTATTCTAATAAGAAAGATTCAGTGGCAGCTGGTCTACCTGCATTATCCAATTACATATATTTTGAACATTAAACATCCCTTTCCCAATTTTTACTAACAGAAGAGCATTCTTAAAAAAGAAACTTTCAAGTATAGCTTCCTTCACAAGACTCAGTTTATCTTTGAATTTCCTCCTTAAAATCCAATTCTTCATGATGTATTATACAGCATCAGTTTGGTTCTAAAGACATTAACTTAAACCACTGACATTAACTTAAACCACTGTTTTTTATAAAGTTAGGTCTAAGGCACAAAGGCAATATCCTTAGTGTTAGGGATGACTAAGTAACTCCCAAGAACAGTAGTATAAAGCATTCAATTTTAAATTTTAGACCCTTTTACCCTAAATGATTCAGCAAATATTCAAGACAACCTTGGAGTGGTGCTATTCGGAAAACAAAGAACAGCTGGGTTCAGGAGAAAATGAAGAAGCAGGAGAACATGTGGCCTGCTCAGACAGGGAGGATTCTGGTGGACTTCCTTTAGTGACTGGAGTTCAGGTTTAGGTCATTTAATCAGGCAAGGAATAAACCAGAAAGTTGGAGGAATCAACATATATTAGAGCTAAAGAATGCAGTTATACCAGTTTTACTAGCAATAAAAACAAGTGGACAGCCAAGGCAAACAGATTGGAATCCAAGGAGGCCTCATTGGAACTGAGAAACACGGCCAGGGAAAAAGAGGAAACAATGAAGAAGCTCAAGTGTACAGAATAACATAGTAGAGAACAGTGTAGACATCGTAAGTCAGCCAAAAAAATGGGAAAGGAAAGAAAAGGAGAGTGTGGTTTAATACACCCCTTTCTTCCTTGCCTCCTCATTTTTGGCTAATTATCTGCTGTAAACACTGGTGTGGAGTTATGTCCCCTGCATGTACTGAATCCTTTCCATTTATTTGTCCATCAGTCTAAGTTCGAGGCCCCCAAACTGGTCATTCATCACACAGGCCACCACAATATCAACCTCATAAAAGTACTATTCTCCCTGTTATCTCTGACCTTCAGTGAATCCCCATTGTGTGTACTTAAGTGCTTAGTCGCCTCAGTAGTGTCTGACTCTTTTGGATCCCATGGGGTGCTCCCCACCAGGCTCCTCTGTCCATGGGATTCTCCAGCAAGAATACTGGAGTGAGTTGCCATGCCCTCCTCCAGGGGATCTTCCCAACCCAGGGACCAAACCCACATCTCTTACGTCTCTTGCATGGGCAGGCAGCTTCTTTACCCTACTCTCCAAGTCTTTAGCATGAATCCAGGCCCCAATCTACCTTCAATCTACATCACAAATGACTCCCAGGATCCCACTCTATGTCTTTCAGTTCAGTTCAGTTGCATCTGATTCTTTGCGACCCATGGACTGTGGCATGCCAGGCCTCGCTGTCCATCACCAACTCCCTGAGTTTACTCAAACTCATGTCCATCGAGTAGGTGATGCCATCCAACCATCTCATCCTCTGTCATCCCCTTCTCCTCCCACATCCAATCTTTACCAGCATCACAGTCTTTTCAAATGAGTCTGTTCTTCATATCAGGTGGCCAAAGTATTGGAGTTTCAGCTTCAACATGAGTCCTTCCAATGAACACTCAGGACTGATTTCCTTCAGGATGGACTAGTTGGATCTCCTTGGACTCTCAAGAGTCTTCTCCAACACCACAGTTCAAAAGCATCAATCCTTCGGGGCTCAGCTTTCATGCACTGGAGAAGGAAATGGCAACCCACTCCAGTGTTCTTGCCTGGAGAATCCCAGGGATGGGGGAGCCTGGTGGGCTGCCATCTATGGGGTCACACAGCGTCGGACACGACTGCAGCGACTTAGCAGTAGCTTTCTTTAGAGTCCAACTCTCACATCCATACATGACTACTGGAAAAAACCACAGCTTTGGCTAGATGGACCTTTGTTGGCAAAGATCTTTTTAATATGCTGTCTAGGTTGGTCATGGCAACCCACTCCAGTACTCATGCCTGGAAAATTCCATGGATGGAGAAGCCTGGTGGGCTACAGTCCATGGGGTCGCAAAGAGTCAGACACGACTGAGTGACTTCACTTTCACTAGGTTGGTCGTAACTTTCTTCCAAGGAGTAAGCGTCTTTTAATTTCATGGCTGCAATCACCATCTGCAGTGATTTTGGAGCCCCCCAAAATAAAGTCTGCCACTGTTTCTACTGTTTCCCCATCTATTTGCCATGAAATGCTAGGACCAGATGCCATGATCTTAGTTTTCTGAACGTTGAGTTTTATGCCAACTTTTTCATTTTCCTCTTTCACTTTCATCAAGAGGCTCTTTGGTTCTTCTTTGCTTTCTCCCATAAGTGTGGTGTCATCTATATATCTGCAGTTATTGATATTTCTCCTGCCAATCTTGATTCCAACTTGTGCTTCATCCAGTCCAGCATTTCTCATGATGTGCTCTATGTCTTTAATCATATTCATTCTCTTCAAGGATCTGGTACCTCTTATCACAATCTTCTGAAACCTACTCATACTTCAAGATCCAAGTCAAATGTCACCTTCATTCATATGGAAATTTCTCCCTCATCCTTTTACAAACATCCCCATTCCCATATAAAGTCTTATGCCTTTATATATCTTCCAAATGACAATTTGATGAATAAATAAATGGATTTTAATTTCCTTAATATTAAATAGTTTAGAAAATGAATTTGATGAGACTAAACATAGGAATCTTATTATTAAAAGAACTGGAGGGAAATAGATTCCATAATTTCTTTACAAATTAAAGCTTCAAAAGCACAATCAAAAAATTTTTTTGATCAGAGTGCTTAATATACTCACTATAAGAAACTCAACTTTCCTTTTTAAATGATCTACATTTAAAGGCCACGTCACAACAAGGTCCTTGATATAAACAGGCAATTTTTAAAATTCTTTAATTATTGACTCAAATGAGTAACTGACAAAAGAAATGGGTCTGGAAGATTTCAGTCACTTAAAAAGCAAGTTACTGACATGCAATTTCTCTTGGATGTGACTGAATCCCATTGATTTAGTCTTTCCTAGGCCTATTTTCCTTGTGCAGCAGGACCTGTGTCCATGTGATTTACTAAGAATCTACAGAGACGACCTAACAAGTTTTATTCAAAGCAGAATTCTTCCTCCACTTGCTATTATCTGGAGAGAACACACTTAAAGTTACTTTCATGTAGTTCAGTCTATCAATTCTCACAGTATTCAACTGGCTAGATCACACTTAGGACACTTAAGACCATGGGCTTCATGTATTATCTATGTACTGAAAAATGACACACACACACACAGAATGCATGAACAATTTTATACTAAAGTTAAGTCATAATCACTTTTTTAATAGTATAGTTAGAAGGTAATAATTACCTTCACTTTTCTCAAACTTGCCAAAGTATTTTAGGAAAACAGACAAACATTAAGTACCTCATTAAAAATTGTTCATGGAGTTCTTATATTCAACTTTTAAAGAAACCATGGAGTATTCAGATAAGGGTCAAAGGAAAGTCATAAGGAATTACACAACTGATACAGTATATCTGAGAGAAAGGCTGAGGAAACTGAGTTATTCACTTTTTTTTTTTTCCCCTAAAATTTTCACTTTAATTTACCAAAGAATTAAAATAACAGTATAATAAAACAAACTTTGATTAAATAACAACATGCCCTTGCCTAACATAAATTAAATACCAAAACAAGCAATGTGGGCAAATGAAAGTAGGTACTGAACCCAGTGGTTCAATCTTAGGTAAAGAATCCCCCTGACAAGCAGGAGATGCAGGTTTGATCCCTGAGTTGGGAAGAGACCCTGGAGAAGGAAATGGCAACCCACTCCAATATTCTTGCTAAGAAATCCCACTGTTTTAGAAACAGGTAATAAACTCTGGAATTGACAGTTTAATTTTCAGATAATCATAATACATGTAAGGGAACAAAGATCACAAGAAATTTTTCTCTGTCTCTTTAATATGCAGGGCTTTAAAGGAAAAAAATCCAATTTAACAGTAAATGAATCTTTTGAACACTTATTGTGTTCTAGTTTCTAACTCTGCTGCTGCTGCTGCTAAGTCACTTCAGTTGTGTCAGACTCTGTGCAACCCCACAGACGGCAGCCTACCAGGCTTCCCCGTCCCTGGGATTCTCCAGGCAAGAACACTGGAGTGGGTTGCCATTTCCTTCTCCAATGCCTGAAAGTGAAGTCGCTCAGTCATGTCCGACTGTAGCGACCCCATGGACTGCAGCCCACCAGGCTCCTCCACCCATGGGGTTTTCCAGGCCAGGGTACTGGAGTGGGGTGCCATTGCCTTCTCCGTTCTAACTCTAGATCTACTAACTAATAAAGTTAATGTATATCGAAATTGTAATTGATAAAAATAAAAACTCAAGAAGAAAACAATCTAATTGCAAATCAAACTCTCTGGTTTTTTTTTTTTTTTTTTTTGGCCAAGCTGCATGGCTTGCAGGATTTTAGTTTCCTGACCAAGGATTAAACCTGGGCCAAAGCCAGGAAAGCACCAAGTGCTAATCACTGGACTGCCAGGGAATTTCCCAAACTTTAATTCTAAGAGTACTACAGGGTAAGCAATGAGGTGTAAAGGAAGCAATGTTATGCATATTTCATGCACATATGTGCTTATATTTATTTATATAGAGAGTAAGTTATTACTTACCAGTAAAAAAAAAAAAAAAAAGAGGTTTAATGAGACTTAAAAGTTTGCCCACTGATAACATGTCTATCTGATATTAATAAATCACACATAGTTACCAAAAATTGTTTTCAGGTATTTCTAAGATAGCTAAACAAACACCAGAACAAGAAGATCTAAGAAGTTTTCAAAGTGAGCAATTTTATATATGGGACATAATACTTCTATAATGGGTGCCGAATTTAAAAAGATGTGACTGCAAAGATTAAAGCTCAAGAAATGTATGAAGAATTAAACTTTTTGTACCATTTACATTCAAGTGACCTGACTAAATCAATAAAATGTCATAAAATAAAGTAGCTACTGTCACAAAAGGGAAATATGGAAACTCAACGATGTACAGTGACACAACACTACAAAAGATTTATTTCCAGTAAGTACTTAAACAATGAAAAGACTTGTGCAGTTAATCCAGATGGAGTTATATTCTCCAAAATCAAAATGAACCTAAAATGATCAACAGTCCAGATACTAGAATAAATGTGTTAAAAAGTATAAACATTTTATTAAAACTAATAATATTGTTTGTAGGGCATGTAAAAACACAACTGTGCACTATCATAGTGTCTTTATAAAGAGTAGGATTATTATAAGAAGTTAATAACAGAACCTGTAGAAACAGTGTGATAATGAACACTGAAGTCAAGAAGTCTGGGTCCTAAGCCTAACTCACACTAACCAAATGATCTTTTAAAAACTGTCTGTCCAAATAATCACAGACAGATTACAGTATGCCAAGTTTTATTCTGGCACTTGAGATAAAAGTATAACTCTTCCATTAAATTCACAGTCTGATGGAGGGTCAAGACTCTATACAGGAGAGATTTAATACAAAGTAACAAGCATTATTAGCATATAGGCCTGCAATAAACGGTCAATAAAACATATAGGCAGACAGACTATCTTTGCTTGATAAGTAGGAGAGAGCAGGCTAAGGAAAGGATTAACAAGAGAAAACACTAACAAGATTAAAGCAAGTGTTACAAGGTAAGTAGGAATTTATCAGGGAGAGAATATGTAGAATAAAATTTGAAGAAGTACAGAGGAGATTTTTAAAAGAGTATATCAGAAAAATGTTTTGCTGGCATTTGGCTATACCAATCAGAAACTAAGTGGAGAGTCTGGCTAGAATTAAAAATTTGGGAGTATTCTGAATTAAAAGAAAGAAGACATCAAAGATGAGATCACCAAGGACTTTGTAGAATGGAAAAAAAAAAAGAAACTTGGACAGAGGTTTAGGAAGAGCAACAAGTGCAAAGGTAGAGATGTCCACAAAAGGACTCTCTAGAGAGACGGACATGAACTTGGGCAAACTGCAGGAGATGGTGAGTGACAGGGAGGCCTGGCGTGCTGCTGTCCATGGGGCTGCAACGAGTCAGACATAACTCAGCGACTGAACAACAGCAACAATCCAGAGAGATAGAATATCTAAGAGAATGCCATGAATTGAAAGCTAAAGGAAAGGAATCAACTGAGAAATTGAAGATAATTACAGAAGAGTAGGAAATAATCAGAGTCATGATGATTGGGATCCAGGGGGCACTGATGGTAGACATGATAGTTTCAGAAGGAAAAGGGAACACCTCTTCTACTAAACTGTTATGAAAAGAGAGCAAAGGGTGGTGGAAGACAGAAGCCTATGGATGTAAGTAAGTTATAGCTTCCGTGTCAGAAGTTTAGGGATTTCTGTCTGATGGTTTCTGTTTTGTATGTGAAGCAGGAGACAAGGTCATTTGATAAATATGAAGGAAGAGAAAAGACGATGAGATAAGGAGCATGAGAAGAATGGACACAGGCACTCTCAGAAATGACAGTTCAAGCTGACTAGGAAAATATGGAAGGACTGCCAGATAACACTGAGGACCTGATTTATAATAATCAGGTACGTTAAAAAAATATACATATGAACCAATTAGTGAATTATTTATATCCTAGTAGACATATACTTTCACTCTGTTTATAATTTTGTTTCTTAACTAACTAAAGTTAAAATGTGCACAAAAAACTTACTTGAGCCACTTTTAGTATCTTCTTTGAGGAAGAATTATTATATTTATTATATTTCACTTAAATATGTTTTCCCTAGAATTAGCAGTTTCTCAGTAAAAGTTTGCACAAGATTTTTATTGGCTTAGGCCAACTAATCATAGTCATGTTTTTTTTTAATATTTAATTAGCCTTTTTGTGTGTGTAGTCAATTAGGACTGTATTTTAAAGTGTAAGTAACTTAAAACTTTGTAAAAATTTTTTAATGTTTTACTCACAATCCTACCATACTAAAAAAAAATAGCATGCTTATTTCTTGCTCCCTTCCAATCTCTAGGTATCTGTTATGTAACAACTGAGGAGCATATACTTATATTCTAAAATACTTTTCTTCATTCCCATGTAATTATCTTGTAATCTACAAAAGATACATATTTTTTGTTCTACTAATTTGCTATACTTATCATTCCCCTCCCATACCATGTTTAAGCTGCTTTTATTCTGGGATTTGTGTATTTTGAGTATGGATAATTTTACTACTATTAATATGGCTATAAATATTCTTTAAATACTTTTCTTTGAATATTTCCTTGTGATAAAATCCAAAGAGGAAGGTTATCATAAAAATAAGAGCACATGTAAAGCCAGCACAACTGAAATAGGACAAAATTAAATTTTTCCTCACCTCAAAACAAAAAACGTAGAATTACATATAAAATATACAATATTTACAAATCAGACACTTTCAAATGTCTGAAAATAACAAATATTGTTATTCTTATTAATTGTCAGTGTTTGAATCACTTGACAATTTGTAAAACAGTCAAGTTAGAAAATAGACTATTGTGTGTATTCATCTGTGTGTTTGTGTAACCAATACAAATTTCTTTCTCAAGTTAATAACAATGATAATTTTACAAAGTTAAATGTTATACTGAAGGAAACAAGCAGTATTCTACCAGAAGTTAAAACTTAAAGAATTATGTTCTACAAACAGTAATTACCCTGAATGACTTTAAAGATGTATATTTTATTTTTTTACTTTTGCTTTTGTTTCCATTCAACTTTCAGAAATCATCATAATTTTCCTAAATTATTCATAGTTGCTTTTTAAATTACATATTTAAAATTCTTACCCAACACAGAAAAGAGTGCTAGAGCTAGTCTTATAAACGTAACTATGCACATCACACAGGCACACGCAGACAAATGAAGATATTAACAGGAATGAAATAATCTAGAGATTAATTACCAAGTGAGGAGAGTAATAAGGGCCAGAGAGGTAGCTCATAGGCATAATCCAAGTCAGCAAGAGCCACTGAAAGGATTAACTGCACGGGGAAAGACGCCTGGGACGCCAGTCACTGGCGCGAAACAAAGAACTATGTACTGTACCCAAGTACCGATACAGAAACAGCAAACAAAACCAAAAAAAAATAAAAAGGAAAGAAAGAACCAGTGTCTTTTATTGCCATGGAATTACCCCAGGAAGCCAAATTAGAAATTCTCAAACTGTTACTAATTTTCTTTCAGATTAAAATGGAAAGAAAATCCAGACTGTTACAAATTACAAAATAAAGTACAGTTTTATTTCCTCTACTCTGACTAAAATTGTATTATGACCTAATCTGATTTAACTTAACTGACTCTGTATTGCCCAAGCAGTTAAAATTAGCAAAAATTAACAGTACACATATTTTCAGATTAAAGAAAATTCAGATGTCAATGAAGTAGGAACTATCCTTAGAAACACCAGAGGAATGTGAGGGTAATAAAACTCATTTAAGAATTTAAAAGTATCTTAACTCATAGAACAATACAGCCATGAAGGAAAAAATGAATGGAATTACTATAAGTTACATTAAAGTATGACGAAAACTACCATCCCAATCTAAATAAGGTTTGAACATTTTGTATATAAAAATGACATTAACTAAGCCAAGTTCCCAGTAATATCTGATGAATATTACTCTTAAAATATTAAATATGAATGACTTTAATTAAAATCTATAGATTCTCTATTCTCTTCATCTATGTAAAGGGCATACTATGTGATAAGCATGGAGGGAGCCTGGGACTGGAATAATTAAAATTAACTTAAATATCAATATATGGTACTGGGAGATGGGAGGGAGGTTCAAGAGGGGTGGATATAAGTACACTTACAGCTGATTCATGTTGATGTATAGCAGAAACAAACACAATAATATAAAATAATTATCTTCCAATTAAAATTAAATGAATTTTAAAACGATACAATTATTGAGGTTTTTTTATGTGCATAAGCCTTTTTCTGGAATTTTTATTCCTTTCTGTTGGTTGTTTTGTCTAGCCCTACACTAATAATAAAATAAAACCAACACAACATTGTAAAGCAATTATCTCCCAATTAAAAATTAAAAAATATTTTTTAAAGATATGGTACTTATGCACTAAGAATCATGAATTGACCAAGACATACAGACTAAATATAAATGATTGAGAAGTCCTCATTCCAGAGAAAAACAGGAGATCATTTTAGATAAGAGCAAGTTAAAGTTGGGGCTTCCCTGGTGGCTCAGGTGGTAAAGAATCTGCCTGCAATGTGGAAGACCTAGGTTCGATCCCTAGGTTGGGAAGATCCCTTGGAGAACGAAATGGCAATCCACTCCAATATTCTTGCCTGGAGAATCCCATGGACAGAGGAGCCTGGAAGGCTACAATCCATGAGGTCACAAAGAGTTGGACACGACTGAATGACTAATGTAACATAAATTAAAGGTGAAGCAAGATGGCATGAAACTAAGTGAAAGTTTTAGGAAGGAGAACTAGGTTATTCCAAACTGTGAATAACTGAAATGAAGACTAAAAAGACCGAGGTCAGGTGTGGAAGACCTTAGAGCATGTTTTAGACTCTGGATTTACCTTGTAACAAACAAGAAGCTTCTGGACAAATTTAAGTACAACGTGAACAAATTCTTTAGACTAGATGGAGACTGGAGACATTCAAACTATTGATGGTGCTGGTTACTATAACAGACTAAGAGGGAGTTAATGAAGGCATATAACCTCTATTTCTATTCATTTAATCCTCACAGCAATTCTATGAGGTAGAAACAATTACTATTCTCAGTTTATAAATGAAGAAACTAAGGCATAGAGATCACTGCAGATGGTGACTGCAGCCATTAAAAGATGGCTGAAATTAAAAGATGTCTTTGCCTTGGAAGAAAAGCTATGACCAACCTAGATAGCATATTAAAAAGCAGAGACATTACTTTGCCAACAAAGGTCCATCTTGTCAAAGCTATGGTTTTTCCAGTAGTCATGTATGGATGTGACAGTTGAACTATAAAGAAAGCTGAGTGCCAAAGAATTGATGCTTTTGAACTGTGGTGTTGGAGAAGACTCTTGAGAGTCCCTTGGACAGAAAGGAGATCCAACCAGTCCATCCTAAAGGAAATCAGTCTTGAACATTCATTGGAAGGATTGAAGCTCCAAAACTTTGGCCACCTGATGCAAAAAACTGACTCATTAGAAAAGACTGATGCTGGGAAAAATTGAAGGCAGGAGGAGAAGGGGATGACAGAGGACGAGATGGTTGGATGGCATCACTGACTCGATGGACATAAGTTTGAGCAAACTCTCGGAGATGGTGGAGGACACGGAAGTCTGGTGTGCTGCAGTCCATGGGGTTGCAAAGAGTTGGACACAACTGAGGGATTGAACTGAACTGAAGGCACAGAGATTATATAACTTACTCAGAGTCAAAACTAATAACTGTTGGCGAAGAATTTGAACCCAAATAATTTGGGCCCCAGACATAAGCATTTTAACCACTGTTCTGCCACTGATAGGAACTAGAGTAAAACACTGAAATAGGAAAAACAAAAGCTTTAAGAAGGAATGTTCATCACCAATGTTATCAAATGCTGAAACAAGAACAAAAATGAAGAGTACTTAGAAAATTAAAATGTCTTTGAATTTAGCAATTCAGAATTTATCAGTGACTTCTTCAATTAAAACTATAATTTTGCCTTTGCAATCAACCACCAAACACAAATTCAATTTCCTCAAGGTCCAATCACCAAACACTATTAATAAGGCCCAAAACATTATATAAAAAGTTACAAAATTGAAAAGAAGCTTTAAGGAGCTTGAAAATATGCATTCTCAATATTTAAAAAGTTACAAAATAGTCTCTGAAAACAAATTGTTTTTAAATCAAAAGAATTTGACATATACTAGTAAAGCAAACTAACATTTTATATTATGCTATACAAAAATATAAAATAAAACTATTTTTAAATGACATAGTATCTCTGCAGGTCTTTAAAAATATTTCAAGCAAAACTGCACATAGATCATCCAAAGGGCAAAGACAAATATATGCACTGCCTGACTAGGTAATGTATGAGATATTAGTTGGTTATGTCATAATAACACATACTGGTTTCTTCAGACATAAATATCATAACATATAAAAAGTAAAACTTGTTTTGCCAAAAGTATCATTAGCAAGCAAAACACACACACACAAAATACCTGAAAGAAAAGGCCTGTAATCTATACTAAAAATATGTGATAAACTCATCTTTAAAAAAAGAGAAAATATCTCAATAAGGAGGCACAGGATATGGAAAGACAACACATGGATGAGAAAATCCAGATGGCTAATCAATATATGAATAAATAACTCAACAACACAGTCACAAAATAAAATAAAATTGTCAATTTCTATCAACCAAATTGTAAAAAACTTACACAATAACATCCTCAAACAATTATGTATATTGGGAAAGATACAATAATATATATTAAAATGTAATACATACATACAGTTTGGTCTAGCAAACTCAATTTGAGATAGAAATCAAACAAAAAAAACATGAATTTCAATTTATAGATAAGTATTAATAAATTATGGTTTATTTTATTATTTTATTGCTATTTAAAAGACTGGTTTAGTTCTATATTTACTGAAAAAGTCCACTATGTGTTTTCAAGTTTAAAAAAAAAAAGGGACATTTCAGAGTAAAGCCTACAATAGCTCTAAAAGGGAGAGAGGGAGGAAGCCAGCCAATACGCCCTGAATATTGGGGCATATTTCGTTTGCACTTAGAAGAAAGAAGTATGGCTGATTATACACCAATTGACTATGTCTGTTACCTCAAATGGAAAGGGTTTTGAGGAAACAGAGTGAAAATAACATTTCTTTGTACACTTATTAAGCAATTAAAAACAACATATATTGCATTAATACTTAAAAAACAAGCTGTTAACAAATATGCTCTAATCCAGTATGCCAGTATCTCCAAAATAAAAGGCTATCTGTATATGCCAAACATTTATTATACTGATGTTTTTTGTTTTTCCCAGAATTTATGTATATGTATGTATAATGTATGTATACAGTTTCTTCATGAACATGTTTAAATTTTGTAACTATTTTTAACTACAATGTTAGAAAATATTATGGTAATAGTTATGCAAAATAGCACATTATAAAGTATCTTTTTTTTTATCTTACTTTTATGTAATGTTACAATCCCCCAATCATAAATTGTGGTATTTTAGGTCAAATAATTCTGCCCAGAACTCTGCCACAAAAGGACTTCCCATCTTCTTGAGAATGCTCACAAAGCATCTCTTCTCTTCTGGAAAGCCTTGCTCTATTTTTCCCTACTTGCTTAAACCTACCCATTCTTTTACAAATCCATTGGCTTTACTGGCTACCACTGTTTCTTTTTTTTACAATTATCTTATTGGGTAATCCTATACTACCAGTTCCTATTATCTGAGAATTTTCAGAAAACTGATTATTTCTACATAAGAAATTTCTGTGGCTTTCCAGTCATAATGATGGAGAGTTGGCAGAAAGAAAGGAGGAAGGAAGAGGGGAAAGTGAAGGAGGGTAAGAGGGAGGGAAAAAAGAAAAAAAGGAAGGAAGAAAGTGAAAAAAAAAAAGGAAAGCAAAAGAAAGGTACTTGTTCAGTAAGGCATACTTTAATTATATCACTAACAAAATGCCAAATCATTTTTAGTTGAAAACATAGGGATTTATATCCACACTGCATATTATTCTAATTAGTTCTTTTGATCTATATAATCATCTGAAGACAAAGAACTGTTGAACTCAATGTAAATCCTCCCATCCTGAGACATTTGCAAGAAAGAGCAGCAGAATTAAAGTCCGTCAGGCAACTAAATACAATCGACAATAGAGTTCATAAAGAGTGATGGTCTCATATTAAAGCCAGCTGGGAAAACGGGCAGATTGAGAAATTTCAAGTTAAATTTCCATTTCTTTAGTTGAAATTGCACCTTTTATGAATATTCCTATTATCCCGGGGATTCAGGGGAACCAAAGTAGTGTTTAAGTCAAATACTATCTGATATATCTTTTTTCAAAAGTGAGCTATTAAGAGATATGTATGTGCAAAATACACTTCCAAGGTTTTCGGTTTTGTTTTTTAAATTATTGTGTGATGGGGCCCATATCCAGGCACTCCATATCAACTCTAAAACAGAGTCCAATGCTGTACAAGTGTTACAAACTATATTTTAGTAAATTACTTTCCTTTTCTCAGCATGTTTCCACAGGGCAAAAAAGTTTTACGTGGGACAACTTTATGACTTCATTCCCAACAGAAATGTGCCCTCTCAAAGTTAACAGGCATTGATCTTTAGACCAGTGAGCCTATAAAATCAGATCTAATAATACACATTTAAGTGACAATAAAAAGTAGGATACTTTCTGGTTACACGTAATAGGTAAGGTCTATGTAATTACTAAACAAAGCTGCCCTGATTTACTGACGTGTCATTTCTGACCAAGAGTTACTAGGAAGAAAAAAGGAGAGGGGAGGACAAATGGACAAAAAAAGTTAACTTGAAAGAATAAAAACACTGCTTTAAAGATACAATAGAACTAAATTATTTGTGTATCACAGTTAACATAAAATGTAAAGGGGTAATAGTCATGTTACTAAAAAAAATTTAACTTATTTATTTTGAAAACAGATTCCTATAATAGAATTCAGTGCTTGGTCACTCTTCCCCTACATTCCCATCCTAAACTTTGGTTTCTTTTTAATGAAAAAAAGGAGTCAGCAAAACAAAATGCCACCATTAAATCATTCTGCAACATTTTGTGTCAAAAATGTAATGGGAAATGCACACATCAAGGGAAAGGTTACTGTTCTTCCAGAACATCTTTTCACTTGGTTCACGGCTCATCCTTCTACATAACCGTGCAGGCACTGCTGACGGTTTTCTCTCTCGGTTTAATGTGGCATTTGAAGGATTATGGCATTTTCAGAAACCACAGTGCAGTGATTTTAGTGGTTATCTGACTGAAAGTGATACTGCGACTCAGAATAACTGCGCTGTTTATGTGCAGTGGTAAAAGTCAGCTACCAACTCTTTTCACATTATCAACCTAGTTCCTGATTGCGTATTTTCTTAATAATACACGAGGTCAGTCTAGAAACTAACGCCAGAATTAGAGAAAACTCCATTTAAATGGGAGCCTGCTGTACACAGGCATACTGTATTTAATTTTAAATATTATTAACTGCATTGTTATAGAAAGAGTTAATTCAGCAATTGGTTAATCTTAACTCATTTCAGTTTAGGATAAATGTAACTGAAACTGTTTCACAAAAAGGGTTAAAATAAACAATTAAAAGGAATATTCTTAGAAATTAAAATGAAATCATATATCATACATGTAAATCAATTAAGAACTATAAAGATACAGTAAATGAGATATGCTATAAATACCCAGGTAATATTTTAATCTACTAATATTTGAATAGATTACTTATATTAACATATTTAAAGTATATTTTAAAAGCTCAATCTATAAAATTTTATTTTATAGAATTAAGAAAATAAAAAACTTTCCAAAGTGAAAGAAAACAGTTTCTACTATAAACTATTTCTCACAAACCTACATCTCAATTAGTAAAAAATGAAAAGTGGCTGCCTTAAAATTAATTCATATGCTCTGGTAAGCTATGAGCTATAAAATATATAATTGACAACAAAATTAGAAAAATAATATGGATTAATACGATAAAAAAATAGCATTGTTGGTAGGAGGTTTGTGCTGTAAATTGTTCAAAATCGCAGACTGCGGGGTATTTTTCATTTCTGAATTTCCTTCTCTTATCCTTTAGTCTATGATATAATGAAATCACAGAACGTGAAAATTAAAAGCTATCTTCAAATATATCTAACACATTGCTTAATTTATAAATGAGATAGATGGTTTCCAGAAAAGCTGTCTGCATCCTCAAGGTGACACAGTCTTCAAACTCTCAGTTTTAGTCCTATACCCTCCACCATCATTTTGCCTGGTTAGTTATCTAATGAAGTTTTCAAGTGAGGTTCATTTTTTGAGCCTATTAAGATAAACATTCAATGTACTATCACTGCCAAAGAGAGACTGTCCTTAATAAGCAAGAAAATTATATTCCTGGCTTTCCTAATCAATAATTTCTTCATATATGTTAACAGCATTATGTGGAAAATTAGAGCTGTAATAATGACATATACCACATCTAAATAATAAGTGAATAGGGTGAAATAAGGGAAAAATGAGGTGTGATAACTTACTTTTATCCTTATTCTAAAAACAGAGATATAAATATGAAAACATTTGTTCAAATACACCAATGTTATAGCTAATACACACACATTCACACATGTACATTTTAAAACCTGAACAAGATCACCCTAAGGTTAAAGAATTCTGAGGTTATGCATTTCTGAGATTTAAGTCTCAGCTTTATGTATGCTAAAGAATCAACTAAAAGATGCAAAACTTCCCAAGTGGAGAACAAATTAACATTTATTTTACAAAGATTCTGAAATGACAATGTTCTTATTTGCTCACTGAATTTCAAGGGACCACAATTCTTCGTCTACTAACTTGTATTGTTCTATTCATTTAAATAATCTCTCTTCTCAAAAACAAAACCCTCAGATCACAGGTAATTAAAAGGCTGACTACAACAGAGGTAAATCTGTTTTTCAAATTTAATCTACCAAATGCAAATATATTGCACTTGTGATCTTTTTTTTTTTTTTTTCCACAACTGGTGGTTAATACAAATACTCACCTCTCTAAAATTTCACATCATTGTGCCTATAAACTCAAGATTTCTTCAGTCTATTATTAGAATGATGCTGTTGTATTCTTCAAGACAACACAGAGGGACTACAAAAGCATTTAGTAAACAGATGACCACAATTAAAATGACGAGTGACCAAAATGGTAAAGATAAGATGCATCACACATTTTCACAAACAGCAGCTTCAATTAATATATGCAACATTATGTATGCGATTTAAGTATGTACACATATACCATTTTAATGTGTATACATATAACATAAATACAATGTAAATATATTCATATACCCTTCAACCTGAAAGTTATTTGTAAAAGATGTAACTTGCCCCTGAAAAAAGGATAGAGCATATTTTCTTAAAAACAAAAGTCCCAGAGATAAACATCTACAAAGGTCACATTTATTGAGTCCTATGCCTCTCATTTAATATAAAGTACAAATGAAGAATATGACATCTAAAGTTAAAAACAAAAAGTAGTAATTTTAATAAATCCTTTTAATATCAAAGAAAATCAAATAGTATAGTTGGAAGAATAAAGATTACAGCACTAGTCTCAAAGAACATCAAATTTAATTTAAAAAAAAAAAAACAAAATTTGAAACATCAGATATGATCCCAAAAGGGATGTCATCATTTAGCCTGAAACAAATACATTTATCAAAGACAAGTTTTATTCTACCAGGGAGCTGAAATGTAAATTTATGTTGAGTCTGTATGAGCTAAGAGCACAGACTGTTTGGATCTGAGTGTCAGTTTCACTACTTTCTTTTGGGAAGTTATTTATGCCTTAGTTGCCCCAACAATTCAATGGAAGCAATAGTACTGCTCACCTTATAGGGTAGCTTTAAGGATTGAATGATTCAACATGTACATATATATATATGGTATCTGGTCCATATAAGCATTATATAAATGGTTTATTACAGTTGTTTGCATATATAGGGTATTTACAATTCCCTAATTATTGTGCCAAGCCATTTACTTCTATTTATCTCAATTAATCCTCCAACAACCTCTGGGTTAGGTACTATTGACTATGGTTATTTTACAGATAAACCAAACCACAGAGAACATAAAGGCAGAATTCCCAAATAACAGAAACAAGTTTTAAATCAGGTGGCTGGCTATAAATACCCATTTTTAATTGGTCATTATACTGAAGTGGGTTGCCACTGCCTTCTCCAATATAAAACTGTTTCCCAAAATGTAGAAAGACTCTGAAATTTAATAACATTTAGGCTTTTCACATAAATTTATCAGGTTTGCTTTAAAAATATCCAATGTAAAATATCATGCTGAAGAAGGAATAAAATGGGATAAGTTTTTCACATACAAGATTCACTTTAATTAGAAGTATCTATTTCATTAAATTCTTTTGTTAAAGAAGAAACATATTCAATGACAGGTGTTCAAGATGGTATGGCAGGCTTTATTTAGGACCATCATGACAGATTTAGGAACCACTGCATTGGGATTTTATACTGGGGCAGAAAGACTGGGCCAAACTCTGAATACAGTATGGCCAAGACAGAATTTATAGAAAAAGTACATGGTGGGGATCAATAGATAGAAAATTAATAAGTGGAAATATCAGTGCTAAGGGGGTTTTGGCTAAACTGACCTGAAAGAATTTTTTCTTAAGATATGCCTGGGTGATCAGAATGGTAGAGACTGAGGAACCGGATCAGATACCTAGGGTGATCAGACATCAAGGGTGAGAGGTTCTGCTTAAACTGACTGAGCAGGGTTCCTGCTAAAACTGGACATTATAAGGAAACATACAGATGAACTTTGGAGAAAGTACAGTAACCTGACTAAAGTTTGTTCCAGCAAAGAATCTTTATTGCCTTTAGCACATTAAAAAAATTTTTTTGCAGGAAAAACAACAAAAACTAATTTTATTTAATCAAACACATGTAAAAATAATATTAAGATTAAAAAATGGATTAGGAAAGGAATAGGCTATGCAGAACAAGTGACAAGAGAATATTTGCAGTGGTTTTCTGAGGGTGAGGGTGAGCGTGGGATATGGGATACATGGCATATGGAATCTTCCTCCAACCAGGGATCAAACCCATGACACCTGCATTTGGAGTGCAGAGTCTTAACCACTGGACCACTGGGGAAGCCCATAAGAGTAATATGAAGATGAAAAAAATGGATCAGGAAAGTAACAGGCTATGAAGAACCAGTGACAAGAGAATATTTGCAGGAGTTGTCTGAGGGCAGGGTGGGAGCTAGGATTGACAGTAAATAAGCAGAGCACTTTTTGAGGTAATGGAAAATTTTCTAAAATGGCACTCTATTGATAGCAGAACAGTTCTATACATTTATTAAAAATTGTAACAGTCTACATATAAAATGGCTGAATTTGTACAGTATGAAAATTAAATCTCAATATAGTTATTTTTAAAAAGAAAAAATATTTGCTCTTTATCAAAGGAAGTAGGCTGTACCAAGGGAACTGACTTATTTTCCAGTCTCTTTAGCTAAATGAGAGAAAAGTCAATAAGAATGACTTCCACTCTAAGAGACTTACTCAAAAAATATATATATTCTACATAGTTACAGGATAGTCTAGAAAGAGATTCTGAAAGTATGTGTTTACAGGAGAGCCTGTGAGGGAATGTAATTTAGTATAGGTTTGGGAACCTGTAACATCACATATGATTATCAGAGGTAGTCTGTTAGAGCTCAGAGATGATATAGCCTGACATCTTTTCTATTCAAATAAAAAAACAGAGACCCTCTGAGATTCAGCAACTTGCTAGAATTGGTAAGAGACAAGCTTGGACTAACTGAGGTCTAATTCTCAGTGAAGTAATCATAGTCAATCAGAAATCCTTATTTACCTATGCTTTTTGTTGTTTGCTACAAGTACATACTATTTTAAAGTTTGTTTATAATAAGTAAAAATGAAAAAACAAATCAATTAAGACCTAAAGAAAAGTCTTTGCTCTCAAAGAGATGACAGTATTTCAGTGTATAAGGCTGAAATGCATACAGACTTAGCAGTGTATCAGTAAATAATTTAACAAAAATTTACTCTGATTAATTTTCTGTGCCATATTGTAGAAGACTATGAGAATCATCATGAATAAATGGAAGGCCTCACTTAATCTAGTGAAAAAAGTAATTCATAGATAATTTCCAAGGAATTGGATAATAGCATGATATGGGATTTTATGTGGATTCCAAGGTCAATCAAAGTAAGAAAAACATCATTATGGGATCATATACGTCTGGAAGGATACACGAAACAAGTAAATACTGAGACCTAGTCTTAGAAGAAAGAGAATATGATCTGAAATAGTATAGGAAGCAGGGAAGTCTCAAGCAAACATCCAAAAGATCAGCATACTCAAGAAAAGAAGCACTGACAACGGAAATAAAATCAATAAATTGCTTGAAAAACACAGCTTACCATAACTAAGGTAAGACAAAAGAAAAAGTTTTCAATAGCTCTATTATCTAAATATTTTAAAAATCGAGGGACTTCCCTGGTGGTTTAGTGGTTAAGACTCTGTCCTTCCAATGGAGTGGGTGTGGGTTCAATCTCTAGTTGGGTTACTAAGACCCCCACAAGCTGCATGGGGCAGTCAAGAAATAAAAAGTAATAATAAATAAGTAAAGATTTTTTAATATGAAATTAATTACCAAAAACGTCCCAACAAAGAAAATTCTAGTCCAGAATGGGAGAAAATAATAGCAAATGAAACAACTGACAAAGAATTAATCTCCAAAATACACAAGCAGCTCATTCAACTCAATACCAGAAAAACAAACAACCCAATTAAAAAGTGGGCAGAAGACCTAAACAGACATTTCTCCAAGGAAGATATACAGATGGCCAATAAACACATGAAAAGATACTTAACGCTGCTCATTATTATAGAAATGCAGATCAATATACAATGAGGTATATCACCTCCTACCAATCAGAATGGCCACCATCAAAAAAATGTACAAACAATAAATGCTAGGGAGGGTGTATAGAAAACGGAACCTTCTTGTACTGTTGGTGGGAATGTAAATTGATACAGCCATATCAATGTAAATTGATATGAATACAGTATAGAGATTCCCTAAAAAACTAGGAATAAACTACCATATGACCCAACAATCACACTACTGGGCATATACCCTGAGGAAACCATAACTGGAAAAGGCACACACACTCCAATGTTCACTGCAGCACTATTTACAATAACTAGGACATGGAAGCAAACTAGATGTCCATCAACAGATGAATGGATAAATAAGCTGTAGTACATAGATACAATAGAGTATTAGTCATAAAAAGGAACACATCAGTTCTAAAGCAAAGGATGAACCTAGAGCCTATTATAAAGAGTGAAATAAGTCAGAAAAACAAATATTGTGTATTAGCATATATATATGGAATCTAGACAGAGAGTACTGATGAACCTATCTGCAACTCAGCAACGGAGACACAGACCTAGACAACGGACTTGTGGCCACAGCTGAGGAAGGAGGGGGGGATGAACGGAGAGAGTAGCCTGGAAAATCCCATGGACAGAGGAGCCTGGTGGGCTGCCGTCTATGGGGCGCACAGAGTCGGATACGACTGAAGTGACTTAGCAGCAGCGGCACCGAAACATGTACCTTACCATATGCAAAACAGATAGCCAGTGGGAATTTGCTGCATGACACAGAGCACTCAAACCCAGTGTTCTGTGACAATGAAGCTGGTAAGATGGGATGGAAGGTGGCAGGGAGGCTCAAGAAGGAGGGGACGTGGGACATATGTACACCTATCGTTGATTCATGTTGATGTATGGCAGAAACCAACACAATACTGTAAAAGCAATTATTCTCCAATTAAAATTAAATTTAAAAAGAAAGAAAGAAAGAAAACTCTGGTCCAGATGGTTACATTTGAGGAATTCAATGAAAATTCAATGAAGAAATAAAAATCAATCAATAAATACTTTAAAAAAAATAGAAAACTTTCTAACATCTTCTAGAAGGCCAGTATAACCTGAAAAACAAAATCTGATAAAGACTTAGGAAAAGAAATTGTAAGAATAATATTTACATGAATGAATAGAGACACAAAACCCTTATCAAAATACTAGCAAATGAAATCCAAATATATAGCCCAGGAGGGCCTTATCCCAGGATTGTAAAGTTGATACAACTTTTGAGGTTTCCATCTGTGAAGGATGGAAAAGCTAGACGGAAACACTGCTTGTGTACCTACTTGTGCCAAGATCTCCTTATTGAGAGGTCTTAACACTTCTCGCCACTGACTCTGTATTTTTCCATTTCCTAGCCCTTTCCCTTCTTCTTCACTCCAGTCCCTGGGTCCATTAAACAGCAAAAGCCTTCTGATTTTAACCATAATGATCAGCTTGGCTTCTGATCCTGACTGACTACCTCAACACCAGGCAGCTCTCAACATCTGCATAAACAGGTGTTTTTTTTTTTTTAAGCCTTATTTAATAATTTCTTATACAATAGCATCAAAAACATTAAATACTTAGGAATACATTTAATAATAAACATGTAAGACTTCTACAATGCAAACTATAAAAACATTGATGAAAAAATAATGGATATCTGAAAATCTGAACAAATGTAAAGATATACCTAGTTCATGCATCAGGAAACAATGCTGTTAATGCTTCCCAATATTAATGCTCCCCAAATTCATCCACATATTCAACACAAAACTAATCAAAATCCCAGTAGGCTTCTTTTGAAACACTGTGGTTAAATATATGTAAGATTTACCATTTTAACTGTTTTTAAGTGTACATTTCAGACACACTAAGTATATTCACACTGTTGTGCAAGCATCACCACCATTTATCACTTTACACAATTTAAACTCAGTACCTATTCAAACACTAACTCCCCAGTCACCCTGCTCCTGGCAACCATGACCCCACTTTCTGTCTCTATGAATTGGACTACTCTTAAGAATCCCATATTAAGTAGAATCATACAACATTTGTCCTTTTTTGACTGGCTTATTTCAGTCAGCATGAAAGTCTTCAGTGTTCATTCATGTTATAGCATGTATCAGAATTTCCTTCCTTTTTATAGTTGAAATATATCCTGAGGGCTTCCCTGGTGGCTCAGTGGTAAAGAATCCACCAGCCAATGCAGGAGACGTAGGTTCGATCCCTGGATCAGGAAGATCCCCTGGAGAAGGAAATGGCAACCCACTTCAGTATTCTTGCCTGGGAAACACCATGAACAGAGAAGCCTGGTGGGCTAGAGTCCGTGGCATCGCAAAAAGTGACTTGACTTAGTGCCTAAACAATAACAACATGTATATATCATATTTTTTTTATCCATTCATCTATTAATGGACACTTGGTTTATTTCCACCATTTGACTACTACTAATAATGCTGCCAGGCTTCCCTGGTAGCTCAGCTGGTGAAGAAGCTGCCTGCAATGCAGGAGACTCTCGTTCAATTTCTGGGTCGGGAAGATACCCTAGAGAAGGCATAGACTGCCCACTCTGGTATTCTTGGGCTTTGCTGGTGGCTCAGTTGGTAAAGAATCTACCTGCAACGCAGGAGACCTGGGTTGGGAAGATCCCCTGGAGGAAGGCATTGCAACACACTCCAGTATTCTTGCCTGAAGAATCCCCATGGACAGAGGAGCCTGTAGGGCTGCAGTCCATGGGGTCACAAAGAGTCAGACACGACTGAGCGACTAAGCACACAGCAATAATGCTGCCATGAATATGAATGTATAATATCTCTTTAAGCTCCTGCTTTCAATTCTTTGGGGTATACACTCTCTAGAAGTGAAATTTCTTTTTCTCCACATCCTCCTCCAAACTTGTTATCTTCTATTTTTGTTTGTTTGATAATAGTCATTCTAATGGGTTTGAAGCAGTATCTCATTGTGGGTTTGCTTTGAATTTCACTAATGATTAATGTATAGCATCTTTTCATATGCTTAATAACTGGAGAATTTCTTTGGAGAAATGTCTGTTCAAGTCTTTTGCTCATTTTTAATCAGTTTTTTTCATTGTTGTAAATGATTTGTTGTTCTTTTTATACTCTTGATATCAATCTCTCATTGGATGCATGATTTGCAAATATTTTCTCACACTTTGTTGGTTGCCTTTTCACTCTGTTGGTAATTTCCTTTGACACAGACATTTCTAATTTTGAATGAACTCTAATGTATATTTTTGTTGTTGTTGCTGGCCTGTGCTTTTTTTGGTATCATATCCAGGCTTTCTTCCTTTTAATAAAAATGGAAAGCTCTTTCTGACACTCATATGAAAATGCAAAGGATCCCAAATAACAAATAAGCTTACGATAAGACCTCAATAATCCAGACATTAGTACTGGCCTAGAAATATGTACATAGCTTGATGGAACAGAATACAAAGTCTAGAAACTGACCCTCATTTAAAAAGTCAATTAATATTTAACAATGAAACCAAAGCAACTTAATGTAGAAAGGAAATGCTTGCTAGAAATTTCTTAGAAAATTGGTGCTAGAAAACTAGAAATCCACATGGGATAATAAACAAACCTTCCTTAACTATACCTGAAGTTAAACAAAAATTAACTTCAGATGAACCACACAATCTCAGTATAAAAGATAAATCATAAAGCTTTTAGAAGAACACAAAGATAATTTTTGTGACCTGGACCTAAGCAAAGACTTCTGAGATAGGACACAAAGGCATTAATCATAAAATAAAAAGTTGCTAAACTGAACTTAGTAAAATTAGTAATTTCTGTTCTCTAATACCATTAAAAAATGAATAAGCAGGCCATAGATAAAGATTGTATGTCTGAAAAACATGTATTTGCAAAATAGAGTATATTAAAAACTCATATAAACTCAATACTAAACATACAACCCAATTTTTTTTTTTAATGAGCAAAATAATTAGCTCACAAAGGAAGATATACAAACAGCCAGTGAGCATATAAAAATGTGCTCAACATTATTATACATCAGAGTAATGCAAACTAAAACCACAGTGCCATTCCCTCACACATTCATTAAAAAGGCTGAAATCAAATAAAACTAAACATGCCATTTATATGTTCTACAAGAGGTAACTTCTAGGGGAAAGAAATGCAATGGTTGCCTTTGAGAAGAGGGAATGACTAGGAAAGGGCACAGCTCTTGAGAGTGAAAAAAACTGTTCTACATCTTAATAGAAATGGGGGTTACATAAGCGCATCATAAAAATTTTTATTACATGCTTTTCTTAAAATTCACCAATTTATTCATTTAACATTTATGCATTTCACTGTTTGTAACTTTAACCACACACACACACATACACAAGCAACTACTGAACTTAATAGATTTATTTTTGCAGTGGTTGGGGCTGGCAATTCTGAAACTACTTCCTATATATTCTAAGCTTGAGCAAATAGGAAAATATATTGTCCTGAAACCTAAACTAGATAAGACAATTTATGAATACATTTTTATATTTCTATGAAATATTTCTGTGAAATATTTCAATTTTTATAGAAATGTTCCTATGAAACTGTTTCATCTCGTTTCATCATTAATTCAGAATTTACAACCTTTGGGCAGCTTAATTATTATTTCTCTAAGTAGTTTACAGAGTCTGGATTTAAAAACACTGAACAAATCACATGTAACTAGACTTCTATAAGATACAGCCATTTTTCCTACTTGAATTTTAATGTCTGTTGTTTACATCAAAATTATTAAGATCATATTTTGTCAAAATATTTTAAAAAATATATCAGATAGGGTGACACATAATGAAACTTTAAATAGTTGCAATGTTTGCATTTTTCCTACTTATCTTTGATTAAAGTGAAAGTTGCCCAGTCATGTCCGACTCTTTGCGACCCCATGGACTATAGCCTGCTAGGCTCCTCTGTCCATGGAATTTTCCAGGCAAGAATACTGGGGGGGTTGCCATTTCCTTCTCCAATCTTTGATTACAAATAGAAAGAAAAATATCTTTGTTAATCAGTGCTCAGGCTAATTTCTTTATACATTCTAGCATTATTCATATATTAAATGCTGGCATTCTTATA
>NW_011494788.1:992752-998627 GCF_000754665.1 Bison bison bison
AATTCTGGTATTAAGCTGATTGCATTTTTTTAAGTTAAAAATAAGTAACCAATCTTCAAAAATTATAATAAACTTTCAAAACTAAAGTAGACCTCACTAGGTTTTTTTTTAATACAAAAAGCTTAAAAATCAATTGTTAAACAAAATGAAAATTTAGAAATATTTTCTCAAAATATGGATATAATGATGTTAAACTCTCCAGAATATGACAGAAGTTTCTGAATTCTATTCAATTTTAATTTTACTTATGCATTAGGTGATGTTGTTTGGTATTCATATCAGAATTCCTTGAAAATCTGTTTCTATAAACTATTTCTTATTATGGTTATTCAAAAAGTAAAAGTTTTTTAAGCAGTTAAAAAACCTAAGAAAAGGAAATTTCAAGTCATAATTGTACTCCTCTGTTTAAATTTTCAAATAATTGCAAGTGCTTCATTAGTTTGTATTTAGAACGCTACACTTACCTTCCCTTTTGATGAGAATCTTGTTAAAGAATTAGCACATTTCCTCAGGCTATGAGTTATAGGAAGTCTATATGTCTTTCAACATCTTGATATGCTACTTTATCCTTGCCTTTTATGTAAAATTAGATTTTTATATCAGATTTTTGATAATATTTTAAGCCTATTTTATATTAAAAATAAAAATTAGAAAGATTTAATATCTGGCCAATGATTCTGTAACGCAACCTCCTATGAAGTGTGTAAGCCATCAACTACCACAGGGAGGCGCTCTTTGCTCAGTGACTTGGAGTAAGAAGAGGGGAGCTATAAGAATATGTAAAACAGAGACTCTGCCTTCTAGATGGCCATACTTGCAAGAGAGCCAAGACAAGTAATATTACAGCACTAACAGCAGTGAACTTCAAGAAGAGATATATCACACAGGACATCAGGGTGACATGAGGGGATACATTTTACTACATATAATTGAAAGAAATATTAGATCTCCAAGCTTTGGAAACAATCCTTTAGAACACAGCAATTTGTACTACACCAATCACTGACTCAGGGTTATAAAACAAAACAAAACATTAAAACCTATCCTTGAAACTGTTGGTAAAAATAAGGAATAGAAACAGAAGATTAACCAGAAATGTCTTTGTGCAGGAAATGTTTTTAATAATTTGAAATTTATTAGAAGAAAAATCATTTTACAATTTGTTTCTAATTTATAAATATCCAAATAATATACATTTGCACCATCACTTGACATTCCTAAATATGCAAATTTTATCATTAAGACTGATCACTATGTGATAAACTACATAAGAAATAATAAATTGGAAAGTGTATAATCAAAATAAATCATGCTGAATATTTTAGTCAGTCAGTTTAGTCGCTCAGTAGTGTCCGACTCTTTGTGACCCCAAGGACTGCAGCACGCCAGGCTTCCCCCATCAACAACTCCTGGAGTTTCCTCAAACTCATGTCCATTGAGTCAGTGATGCCATCCAACCATCTCATCCTCTGTCGTCCCCTTCACCTCCCACCTTCAATCTTTCCCAGCATGAAGGTCTTTTCAAATGAGTCAGCTATTCACATGAGGTGGCCAAAGTACTGGAGTTTCAGCTTCAGCATCATTCCTTCCAAAGAATACTCAGGACTGATTTCCAGTAGGATGGACTGGTTGGATGTCCTTGCAGTCCAAGGGATTCTCAAGAGTCTTCTCCAACACCACAGTTCAAAAGCATCAATTCTTCAGCACTCACCTTTCCTTATAGTCCAACTCTCACATCGATACATGACTACTAGAAAAACCATAGCCTTGACTAGACAACCTTTGTTGGCAAAGTAATGTCTCTGCTTTTTAATATGCTGTCTAGGCTGCTCATAACTTTTCTCCCAAGGAGTAAGCATCTTTTAATTTCATGGCTGCAGTCACCATCTGCAGTGATTTTGGAGCCCAAGAAAGTAAAGTCTGTCACTGTTTCCACTATTTCTCCATCTATTTGCCGTGAAGTGATGGGACCAGATGCCATGATCTTCATTTTCTGAATGTTGAGTTTTAAGCCAACTTTTTCACTATCCACTTTCACTTTCATCAAAAGGCTTTTGAGTTCCTCTTCACTTTCTGCCATAAGGGTGGTGTCACCTGCATATCTGAGGTTATTCATATTTCTCCCGGCAATCTTGATCCCAGCTTGTGCTTCTTCCAGTCCAGCGTTTCTCATGATGTACTCTGCATATAACTTAAATAAGCAGGGTGACCATATACAGCCTTGACATACTCCTTTTCCTATTTGGAACCAGTCTGTTGTTCCATGTCCAGTTCTAACTGTTGCTTCCTGTCTTGCATACAGATTTCTCAAGAGGCAGGTCAGGTGGTCTGATATTCCCATCTCTTTCAGAATTTTCCACAGTTTACTGTGATCCACACAGCCAACGGCTTAGCACAGTCAATAAAACAGAAATAGATAGGAGATACCCCACGCCCAAGGTCAGGAGGGGCGGCTGCACTTGCTGGACCAGCAGTGAGGAGATACCCCACATCCAAGGGCAAAGCAGAAGCCCCAGCAAGATGGTAGGAGGGGTGAATATGCATTTAGAATCAAACCCCATTCCCGCCAGTGACGCTCAGAGGGCTCAAACAAACCGTATGTGCACCAGGACCCAGGGACCCCACAGAGACTAAGACAGAACTGTGTTTGAGCATCTGCTGTGGAGGTACCGGTCGGTGGTGGTCTGCTGCAGGGACAGGGGCTCTGGGTGCAGCAGACTTGGGTATGGCATAAGCCCTCTTGGAGGAGGTTGTCATTAACCCCACCATAGAGCTGCCAGGACTGGGAAATAGACTCTCGGAGGGCACAACAGAAACCTGTGCACCAGGACCCAGAAGAAAGGAGCCGTGACCCCACAGGAGACTGCCCCAGACTTGCCCGTGGGTGTCTGGGTATCTCTGGCAGAGGCGTGGGTCAGGTGGCCTGCTGCGGGGTTGGGGGCACTGAGTGTCGCTGTACATGCAATGGACCTTTTGAGGGAGGCCAACTCTACCTTCATTGCCTCCATCACAGTTTGGCCCCAGGTAAACAGCAGGGAGGGAACAGAGTTCCACCCATCAACAGAAAATTGGATTAAAGATTTACTGAGCCCTGCCAATCAGAACAAGACCCAGTTTCCCCCTCAGTCAGTCTCTCCCATCAGGAAGCTTCCCTAAGCCTCTTATCCTTATTGAGGGCAGACAGACTGAAAAACCACAATCACAGAAAACTAACCAATCTAATCACATGGACCACAGCCTTGTCTAACTCAATGAAACTATGAGCCAGGCCATGTAGGGCCACCCAAGACAGACAGGTCATGGGGGGGAGTTCTAACAAAATGTGGTCCACTGCAGAAGGGAATGGCAAACCACTTCAGCATTCTTGCCTTGAGAACCCCATGAACAGTATGAAATATTTTAGGCAATCTATCAAATGTAATCAATTATTCTTAAGAGAAATGAAACTTAGTTTTATTTTTTTTAAGTACTTTAAAACAATCTATTAGTATTTAAAGTGGTCTTACATTCTGTGAACATAGAGTTATAAATAAGATCTGCTCTTAGTCTAACCGAATCTCTGGGGAATAAAACACCCCTTAGTATGACCCAGGCAATCTATAAACCTCCAACAAGCTAAAACAGGAAAGGTAATTATAAATTGAAAAATCTGAATTATCACAGAGACCAATATTTGAAATAATTGATAAATATGAATTTGTGTTTGTGTTCCTAGTAACTTATGATGACATCAAATTGTTTTGAGGATGGCACTCAGAAGCTAGATGTTTAAAATGCCAAATAAATAAAAGTGCTAATAACAGTGTTAACAGACCAAATAAACATCCTAACCTTGTAACCAAAATGGTTCAATACCTATATAATTTGCCATATACTCAAATAAGGAAGAGCATATAGTAAACAGTTAATGGTATAGACTTAGCTATAAAAATAAAACACCTGCACAGTTCACTTCCTACCCTCAATGCTTCTAAGTAATGGCCACAATACAAGATAAAACTAAAGATGTTATTTAAGAGGACTAATGGATTTTAAGGATCTTAGTTTTAGGAGACCTTTTTCCTCTCTCCTATCTCCCATTAAGCAATAAAATGTGTCCCACTGAGTTTAAAATTTGAAGCCTAAAATTTTGGTCTTATTCCTAACTTGATAGTTTGATAAAGATGTGTAGAGAACAAAAGCCAACCTACCTCTAAAATCTATCTTTTGAAAATAAAATATGTTCAAGAAGAATAATCACTTTATTTCTACTTTTACATTAATATATCAACTAACATTTCAAATTTGTGATTCCTAGTCCTTTACCTAAAGCACAGAAAAAAACCACTGCTCTTTAGCGACATGAAAGTAATCCTCCTTTATTAAGTCTTTTAAACATTTTATCATATACTGAGTGAACAATTTGTTCTAGGAACAAATTAGAATACTAAATGTTTTTAAATTAATTCAGCAAAGAATAATCAGTCACTACTCATATGGCAAAGTCACTCATTTGCCACGCATTTACTGAGAATTAAATGTCCCAGGAACTGAGGAAGCAAAACCAAGTAAGATATCACTAAGAGCTCAAAAGTACCTCCAACAAGGAACATTCAGAGCAAAAAGATAAATATCCCCAAAGACCTCATAATTTGAAGACAGTTTCAATTTGCCCTTTAGCATTTAACTGCACTAAATAACACAGAGAAATATATTTTCAATAGGAAACTTTCCAGTTAAATTTTAATTAAGTTTAAAAAGTAGATGGCAAAAAAGGAAGAACTATTTTTTTTAATCAATATAATAATGTAAACCCATTTTTCATCCTTAAGACACTGATAACTTTCATATTTCCCATGTTTAGAAGAAACAGTTGGTCAAATCATTTTAGGGACCATGTTTCAACAAATTCAAATTTTTTGTCTCCCTTATTGCAAGAATAATCATATACAAAAACAGGACAAGCACACTCTCTAAAAGGTAAAAAAATATGCATTAGTATTATTAATGTAACATATTTACCAACTAGAACCCTTATTTCAGAGCACACATACATGTATTCTTTGAATTACTAAGTATTAATAATACCACTTCCCTACTATCTTATACAGAATAACTCATAAAGCTTATAAAGCATGATTGTGATCATGTACAAGAGAGGAAAAAACCAAGACAAAGAAATTCTAAATTACTTGTCAAAGACCTGAGAAAACTTAAAAGGCAAAACAGAAAATCACATTTGGAACCTACTATTACAGGTAACTGACAAATTGAATGCAACTTCCTCATGATATTAAAAAAAAATACATGTAAATTAACATATACATATTTAGAAATAATTGAAAAAGCCAGGAACATCATAAGAATTTTTTATATAGCCTGAATTACATAGAGAAGTGTGGTTTCAAAATCAAAGCTGCTAAACAGCCGATTCCAGTGAGTCATGTACATTAGTTCAGAGGAACCTGAGAAAATACAGTATATTCAATATAATATTAATAATTAAATTATGACCCAAGAAGTTTGATTTTATAAAACTTAATAAACATATATAATAAGTATTATGATGAAGCACTGAAATATATCTTCAGGGAAAAAAAGGTTAATTAAAATGTCTTAAAAGTAAAGTTAAAAAAATAGCATGTGTACATAATATTTAAGATGCAACTTAATCATAAAAGTGTGGGTTTTGGGGAGAGGGGTTTGCAAACAATAATGGTACCATTACAAAATAAAAGAGATCTTAGGGGAAATGGTAGATATTGGCTTATAAGCATACCTCTTGAAACACATGAAATTCTACATAAAATTCTTCTTTAACCCAAGAGCAATGTGTTTAAACTAAATGTGTGTGTGTGTGTGTGTGTATAAAATGTAGATAAAATATATATGTATT
>NW_011494788.1:998727-998961 GCF_000754665.1 Bison bison bison
TGGTGTCACCTGCATATCTGAGGTTATTCATATTTCTCCCAGCAATCTTGATCCCAGCTTGTGCTTCTTCCAGCCCAGAGTTTCTCATGATGTACTCTGCATATAACTTAAATAAGCAAGGTGACAATATACAGCCTTTACATACTCCTTTTCCTATTTGGAACCAGTCTGTTATTCCATGTCCAGTTCTAACTGTTGCTTCCTGTCTTGCATACAGATTTCTCAAGAGGCAGG
>NW_011494788.1:999061-1011970 GCF_000754665.1 Bison bison bison
ATAAAATTCTTCTTTAACCCAAGAGCAATGTGTTTAAACTAAATGTGTGTGTGTGTGTGTGTGTGTGTGTGTGTGTATAAAATGTAGATAAAATATATATGTATTTTTAAAGAACAATCACATCATAACTATAAAACATTTTATGGTGAGGCTTTATATCCAGCTTATTTTGTTCTCAGAACATTATTAATATATAATGTTTATAAAACATTTAATTCCCTCTTCATTACCTCTAAAATCTTTGCAGAAAATCTGATATTATCTTGTTAACAAGGCAAAACTAGGGAGGAAGATTTGTATATCCATCATTTCTCGAGTAACAAAAATATCTTTACCTTCCAGAAGACTTTCACAAAAATCCGACACTGGAATGTTATAATAATGCAAGTGAGGATGAAAATTTTATAATAGGAACTGATTAAATAAATGAGAGGAAAGGCTAATAATAGATAAAAATGTTTATCAAGAACCAAAGAAAGGTGATACCTATTTTTTCTTTTTTAAGACAACTATAAAACAATGTCCTGGAGACACTCTTGTTATAAAGTGGTTTTTAAGATGAAAATTGTATTTACTTCTTAGGTTCTTTTTTTTCAAATGTATCACCAAATAATTTAAAATAAAAACCTGACAAAAACATGTAGAGTCTATACAAGAAGTCCTGCATCAGCCTACTATTTTAAGAAAATAAATAGGAGGTAGATATTTACATAGATTTTAATAGTTATAAAAAGAATAACCAGCTCTCTTAACTATTGCTTCAAAATGATCATGCCCCACAATGCCACTCTCAATTCTAGACTGAATTTTTGTTCATTATGTAAGAGTGCTTTTATGTTTTTTCTTTTATTTATTTGTTGTTTTATGCATTCCAGTATGTTATGCTTATGCTTGGGATTTCTTTTTTTATATAAAACAGAAGATCATGTTGTGATGAGAATTACTCATGGGTCTCTTCTGATACTAGAACTAATTTACCCCAAACTTAAATAAGCTTAATCTCCAGGAAAGCTCTCATGATATTCCACATAAACTATTTCAAAAAACAGTTGTTTAATATTACAGACTTTTTCAAGTTTGCTGAAGCACTCTGTATTTCTTCACTGGAATTTATACTTTTTCTTTTTCTACCTCAATGACGGCATAAAGTCGTGAAATTTAAAACCACATGCCTCTAATTTAAGAAATTAAAACAAGCAAATTATACTTCTAATGACAAACAAATGACATCACTTTGGAAGCAAATATTTAAAATCTTATAAAGGTATTAATACACATTAATAATTTTTGAATCATTTAATTTCTATGCCATGAGTTAGTCAGGGGTTTATCAAAAGACAATTTTTGAAGGAAACCAGAAAGTGTTCCCATAACATACTAAAAAATTCTTTGTGTCACTGTCCTTTGAAAGAGGATACCTCTTTTTAGATAAGGTCTCCTTTTTCTCACCCACCCACTGCTTCATCTCACTGAAAGCTTTGCGCAATTTCATCATCTCAGCAAGAGAGGCAGCAAGTGGCTAAAATGAGCAGTCTCTGGACCCTCAGGAATAGCCACTATGCCATATCACCTGAGATTCCTGATTAGAATTATGTCTGATTTAAAAAAAAAAAAAGTAACAAAACAAAACAAAGAAACAAGAAAACAAAACAGAAAACAAAAAATGTCTAACTAGGCCATCTTTTCACCTTTCTTTATTTCATAAGAGAGAAGCATTTAACACATTTTTTTTGAAAAATGATAAAGTACTAACAAAGCTCGTGTCAACATTACTGCTAAAAAACTTATCAACTTTTATATGCTAACAAAACTCAGTAATTTTATTGCTTTATGAGATAAAACATAATAACCTTAGCGCAAAGAGTTTAGATCAAATTATTTTTGTGGCCTCTATCTATAGGACACAGTCAACTTCTCATGTCAAGGGAAAATTAATTCTCTTGTTCAAAATCCAGATTATCACTCTTAACTATATCTAAATCCAGAGAATAACCATGTGTAGCACATTGGATGAAATTTGTTTCTGAAGTACTTTTTTCACTCAAGATTTTAAGAAAGGTCCTATACTGTGATTTTCCCCCCATTTTATCTGCGATGAGAAAATGATTAGGATGGAACCTTAATCCCCTAAAGTCTCAGCATCCAGCTTACCTGACAAGATTTTCATTGTCTCCAGTTCCCTTGCAAGTTGCACATTCAGTTCGTAAATCTTCAGCCTTGGGCTTCTTTTGTAACACAGACTGCCTCTGTCTTCTCTCTCTAGGAACTCTTTCCTGTCATACAAGGAAGAAACAAAATATAAAATCAGGATACAAGGAAAACAGAAATAATTTTAAGCAAGGAAGTTTCTCAAAGTTTAGACTATGCAAAATATGCTTAACTTATTCCAACCTCATGTTTTTCTTCCTCAGGAATGAAGCTTCGTTTTCGTCCTCTGGTTCTCTAAAAAAAGAAAGAAAGAAAGAAAGAAAAATCCACAAAAATATCCAATATTTAATTAACAGTATAAATAAATTTTTACTGCTTAGGTTAAGCACTTGGAAAGTTAGCAGCATTTCTAATTAATGCCGTACTGCTCTATTACACTTTGTTACAATTTATATAAGAAAATAAAAACATGACAAATTAAGTACAGCCTATAGTAACAGTGCTTTACTTTTAAATAACAGATATCTGATAAGAAAAATAAGCTACAAAATTAGCTTGAAGATTTATGAACACCATAGATGTCATATTATGATGATTAATGAAGAACATTTAAACTTTCATAACTTATCAAGTATGACTGCTAGAGCTAACCCTGGACTCACAATACATCTATTGCATGCCTCTGTGTGTGTGTGTGTGTGTGTGCTGCACAAACACGTCAGAGTAACAAGAATCAACTTTTAACAGCTATGCAACAAGGGAGGCAAAGGGTTCAGATGTCTCCCAATCCTGGTTAAAATAAAATGAACTAAAACATGGTACAGGTGGCTTGAGCTTATTTACTTAAAACTCTTGAAACTTATATCCTGTATTTCAGAACACATTTACCATGTGAAAGACAACATTTGTATGTTTTAAAGTAATACAAGTACAACAGTATTTGCAGTCCATATGTTAAAAATCTCGACCCATGTAGCACAGACTCTGGAGATCTATAATTCTCACGTGAAGATCACTGTTCTTAAGAGAGAATGAAGAGAAAGGAGGCACCACTTTCAAAACTTGCTTCGTCTGACTGCTGAGATCAAGGAACATTATTCTCAAGTTACAGTAGGGACCAAACAATTCTAAATTACTGTCATTTCAATTTGCCACAGTACTAAGTCACTTGTTATTTAGAACCCACATCCTGTTTAATCTGCTTCTCGAGGAGAAGGGGGCAACAGAGGATGAGATGGTTGAATGGTATCATCAACTCAATGGGTATAAGTTTGAGCAAACTCAGGGACACAGTAAATGACAGGGAAGCCTGGCCAGCTGCAGTCCATGGGGTCACAAAGTCATCAGACACACCTGAGCAACTGAACAACAACAGATGACCAAGAGCTAAATAATCAGTCATTCAAAATAAGCAAATTTAAAGACAACATATTCATTTACACTTACACTCTCAATCAGTCTATTTTGATTATATTATAGAAGAAATTAGGAAGAAAAAGGAAACTGTACCCAGGGAAAGGTTTCAAATGCAATCCACACTGGACATGACTGAGTGACTGAGCACACATACATCTATTTTTAATTCCAAAGAATTAGTACTATGCCTTGCTTCTCAAAATACGAATCATGGTTCATAAGCACTGGCATCCACTGGGAGTTAGAAATGAAGAATCTCATGCCCACAACAACATACTGAATTAGAACTTGTCTTTTCACAAGATCCTCAAGTAAGTCATATACACATTAAAGTTTGAAAACAGCCTTTAATACTGACAACACTTACCCAAGTCCTAATTAAAACCTTATGGCTAGCTCTTTGTATAGTCATCTTTCCCCTCTATGACATTCCTTCCTTTTATGCTTCAAATTCTGCCCCCCTACACAATTTTTTCCAAAACTGGTAAGGACCATGTCATATTCATCTTTTCAGACCCAATTAAACTTAATATAATGCATATTATATAGAAATTCAATAAATTTGTTTAAATAAAATAAGTATTTGGATTGAAACTACAAATGAATATACCAGATAATACAAATGATAACACTGACAAAAAGGGTAAGTTATTGTTCCTTCTCTAATAATCTATTTTCAATTTGCAAAAATTATGCATAGAGCCATTTCAATAAGGTGATCAAAATTAATAACCACTATTAAAGGAAAAATATTCAAATTACTTATTTTAGTTCTGCTGCTACTGCTAAGTCGCTTCAGTCGTGTCTGACTCTGTACGACCCCATAGACGGCAGCCCACCAGGCTCAGCCGTCCCTGGGATTCCCCAGGCAAAAACACTGGAGTGGGTTGCCATTTCCTTCTCCAATGCATGAAAGTGAAAAGTGAAAGTGAAGTCGCTCAATCGTGTCTGACTCTTCACGACCCCATGGACTGCAGCCTACCAGGCTCCTCCGTCCATGGGATTTTCCAGGAAAGAGTACTGAAGTGGGTTGCCATTGCCTTCTCTGAACATCTAAAGAATGTTCAAACGGCCTTCACACATCTCTATATTTCTCTTCATTCAACCCATCTTTTGTTGAGTCATCTAGTTTTTGAATCATCTACTCACTGAATTAATTTTTAAAGTATATATGTCAATGCTCCAAGTTCATATTCTCAGTTCTTTTAAAAATATATAATTTTTACCATTTCTGATTAATACTTCAAATTTTCAAACATCTGGTTTGATTCCATCAATTGGAAGCTTTACATACCCATGGAAGAGCTAATCTTTAGGTAGGTTGGTAAGGAGTCCAGGGCCCTCAAGGAGGAAGGGGTCCAGAGCCCTCAAAGAGAAAGGGGTCCAGGGCTCTCAAGGAGAAGAAAAGGACAAAGGTTTTTTTCCTACATAGCTTTGTCTTAGTCAATATAACAATCTATCTTGCTGAAGGCCAAGTTTCTCCTTAACAAGAACATCCTGACTAATCTTGTTATCTTAAGACATATATTGTGGGAGTGGGTCTGTTAAGACCTTTCTAGTGTTAGTTCTAATCTTGTTAATTTAAGATGTATGTTGTGGGAGCAGGTCTAGTAAAAGTATATAAGGCCTTGATAAGACTAGTGAGTTTCTGGCACTATCCTTCCCCCTTCTGATGTCTATGTCAGAAACTTTCTCTCACTTTTTATACTTTAATAAAACTCTGCTACACAAAAGCTATTGAGTGATCAAGCCTGGTCCCTGGTCCTGAAGCTAAATCTTCTTTGGAGATAACAAGTCCGACCTCATTCACTGTAAGCTATCACCCATACTGCAATTACCATCATAAAGTATAAATAATGTCACACTGATCCTATCTCATAACTACAGTTACGTATCTCTACGTTTATAAATTGTTTTATATTTTATGAAAGCAGTATTTTTAAATGACTAAACATTTGTAATTATCTAAGTGATTTTAACTTAAGTGCACATATTACAAGAAGGTAATCATTTACGTATTCCTGCAGTAATTTTAAATAACTAAATACAAGAAACCAACATAAACAATTTCTAGCCAGAAAAACAAGGTTGTTACTAGCAACATGAAATTATAGCATCTTAGAGTTTTGAGAAAACAGGTCACGGAAGTAACTTGATCAGCTGTGATCACACAGCTGATAACTGACCGAAGGTGAACTTCAAACCCAGGTCTCACAACTCTCAATTCAGTGATTTTTCTTGCATGATAAATCCAAGATTAATAATTTAATTCCACATAGAGTTGAGTAAAACTATCAAAAGAAAGCAAATGTCTTATTCTCCCTTGATAGTTAAATAAACTGTAACACTCTTATGTCTAAATGAAAAGTTCTTACATTTTGAAAAAAGTGAATGAGACAAAGGAGACAAGTCTACCCAAAGGAGTGGAGACCTCAATACCTCAAGCTGACTCTATATTCTACTCAATTTGGTACCCTATACATACAATGACTAACATGATCCATTACCAAAATGATTTATAGCAAGCTTCTTTAGCAAATATGATATAAACTAGCATTTCCAAAAATTAAGAATAAGAGGATTTAATCCAAACAGAATGCATCACAATATCAAGTCCCTAAACCAAGAAAATACTGAGAGTAGTGGGTTTTTGCCCCCTAGTTTTAATGAAGTGTCAGCAACTGTTGCAATTCACACCAGTCTACAAACAAAACAGACAAAATATGTTAAACATGGTATCTCTAGTGAATCAAAAACATAAGGGGAGTTAAAAAGAAGGAGAAATGACAGGAAAAGAAAAAAGGTTGCCTCATCCAACAAGTTTCAATAATCAAAGATCTTGCCCCATCTTAGATGTACATAAGTATTCATAACCAGGTGGTCATTTCATGGTATACATTGAGCCTGACACTACTTTAGAAACAAGATAAAGCAGAAGGGAGAACATAGTGCACGGAAAAAGGAAAAAAAAATATTTAAGAAGGTGCTTTAGAACCTAGAACAAATATATTATCTAGACATTCCAAATGATTCAAACTTTATTTCCAAATTGAGGTTCCTTTTCAATTATTACACTCTTAAAAGTAAATGGAAGTCTGAAAATCATTCCACATCTTAACACATTCCTATTTTTTTCTTTGTTATTTTTTTAAGAACTTTATTTGCTCAGGGAAAACTGACAATCTGAGCTGCTTAGATCACCTGGCTCTACCTGTCTTTGACACATTTACTTGAAAACAGGAGGTGATAAAAACACCCACAAAGAGTGGCATAATATTAGAGACAATGTATCTAAGTTAGGAAAGAATAAAACACTTGTAACTATAGGCATCATTTTAAAAGCACATCCATCTGAAATAAATAAATATTTCAATAACTTCACTTGTTTAGACCAATAAACTTAACAAATTTTAATTCTGGGTTATTTTAATTTATAATTAAGTCAGATGTATGATTATTTTCCCAAGGTTAGAATGATTCATTTCACAAATGAACTAAATTTAAAACTAAAAGACAGTGTCTCAACATCTTTGATATCATTAAGATGGATTTCACATAGTCATTTGCACACTGATTTCTCTAAGTCTGACACACCTTTTTGATGACAAATGACAATAAAGAAGCCACAAGTGTTTAGAAAAAACGAAGAATGCCTTCCTATGTAATTTATATATAAAAAGATAAAATGCTATTTATTAACAAAATTCAAAATTCAATGTTAATTAGGACAATTAAACCTTGAAAACCTCTGTCAGGCTAAAATAGCTTCAGATTTATGCTGAGGAATAAATGTCAGGGCTGTCTTGCAGCTGTTCAAAATGCTTCAATGAAATATATATACAGCATATATTTTTTTTTCCTTAAAAATAAGTATTTGTTTTCCAATTAAAAAATACATTAAAAACAATCATATATTAAAACTCATAAAATATTCAAAAGAAAAACGTTATATACATAAACAATGTGTGAACAAAGCACCATCTGTTTCTGTTGGCTACAGGCATACAACAGATGGAATGGTGATCACCAAAAATGAGTGTTTTCCCTTCTTGTCAACTGACTAGAGTTTATTTTTACCTAATTTATATTAACTGGGTTTGGAAAACAGGTAAAAAATAATAAGAATATCGTGACCTGTTTCACTTAACACTATAAATTAAAATAACCACAAGCCTAAAAAGGTAAAATAAAAGCTACATTTTACATGACAAATGTTTCTGTAACACCCTTCTCATAGGTAATGGCAGATTCAAAATAAGGAAAATCCTGAAGCTCTGCCTAGACCTTGTTCTCTTTATTTCATACACCTGGAAATAAACAAAAATGATGCCTTTCCAAAAGGCAAAAGCACAGCAGCAGCCCGTGGCTTCTGAATAAGATTAGCTGACTGAAGGACACCCACCGTGGCTCTTTTCCAAGTGAGTCAAGGTGAGTTAAGCATGGTTTAGTTCGCCAAAAAATTTTTTGCCTAGGTTTCTTCTAAGGATCTATGATAGACACACAGGTTATTATTATCTCTTTAGTACTTCAGAGGTCCCCTTGGGTCTGATAATAAACTCAAAAATAACTCTGATATCTAAAGCCCCCCATACAAAATCCTTTCTTCCCAGAACTATATTAATTAATCAAAATGAAAAACATCTATTTCTGCTTTATTGACTATGCCAAAGCCTTTGACTATGTGGATCACAATAAACTGTGGAAAATTCTGAAAGAGATGGGAATACCAGACCACCTGATCTGCCTCTTTAGAAATCTGTATGCAGGTCAGGAAGCAACAGTTAGAACTGGCCATGGAACAACAGACTGGTTCCAAATAGGAAAAGGAGTAAGTCAAGGCTGTATATTGTCACCCTGTTTATTTAACTTATATGCAGAGTACATCATGAGAAAAACTGGACTGGAAGAAACACAAGCTGGAATCAAGATTGCCGGGAGAAATATCAATAACCTCAGATATGCAGATGACACCACCCTTATGGCAGAAAGTGAAGAGGAACTCAAAAGCCTCTTGATGAAAGTGAAAGTGGAGTGAAAAAGTTGGCTTAAAGCTCAACATTCACAAAACGAAGATCATGGCATCTGGTCCCATCACTTCATGGGAAATAGATGGGGAAACAGTGGGAAAAACAGTGGGAAAAAATAAACAGACTTTATTTTGGGGGGCTCCAAAATCACTGCAGATGGTGATGCAGCCATGAAATTAAAAGACGCTTACTCCTTGGAAGGAAAGTTATGACCAACCTAGATAGCATATTCAAAAGCAGAGACATTACTTTGCCAACAAAGGTCCATCTAGTCAAGGCTATGGTTTTTCCTGTGGTCATGTATGGATGTGAGAGTTGGACTGTGAAGAAGGCTGAGCGCTGAAGAATTGATGCTTTTGAACTGTGGTGTTGGAGAAGACTCTTGAGAGTCCCTTGGACTGCAAGGAGATCCAACCAGTCCATTCTGAAGGAGATCAGCCCTGGGATTTCTTTGGAAGGAATGATGCTAAAGCTGAAACTCCAGTACTTTGGCCACCTCATGCGAAGAGTTGACTCATTGGAAAAGACTCTGATGCTGGGAGGGACTGGGGGCAAGAGGAGAAGGGGACGCCAGAGGATGAGATGGCTGGATGGCATCACTGACTCGATGGACGTGAGTCTGAGTGAACTCCGGGAGTTGGTGATGGACAGGGAGGCCTAGAGTGCTGAGATTCATGGGGTCGCAAAGAGACAGGACTGAGCGACTGATCTGATCTGATCTGATTAGCATAAAGATAACAAATAAATTAAGACTTGGGCAATGAATGCCTAGTTGCCTTTAGTCATTTCAATAGGGCTGAATCCAACGCTTCTATTATTTCTACTAAACTAGCATCTAAAAATTGTATGTATGAAAAACACATTCCAGATTTTAAAAGTTTCTCTGTTAAATAGACTATACCACAGATGTAAAACATATGTGTATGTGTAAAACTATTTTAAAATCAAACGAAAGCAAACTCTCAGATATTTGATTATCTTTCAAATGAAGCTCACCACTTAGACTACTGATTTGTGAAGTAAAATGGAAAACAGATTAATAACGTGTTTAAGTCTATTTCTAGAATAATGATCTATAAGAAAAGGTGAATTCTGAAAAAAATATGGCTTCAGTCAAAGCTGCTAAAAAGTACTTTGACATTTTACTGCATTTATCTTTCCAAAAAAGGAGATACATAAAACAATATAAAAATGTATGAGACAGAAAAAAAGATCTGACAACTTCAAAGAGAGTAGAAGATGATACATTGTGTATAAGAGTATGGAAAGATAGTCCCTACAAGTCCCTTTGGCACTTGTATAAAAGATGAAAAGTCACTAGATGACACAGAGTGTAAAGAAAACGAAAAGAAAATATGAAAGCTTTCAAGTTACATTAAAGCTATTAGAAAATATGCCAAAAAGTACAAACATCAATTTTAAAGTAACTTCAAAAGGAACACGGGTAAGCTAATTTATATTTTCTTCAAAAGTAATTTCCTTGCCTAAAAGCAAGTGAAAAGTTTCTACATTAAAAAAAAAAATGCAGAGAAAATGTCTAAATAACAAGATACTTAAAGGGAAGGCTGTCTTTCGAGTAATTCTATAGTTTCACCAATGAAATATGATTAATACATACAAGCAGAAACAAACTAATTTCCTTCTCAACCATAAAAGGCTAGGGAAAAGACTCTTTCAAAGTATACTAAGCTTCTGATACATAGCAACAGTGGAAAAGAACTCATTGGTGAAATATCCACCAAGTACCTACCGTAGTAGGTAACCAGCACATAGTGGTGAACGGGACAGCCTCTGTCCATTTGGGTTCAGAACAAATAATTAAATGTATAATTATTTATAAATTTGGAAAGGGCAACTAAGGTGAAGCATAAAAATAAAGTCACATACTGCTCAAAACTTTAATCAAAACTAGTGTTCTAAAATTCAAAGTATGCCTATATATCAGTCATAATTTATACTCTTAATAATGATCAAAGTTGATGTAAAACTACATTCACCTTAAAGATGGGTATGGAGAAAATGCCTAACAAAACTGGAAAACACAATTCTCAAAGGAACACACTTACATGTGACACTGGTGACCCTCAGGAAGGAATGGAAAAAGAAAGAGTTCAGATGGGCGAGAAGATAAAAGAATCAAGGACAGTAGCAAACACATTAATAAAATAACAAAGGAGGTAGGAAAGATACTGGAATTGTAATGAAAGCATGATACCTAGATATCCAGGCTGCTAAGTAACTGTGAGGATAAAGATGGCAATTGGATTTGAAATGTAGAAAAGAAACCCCACAACATACTGAGGGCACATGAATCTACTTTTAATCATGATTATTTCACACACATGAATCTTAAAATCAAATATTATCTCATATAATCTCTACTCAATGCAGAAAAGCCATAATTATTCCAGATAACAAGGCAGAATGTTCCATATAAGACAGTTCTAATTATCAGTTCCAGTTTTACTCTCCAAACATCCTAGCATTCAGGTAATAGAAGTTTAAATATTTAAAGATAAATGAACAGGTCTTTACTATGTTAAGAGTCTCTGTTCATTCATCTGTTAAGCTAATAAACATACCAAAAAAATAATCATAAAGTAACAAGGGCAGCAAAATCAAGTAACTATGTGAATATTCTTTCAATTAATTACTCCTCAGAGTACTTTTCCAGAACTTCATCATACTATCACATTAGGTTTTACTTTCTTAGATCATAAGAGCTAAAATTGAGGGATGATGGCAATAATGACACAGATTAATAATTACAACAGACCTATAATCTGTCACTTTTCCTTTGTTTAAGAGTCCAACTACAACATCATTTTTGCACTATGTAATACAGGACAGATAACAGAAAGGTAGAAGGGGCTGCATCATTTCTTTTTGTTTTAAAATATCAACAGTGTCATTGGCCAACAAAGAAATGTGTATCAAAACCACAATGATATACCCTAAGTGTTCCTGGGCTAAAATCAAGGTGTTGGCAGGCTGCATTCCTTTCTGGAGGTTCTAGGAAGAGAATCACTTTGCTTGCTTTTCCATCTCCTAGAGACTGCCAGCATTCCTTGGATCCCTTCCTCCATCTACAAAGAGCTCATATCTCTGACTCATAATCCATAGTCACATCTCCCTCTTACTTTCAGTTCAGTTGTGTCCAACTCTTTACTACCCCATGGACTGCAGCACACCAGGCTTCCCTGTCCAGCACCAACTCCCGGAGCTTGCTCAAACTCACATCCATCAAGTTGGTGATGACTTCCAACCATCTCATCCTCTCTTGTCCCCTTCTCCTCCTGTCTTCAATCTTTCCTAGTAGCAGGGTCTTTTCCAATGAGTCAGTTCTTTGCATCAGGTGGCCAAAGTATTGGAGTTTCAGCTTCAGCATCAGTCCTTCCAATGAATATTCAGGATTTCCTTTAGGATTGACTGGTTTAATCTCCTTGCAGTCCAAGGGACTCAAGACTATCCTCCAACACCACAGTTCAAAAGCATCAATTCTTCAGCGCTCAGCTTTCTTTATAGTCCATCTCTCATATTCATACATGATTACTGGAAAAACCATAGATTTGACTAGACGGACCTTTGTTGGCAAAGTAATGTCTCTGCTTTTTAATATGCTGTCTAGGTTGGTCGTAACTTTTCTTCCAAGGAGCAAGCGTCTTTTAATTTCATGGCTACAGTCACCATCCACAGTGATTGTGGAGCCCAGGAAAATAAAAGTCTCTCACTGTTTTCATTGTTTTCCCATCTATTTGCCATGAAATGATGGGACCAGATGCCATGATCTCCCACAAGAGAATGACCAAGACTTACCTGTAAGTGTCCAGGATTCTCTGGCGGAGGCATGGGTCGGTGGTCTGCTGCAGGGATGGGGGAACTGAGTGCAGCAGCGTGTGCATGGGACCTTCTGAAGGAGGTCACCTTTATCTTCATTACCTCCACCATAGTTTGGTCTCAGGTCAAACAACAGGAAGGGAACATGGCCCCTGCCTGCCCATCAGAACAAGACCCAGTTTCCCCCTCAGTTAGTCTCTCCCATCAGGAACCCTCCATAAGCCGCTTATCCTTCTCTATCGAGGGAAGACAGAATGAAAACCACATTCACAGAAAACTAACCAATCTGATCACATGGACCACAGCGTTGTCTAACTCAATGAACTATGAGCCATGCCACGTAGGGCCACCCAAGACGGACGGGTCATGGTGAAGAGTTCTGACAAAACGTGGTCCACTGGAGGAGGGAATGGCAACCACTTCAATACTCTTGGCTTGAGAACTTCATGAACAGTATGAAAAGGAAAAAGAAAGGACGCTG
>NW_011494788.1:1012070-1015754 GCF_000754665.1 Bison bison bison
GAAAGGACGCTGCAAGATGAACTCCCCAGGTCAGTAGGTGCCCAATACGCTATAGGAGAACAGTAGAGAAATAACTGCAGAAAGAATGAAGGGACAGAGCCAAACCAAAACCAACACCCAGTTGTGGATGTGACTGACGATGGAAGTAAAGTCCAATGCTGTAAAGAGCAATATTGCACAGGAACCTGGACTGTTAGGTCCACGAATCAAGGCAAATTAGAAGTGATCAAACAGGAGATGGCAAGAGTGAACGTCGACATTTTAGGAATCAGTGAACTAAAATGGACTGCATTAGGTGAATTTAACTCAGATGACCATTATGACTACTACTATTGCAGGCAAGAGCCCCTTAGAAGAAATGGAGTAGCCATCATAGTCAACAAAAAATTGAGCCCATATAATACTGTTTAATCTTCCCATCTCATGATCCATAACTTTAATCGTATCCGCAAAGCCCCTTTTGCCAAGGTAACACATAAAAATGCTCTGGGGATGGACATCTTTGTGGGGATAGGGGTAGTATCCCACCTACAACATTGTGGAAATCAAATGCACACACTTACTGAGCTTACGAAAGTATCATTCTACAGGTGGAAATGGGGCATTTAACAGTGATAACGCTTGAAAAATAAAATCCCTAACTATATTACAATCACATAAACTCACATACGATTATTCTCAATGGTGAAAAACTAAAGCATTTCCTCTAAGATCAGGAACAAAACAAGGATGCTCCCTCTCAACATTCTTACTCATCAAAGTTTTGGAAGTCCTAGCTAAGGGAATCAGAGAAGAAATAAAAGGAATCCAGATCAGAAATGAAGAAGTAAAACTCTATTTGTAGACAACATTATATTATACATAGAAAACCCAAAAGATACAATCAGGAAATTGCTAGAGCTAATCAATGAACTTTAAGTAAAGTCACAGGATATAAAATCAATATACAGAAATCACTTGCTTTCCTACATACTAACAATGAAAAATCTGAAAGTGAGGAAACCAGAAGGGAAAGAGACACGTGTACCCTGATGTTCATCGCAGCACTGTTTATAATAGCCAGGACATGGAAGCAACCTAGATGTCCATCAGCAGATGAATGGATAAGAAAGCTGTGGTACATATACACAATGGAGTATTACTCAGCCATTAAAAAGAATACATTTGAATCAGTTCTAATGAGGTGGATGAAACTGGAGCTTATTATACAGACTGAAGTAAGCCAGAAGGAAAAACACCAATACGGTATACTAACGCATATATATGGAATATAGAAAGATGGTAACAATAACCCTGTGTACGAGACAGCAAAAGAGACACTGATGTATAGAACAGTCTTATGGACTCTGTGGGAGAGGGAGAGGGTGGGAAGATTTGGGAGAATAGCATTGAAACATGTAAAATATCATGTATGAAACAAGATGCCAGTCCAGGTTCGATGCACGATACTGGATGCTTGGGGCTAATGCACTGGGACGACCCAGAGGGATGGTATGGGGAGGGAGGAGGAAGGAGGGTTCAGGATGGGGAACACATGTATACCTGTGGCGGATTCATTTTGATATTTGGCAAAACTAATACAATTATGTAAAGTTTAAAAATAAAATAAAATTTAAAAAAAAGAAATTAATGAATCAGTCCCATTTATCACTGCAACAAAAAGAATAAAATGCCAAGGAATAAACCTACCTAAGAGACAAAAGAGCTTATATACAGAAACTGTAAGACACTAACGAAGGAAATCAAAGATGACATAAACAGATGGAGAGATAGTCCATGTTCCTGGGTTGGACGAATCAATACTGTGAAAATGACTATACTACCAAATGCAATCTTTGGATTCAATGCAATCCCTATCAAATAACCAATGGCACTTTTCACAATTAGAACAAAATATTTCACAATTCATATGGAAACACATAAGACCCCGAATAGCCAAAGCAATTTTGAGAAAGAAGAATGTTGCTGGAGGAATCAGCCTTACTGACTTCAAACTATACGACAAAACTAAAGTCATCAAGACAGTATGGTACTGGCACAAAAACAGAACTATAGACCAATGGAATGAGATAGAAGTCCAGAGATAAACCCATGCACCTATGGGCACCTTATCTTTGACAAAGGAAGTAAGACTATACAATGGAGAAAAGATAATCTCTTCAATCAGTGGTACTTCGAAAACCAGACAGCTACACTTAAAACAATGCAATTAGAACACTTCCTAATACCATACACAAAGATAAACTCAAAATGGATTAAAGATCTAAATGAAAGATCAGAAAGTATATAACACTTAGAGGAAAACACAGGCAGAACACTCTATGACATAAATCACAGCAAGATCCCCTATGACCCACCTCCTAGAGTAATGGAAATAAAAACAAACAAGTGGGACCTCATTAAACTTTTAAGCTTTTGCACAGCAAACTATAAACAAGATGAAAAGACAACTCCCAGAATGGGAGAAAATAACAGCAAATGAAACAACTGAGAAAAGATTAATTTCCAAAATATAAAAGCCGCTCATGCAACTCAATACCAGAAAAACAAACAACCCAATCAAAAAGTGGGCAGAAGATCTAAATTGACATTTCTCAAAAGAAACTACAGATGGCTAATAAACACATGAAAAGATGCTCAACATCACTCATTATTAGACAAACTACAGTAAGATATCATCTCATACCAATCACAATGGCCATCATAAAAAAATCTACAAACAATAAATGCTGGAGAGGGTGTAGAGAAAAGGGAACCCTCTTGCACTGTTGGTGGGAACATAAATTGATACAGTCACTATTAAAGACAGTATGGAGATTCCTTAAAAAACTAGGAATAAACTACCATATCACCCAACAGTCACACTACTGATCAGATCAGATCAGATCAGATCAGTCGCTCAGTCGTGTCCGACTCTTTGCGACCCCACAAATCGCAGCACACCAGGCCTCCCTGTCCATTACCAACTCCCAGAGTTCACTCAGACTCACGTCCATCGAGTCAGTGATGCCATGCAGCCATTTCATCCTCTGTCGTCCCCTTCTCCTCCTGCCCCCAATCCCTCCCAGCATCAGAGTCTTTTCCAATGAGTCAACTCTTCACATGAGGTGGCCAAAGTACTGGAGTTTCAGCTTCAGCATCATTCCTTCCAAAGAAATCCCAGGGCTGATCTCCTTCAGAATGGACTGGCTGGATCTCCTTGCAGTCCAAGGAACTCTCAAGAGTCTTCTCCAACACCACACTTCAAAAGCATCAATTCTTCGGTGCTCAGCCTTCTTCACAGTCCAACTCTCACATCCATACATGACCACAGGAAAAACCATAGCCTTGACTAGATGGACCTTTGTTGGCAAAGTAATGTCTCTGCTTTTGAATATGCTATCTAGATTGGTCATAACTTTCCTTCCAAGGAGTAAGCGTCTTTTAATTTCATGGCTGCAGTCACCATCTGTAGTGATTTTGGAACCCAGAAAAATAAAGTCTGATGCTGTTTCCACTGTTTCCCCATCTATTTCCCATGAAGTGGTGGGACCAGATGCCATGATCTCCATTTTCTGAACGTTGAGCTTTAAGCCAACTTTTTCACTCTCCTCTTTAACTTTCATCAAGAGGCTTTTGAGTTCCTCTTCACTTTCTGCCATAAGGGTGGTATCATCTGCATATCTGAGGTTATTGATATTTCTC
>NW_011494788.1:1015854-1017609 GCF_000754665.1 Bison bison bison
TGCATACAAATTTCTCAAGAGGCAGGTCAAGTGGTCTGGTATTCCCATCTCTTTCAGAATTTTCCACAGATTCTTGTGATCCACACAGTCAAAGGCTTTGGCATAGTCAATAAAGCAGAAATAGATGTTTTTCTGGAACTCTCCTGCTTTTTCCATGATCCAGCGGATGTTGGCAATTTCATCGCTGGTTCCTCTGCCTTTTCTAAAACCAGCTTGAACATTAGGAAGTTCACAGTTCACATATTGCTGAAGCCTGGCTTGGAGAATTTTGAGCATTACTTTACTAGCATGTGAGATGAGTGCAATTGTGTGGTAGTTTGAGCATTCTTTGGCATTGCCTTTCTTTGGGATTGGAATGAAAACTGACCTTTTCCAGTCCTGTGGCTACTGCTGAGTTTTCCAAATTTGCTGGCATATTGAGTGCAGCACTTTCACAGCATCATCTTTCAGGATTTGGAATGGCTCAACTGGAATTCCGTCACCTCCACTAGCTTTGTTCATAGTTGCAAGAGGGCATCAGAGGGCAAACACACTGAGACCATACTCACACTACTGAGGAAACCATAATTTAAAAAGACACCTTTACCCCAGTGTTCACTGCAGCACCATTCACAATAGCTAGGACACAGAAGCAACCTAGATGTCCATCAACAGATGAATGGATAAAGAAGCTGTGGTGAATACATACAATGGAATAGTACTCAGCCATAAAAAGGAACACATTTGAGTCAGTTCTAATAAGGTGGATGAACCTAGAGCCTATTATACAGAGTGAAGTAAGTCAGAAAGAGAAAAACAAATATCAAATATTAATGCATATATATATGGAATCTAGAAAGATGGTACCAACGAACCCATTTGCAGGGCAGCAATGGAGATGCAGACACAGAGAACAGACTTGTGGACACAGAGCAGGTAAGAGAGAGTGGGACAAATGGAGAGTGTAGCACGGAAACATATACACTATCATATGTAAAATAGATGCCCGTGGGAATTTGCTGTATGACTCAGGGAACTCAAACCAGAGTTCTATGATAACCTAAAGGGGGGAGATGGGGTCAGAGGCAGGAGGGAAATTCAAGAGACAGGGGACATACATATAATAATGGCTGATTCACTTTGATGTATGGCAGAAACCAACACCACATTGTAAAGCAATTATCCTTCAATTAAAAATAAATGCATTTTTTTTAAATATTAAGAAATAAAATGCTACTTTGGATGAAACTTCAGTAACATGAAGATATAGGATTTCATTTCCTTTCTATGCAGTTAAGAGACTACCCCTCTCCCATAGGACACAGGAGGTATATTCTCTGGAGAAAAAGAACCAGAGAGACTCTGTACAAGGGGTTTTCAGGCACAGAGAAGGAAGCAATGAGGTAACAAACAGAAACCAGGAAGCACTAATGCATTCTACTTTCTAAACCATGAGAGCCTTAGCCCCTTTCTCCTCACCTGTCCAGGATCCTGACAGTCAAAATTATACCTATCATTTAGGAGAAGAGAGACTACTTCTACTGAATTAATGTGGAAAAAACCTATAGATACTGACATTTAGGGAGTTTCCAAAGAAAAAGCTCTGTGATCATAAAATCAACCTTTGGGGGAAACACTGGGCTAACCAGCCCTGCTGCTGCTGCTGCTGCTGCTAAGTCGCTTCAGTCATATCCGACTCTGTGCGACCCCATGGACTGCAGCCCACCAGGCTCCCCTGTCCCTGGGATTCTCCAGGCAAGAACACTGGAGTGGGTT
>NW_011494788.1:1017723-1028281 GCF_000754665.1 Bison bison bison
TCCAAACCAGCCCTGTAGGAACTTAATTACCTTTTTTAAAACAAAATATGAGTGGATGACTCCAAAGATTCCTAGGCATCTGAAAGCTTCAACGTGAAAAAGATGAACATGAATAGAAATAAGGAAACCAAATGCAGAATACAGAAAAAATAAATAAAAATTATAATATTCATAAGGATGTAAAAGAAGTTTTTGTAATCATGAAATAAGAATACTTGCTGTTTTTTAAGGAAATTTGCTATTAAAAGAAACAATGAAAGTACACGGTCATCTTAAATGAGAAAGAGAAAATCTTAAGAGTTTCAAGAGAAGGAAAAAAAGAAATGCAGAAAGCAATACTGGGAGCCAGGAGCCAGTCAAGTAATACTTAAAAAAATATGTGGTATTTTATACACAGCCAAATAAGTAATGAAATTATAAAACTTATTTTTTAGACATATAAGATCTCAAAAAACTTATCTCTTATTAATCTTTACTTGATAAGTCATTGAAAGAGTTGCCCCAACAAGATAAGGGACTAAGTGAAAAAAAAAAAAAGAAACTGAAATGCAAGCAACAGGAAATACCATCTTTCAAAGGTTAAAAGGAATTCCCAGGATGATGATGAAACAGAGTTCAAGGGTAACATTAAAAAAAAAAAAATTCACATTAGAACTGGAGGAGAGAGGTCTCAGAGAAAATATTTAAGAAATTATACGACATATGTGACTATATGTAAGACAGTGTATCAGAAATATTTTATAAGGTAGCTGAAGGTTGTGAGCAGACAGTCTTAGATTTAGAGATAAATTACAAATACAATGAAAGGCAAATAGCTTATTTTTAAACTATTCATTCCTTTCTTTAAAAATAAACTGAATAAGAATTCTCAAAATTTAATTAGTGACATAATCTGACTGTACTGTTTCCTTTGGCACCCACCTCACTCTTGCCTACCCAGCCTTAGACCAGTAATAGGGCAAAAAGTGTGTCAATGTTTACAAGTTCATAAAATGTTTAGAGAGTTATTCTGTTGTTCTTCATATTTTATCTCTGGAAAGTTACTATCATGAAGAAGTCAATATAAACCTGGCTAAGTAAAATAATCAAATGTTACCTTGGAAATGAAACAAAAGGAGAACTTAAAAATTTCTTTTAAATAAAATCATGAAAATAAGTTATCCTACACATCTGCTGACCCACTTTCTTGGAATCATTCACACAATTTTTTCAGAAGGAGACAATGATTATAACAAAGGTATAATCCAGAAAGGGAAAAGATAAAGGTTACCAACAAATGTGATCTTTAAAAATAAAACAAAACTAAAAACTCTAAAATATAATTACAAAATATTACCAAAATTTCCAGATTATTTGAATGTCAATGTGTATATTTTAACCCTCCTAGACAGTCTTAGGGATAGAAAATAAATACAATTCCGAAATTTAGAAAGAGACCTTTGGTTCTAGAAAAGATTGCAGATCATCTACTTTATAAATGAGGATACTGAGTGCAAACAAGATAAGTAAATTACTTATTCAAGGTCACACAAAGGGTTACTGGCAGAGTATGGACTAAAATTCTAATCTACCATGTGCTAGTCCAGGAACTTTCCACCACGTACCATGCTATCTTATAGGTTTTGAGGCTATCTAAAACACTCAAGAATTTGATTTTCTACCATTTATCTTTTAAAGGGAATAATGCTACAAAGAAATTGTCCTAGAGAGGAAAATACCATTACAGTTACAATGGTTCATTATTTTCTCAAGCATAATTAGAAGTCATATCTATATATAAGATATTTTCAACTAAATAAATACAAGAAAGTTATTTAAGTTCAAAAAAAAAAAACACCTCTTCAATCAATACACTAATGATCAAAATTTCCTTAACACAGGAATAACTTAAAGAGAAATGAGCTATCCTAAAAAAATGTTCACATCTATTTATATGAAAAAATTAAATAACTGAAATATTAAGAGGCTTTTTGCTGAAGGTGCTTTAACTCATTAATCATCAATAATTTTAATTGATAAGTAAATCTGTACTAACATTAGCTATTAAGATTTGATCCAATTAACTTATTTAAAATTTTACAGTTACTAATGCAAGGAGCTGTTGCCAGCCATCAAGATGCTCATAAAAACATGTAAGAAAGATAAGACACAGGTGTTAAATGATAACTGCATGTGGTTCAAAATTTATACACTAAATTTTATGCTAAAGTATCCAAAGCTTTTACACGTGTTCAGCTTGCTGTTACTTTAAAAATTTCAACTTCTTTAATACCAAGGTTTTCAGCAGTGGAAAGTAAGGACTTTCTCAGGAGAATACTTTCCTACTATTGACAGCAATAATAGTCAAGTTGTCGTCTTTGTTGCTTATCTCAATCTTCTGTCTTTCCTCTTCCATTTCAGTTAGCATGTTATCTGCTAGTGTAATTTAATGTCCCCCTCATATGGACACTTTACCTTCTAATTTATAAAATATTACATTATTTGAGAGTCAACTTTCTATCAGTAAACTTCTTTGAGGACACAGACCATGTCTTCATTTTAGTGTTCTACTCAACATCTATTGCCCAGTGCCTTACCTCATTAGTTGCTCAATGGATATATGTTGAAAAATTAATCTGATCATGGTTCAAGAGTAGGACAAGGAGTCACAAAGACCACAAAACATGGAAAGACTGAGATATCCATGTAGCCAATTTTTACTGCTTAATATAAAGAACTATTCAACTCAGGAATAAATACGACCAAAGCACTCAGGTAAACGGTAATTCCCTACAATTTTGACAACTGTGAAGAAAACGTAACTTCAATTCATGTTCTTATATACTACAAACAAAAGTTCATCTTTACTGCACTCTGAAAGCTTACCTAAGAGGACAAAATTAATTAAAGATCAAACCACTGAGGCTGAGAATTGTGTTGTATGCATTACAAGTCACTATCTACCTTCTACATGATGTGAGATAAAGCTGAAAATAAGCAAAATCAAAGAAGATAAAATAACCACAGAATTACTGGGATCTCTAAAGGTGTGAGAAAGCACTTAAGTGTTAAAACTAGAATATTATTAAATCGTAAAACAGTCTGTCTGATCAGTTCAGTTCAGTCACTCAGTAGTGTCTGACTCTTTGCAACCCCATGAACCGCAACACGCCAGGCCTCCCTGTCCATCACCAACTCCCAGAGCTGACCCAAACTCATGTCCATTGAGTCGGTGATGCCATCCAACCATCTCATCCTCTGTCATCCCCTTCTCCTCCTGCCCTCAATCTTTCCCAGCATCAAGGTCTTTTCAAATGAGTCAGCTTTTCGCATTAGGTGGCCAAAGTACTGGAATTTCAGCTTCAACATCAGTCCTTCCAATGAACACCCAGGACTGATCTCCTTTAGGATGGACTGGTTGGATCTTCTTGCAGTCCAAAGGACTGAAAGTAAATGTATCACTTATCAGTAAAACAGCAACCCACAAGGTCAACAGTATTACAAGTTGTTCTGGCTCAATGACAGAGACACAAACTTGAAAGGTGGAAGAAAGAAAAAGAAACTATTTGAAATTAGTAAAAAAAAAGTACTATAATAAAAAGTCATAGTTGAAAGATATTACATTGTCTTATGTAATGTAAGAATCAAAGGGAAAACAATATATGAAGTATGGTCATTTTACATTTAAAGGTGGAAAGAAAAGGGAGTAAGGAGTGGGGTGGGGGAAGGAGTCTGGAAGTGTTACTTTTTATGGCATGTACCACATGCGAAGTATCACTACATTAAGCTGCAGTAGGTTATTATGCTAGATCGTCTGTGGTCAATTTGGCAGACACACCACCAACACTACCACCTCCTTGTTTATGCAGTCTAAGGCTGGAAACCACACTTCCCACAATATCCTGGTCTGTACAGTTTCATGACAGCACCTCATATTTGAAGCAGATAAGTAAAGTGAAGGCCAGTTTTCCTCAAGAAGTAACAGGGCTCAGGTGCTTGGTTTTTTCAGATGCAGCAGCCCTGCAGACCTTTACATCAGCTCCCACTTCACAGTCCTGACAGGTTTTGCAGACCTTCCCACAAATACTAACTTTTCTACCCACTTACTACCAGTGATGTTCAGGCTGAGGTCTTCACCAAAGTTCTCTGATCTAATGTCAGCTCCTACCCTCTGCTCAGTGCTTCAGCATGATTTCACTGACAGTCTCTTTGATGTTCAGCAGAGCTCCTTCAATCTATGGTGATCTTTTCTTGACATTTAGGCCCTCAACTGTGGTATAAGGCCAAAATTCTTTATAGAATGCCTTCCATTCTCCAGACCAAATCCTTAGTTACTAAGCTGCTGGAACCATGAAGGTCCTGTGATTCTAGCCCAGCAAAGTCCAGGAAAGGATCTTGTCTAGAAAGGCAGCCTAATAAAGTAATTAAAGGGCTCAGGACCTAGTAGTTAAATCTGATTCTTGGTTCTACCACTTTGAAGCTGTATGTTCTTAGGTAACTTAAATTCTTTGCCTCGGTTTCTCCTTTGGCAGTGATATTAGCAATGGCAATGATATTAGTAACTAATTCATAGAATAGCTATGACAAATGAATAAATATTAAATACATACTAAAGAATAGTAAAGTTTATTAAAATATGCTTTTCAACCCTCTTCCTTCTTTAAACTTACTCCTCCTATTTGTACCCAGTAATAATAGAGAATAATGGTTACTAAGACACTGAAATACTGGAGATGGGATATTTATGAGCCAATGGAAGAAGTGTTACAAAGTCTTATCTCTGGAGCAGGAAACCATATGTGAAGAATTTTATAAAATCAGATCATTCCTGTTTTATTTATTAATACTTGAATTATATGCTATGTGTCTTGAACCATCTCCATACTACTTTTCTGTATGACTCATTCATCATTTTTTTTCTTGTTCTCTGACAGATACACCTATAGAAATGTCAAATAATCAAAGTTCAAAATATATACTCTTCTAATAAAGACAGATTCAAGGCATGTGAATTAGGTTGGAGAAAGAGAATGCTGGGAAAAGAGTTATAACAGACTTTGGATTTTTAAACTTCTTACAACAAAAAAAAGTATTCATATTACATTTATAGTTAAAACTCAATTAAAAAATTATTCTTTCAGAATGATGAATTTCAGAAACACTGATAATTTAGCAATTAAATATGCGATAACATTAAAATACAAAACAGAATCTCCATGTTTTATAGGAAGGATATTTTCTGAAAGTATACTATCTCCATTCTTATACAAATACCTCTTTTAACCCATTAAAAAAAAAACAAAACACTAAATCTTTACCGCTATAATTTTTTTCAAGTAACTTTTCTGGTTAATCTTTTTATGATCTTTGGGTAGAAAATATTTCTAATAGAAAAAAATTGTACTGAGACTACTTGCTTTGAAAAGCATCTAGATCTTATTAAATCTACTGTCTCAAAACATGATACATCCTTTCAGATTTCTATATATTCTTATTAAGGAAATCAGAGTAGAATGAAATAAAAAATGGCTTTCTTCAGTATCCAAATAATAAAAATAAAGTAAGGTTTAACAAAGTGTTCTACTCCCTGTGGCACCCTTTGGTCATGACAAATGGCAACTGCCTGTCAGCAGGAAAAGTGCATGCCATTTTTCTAGTAGTAGCTTTGTTTTGCACCAAAGAGGCACTGGAGCACAAAGACTGAGTCTATGGGCTCATCTTTCTTAACAGTGATCAAACCAAGTGAACAAACCAAAAAGATATTCATTGCTTAATCAAAAAAGTTGAGATGCAATAAGCCAAATGTTTTAGGTTCAATTTGGGATAACTAGTTAGGAAAGGGAAAAAAATGTACAAAAAACCGCCATGCACTTCTCCAATTTCACTCAATACTCCTTTTTTCCCACAGCAGGTTGCACAGTACTCAATGCGGTAGAAAAAATACAAACCAAAATAGAGAACAGTAAAATAAACATATACTGGTAGCTCACATATACACATGCCATCAGTGTACTTATTGCTTTCTGCTTCTAATTTTTTCTCTTCTGATTTTTTAAAATATCAATTTCCTGAAGGTAAAATAATCTGCAAATGTTTTATTAACTTCTACAGCATTATACTGTGATTGACAACAGGGCTGCCAACACTCCTGCACAAGCTTGAAAAGGAAAACAGTTCACACCCAATTGAAAGTACAAAGAAAAACAGTGTTAAATGTAATATTTAATGTGAAGGAACTCAGTTTTGAGAGTCAGTAAGTGGATATGTGTCTGGCTGCTCATAGGTAACACTATGCTGTGGAAAGACACATGACCATTCTGGTACCAGATGAGAGTACCACATTCCCAACTATGTTATCTAATGATCAAATGTTTTTACAACTATTTCATTTGCACCACAACTAAATGCTCTTCTACAGACCTCAGAAAAGACACTACTTCTTAATTTAGCTGCTGCTGCTGCTGCTAAGCCGCTTCAGTCGTGTCCGACTCTGTGCGACCCCATAGACGGCAGCCCACCAGGCTCCCCCGTCCCTGGGATTCTCCAGGCAAGAACACTGGAGTGGGTTGCCATTTCCTTCTCCAATGCAGGAAAGTGAAAAGTGAAAGTGAAGTCGCTCAGTCCTGTCCGACCCTCAGCGACCCCATGGACTGCAGCCTTCCAGGCTCCTCCGTCCATGGGATTTTCCAGGCAAGAGTGCTGGAGTGGGGTGCCAGCTATCTGGGTTCAATTCCTATTCTTCTTACTATCTGTAAGATCACAGGTAAATTACTGCAGGTTTCTGTGCCTGAGTAATACAGAAGTTATAATACCTAAATACTAATTTTTTTAAGGGGGAGTAGGATGGAGGATTACTACAGTGTCTGGTATATGATCAATCCTCAGAAAAAGTTAGGTATTATTACCATTAAATTATTTTATGTAAGAGTAAACATACTCACATCCACGTCTGATTTACCTACCTTTGAAAAATAGGAAGAAATATAAAATAATAAAGTAGTTGGATTCGTTAGCAGTATAGATAAAAAGACGTTAAATTATTACCAGAAACACACTAGTATTTACAAACACTCCAACACATGAAGGCCTTCCTTCTCCCTTTTACTCCCTTACTACCATGACGCTATTTTTAAACATAAAGATATAAAGTATATTTATAAAGTATGTTTATAAAGTATAAAAGGAGAGAAATTAATAACAGAGGATAAGGAAACTAATCAATAAAAATGGAACTTCAATCTATAGCAGCTCTGATCATTTTTTATTTTCGATGGTTCTTGGACAATTCCACAGAGACAGACATCAAAATAAGAGATTAAAGTTCTGTCCACTTACTTATACTATAAAGTCTTAATTTTTAAAAAATAAAATCATTCTAACAGAATATCAATTCATACACCCCACAATATGGGTTTCTGAAAGAAGATGAAATCATTTCAACTAGCATGAAAGAACCCCAAACTACTTTCTAAAAATTGTGCTATCACTATAATCCAATGGAACATAATAAATTTAACAGAAATGGAAACTTGGAGAACAAATGATCATTTGAACTGTTTTACTGAGTGAGATACTATTTTGAAATGAGAAACTGAAGTTTAAGGTCTGTCATGAATCCTCTATGTCACAAGGGTAAAATTTTCTTCAAAATTTTGACAGAATAATATGACTACTGTAAAATGAACTTTTACACAAAGAAACTAGAGACAAAGAATTTCATGAAAGGCACTGGACTAAACTGGAAAACTCAAAAACGTTCTTGTAATTCTAGGCTAAAAAGCAGACAGGTAAATCAGAAAAAAATGGAATCTTGTTTTATCTTAAATAATGGACACACAAATATCACTATAATATGTACAAATTTTCCCTCTATATGATAACTCCAAAGTTAATGGTAATATCATTCCTAAAGATTTCTTCAAACAATAAAGAAACTAGAAAAAGTGTTTCCTAAGAAGACAATCTATGCAAACACAGACATAAGAAGTAATAACAGCTTTTTCTCTAAGATCTTAAGAACAGCTGCAGATAATAGCATCAAAAGTTACAGAAGAATATTTTAGAAATAGAAATAAAATGGCTTATTTAAAGAAATAAAATTCTCTCTAGTTCATCTGTAAACAAAATATATTTGTGAAATCTAAAAAATGTTTTAAACTAGAGGAAATTATAAGAAAAACTATTTCAAGTTGATCAATTTAGAGCACCCAAAACTACATATTTCAATTATCTAAAAGATAACAATTCCCAGATTCGCCTCATCAATTTCAAATGAATCTATAACACAAAACTGAATGAAATAATCTAGGTTATTTCTCTTAAAATCTTTTAAGTGATTATAATATAGATGGATACTACAGATTAAAAAAAAAAAACTTTTCAAAAAACTATTACTGTAAGGGAAAGAAAAAATTAAGACTAAAACCAAACAGACAACAAAACAGATGAATTTGACAACTATCCCTAAAAGTATATTTACATCTCCTTTAGGGATAGGCAGATTTGTAAAATGTGCCTGCCTTGGCTCAAGGTAAGAAAGTGAAAAATGTCTCCCCTAAGAATTCATAACTGCAAGCCATTGTTCATGGCTTTGGAGTAGAAATTAACGATATTCATGTAGTGGAAGAGACACACAGGACAAACTTTTATTAAAATGGCCTTAGGCTGGTAGAGCTCCCAGGCACCTGGTAATAACTAACATAAATGTTTTCTGGAAAAACTTTTTAAAACTCTGACCTGAGAGAATTTTTTATAAGAATAGGCTAACAACCTGATAGAAAAGCTGAATAAGATTTGTACATACAACCAACCAAAAATATATAGATGCTCTAAGTCAACTAAGTATTGAGAGAAATGCAAAATAAAATGCCTCCACTATTTACATATATCACACTGGAAAGCATTATAACACTGGACAAACCAAGTTTGGCAGAAAAAGTAACATTACTCATTGCTAGTGTAAGTGTAACCTGGTTTGGAAAATATTGCACTTACCCAGCAAAACTGGGTGCCAATATCCTATAACCAAGCAAATCCATGCTTTGCTATATACCCTAACTCCTTGTTACCAAGCTGCAGAAGAGATTTAGAATAATATTTAAAGTGAGGTTGTTTATAAAAGCGAAAAGATGGAGGGCTTCCCTGGTGGCTCAGAATTCACCTGCAAATGCAGGAGACACATGTTTGGTCTTTCATATGGGAAGATCCACATTCCATGGAGAAACAAAGCTTGTGCATCACAACTATTGAGTACGACTGAGCGACTTCACTCACTCACTCACTCTAGAGCCCGGGAACCACAAGCCCAGCCAAAAACTGAAGCCCGTGAACTCTAGAGCATGTGCTCTGCAACACAAAAGCCATCAGAATGAGAAGGCCTCACACCACAACTAGAGAGTAGCCCCTGCTTGCCGCAACTAGAGAAAAGCCCACATAGCAATAAAGACCCAGCAGAGCTAAAAATAAATAAATAAAATTACTATAAGTAAAAAAGTGGAAACAAAACTGCCAAACTATTACTTTGCCAACAAAGGTACGTCTAGTCAAGGCTATGGTTTCTCCAGTAGTCATGTATGGATGTGAGAGTTTAACTATAAAGAAAGCTGAGCACCGAAGAATTGATGCTTTTGAACTGTGGTGTTGGAGAAGACTCTTGAGAGTCCCTTAGACTGCAAGGAGATCTAACCAGTCCATCCTAAAGGAGATCAGTCCTGGGTGTTCACTGGAGGGACTAATGTTGAAGCTGAAACTCCAATACTTTGGCCACTTGATGTGGAGAGCTGACTCATTTGAAAAGACCCTGATGCTGGGAAAGATTGAGGGCAGGAGGAGAAAGGGATGACAGAGAATGAGATGGTTGGATGGCATCACCGACTCAATGGACATGAGTTTGGGTCGGCTCTGGGAGTTGGTGATGGACAGGGAGGCCTGGCATGTTGCAGTTCATGGGGTCCCAAAGAGTCGAACATGACTGAGCAACTGAACTGAACTGAACTGTTAATGATCTATTTTCAATAAAAAAATGACATACTGGTGAAAATAAATGAGCTACAATTACACATATCAGCATGTATGAATCAATCAAGGTAAAGTTGGTCAAAGTATCAAATAATGGGGAAAAAACAGTTTGACTCAATTTACACAAAATTCACACTGTGCAAAACTATGTATTACTTATGAATACACACACACACACGATGGTGGTAGTTTAGTCACTAAGTCCAGTCTGACCCTTGTGACCCCACCACACTGTAGCCCACCAGGCTCCTCTGTCCATGGCATTTCCCAGGCAAGAATACTGGAGTGGGTTGCCATTTCCTTCTCCAATATACATACATAAATACATATAAAAAATGGAGTGAATAAAAGACACAAACTTGAGAAAGGAGGTTATCTCTAGACTACATGGATGGTGAAGTGAGTCCTCAGGGATTCAAAGGTGACTTCATAGGTTTTGGTAATGTTCTATCTTTAAAGTGGGTTTGTGAACACAATAGATCTTCATTATTATTGTACTTTGCATTGAATATGTAAACTATACATTCTCAGGTGTAACTAGTATAGTATATTTCATAATATA
>NW_011494788.1:1028381-1029819 GCF_000754665.1 Bison bison bison
TCATAATATAAAACAGTAAACTGTTAAGAAAAACCAAAAGCAATATATTTCTTTCATTGGCTACTGAGTATACGCTTGCCCTTTGTCTTTCTCACCCTTTAAATTTTGACCTCAGAGTTTTCTAAGGGTTATTATGACTACTAGGGAATAAATTACCGTGTTTCTTATTGGAATCTTCTTGGGTTCTGGAGGCATATCCTGTGGAACAAATTTCACTGGTTCCTTAATCTGCCTCCTTGATCGTTTGGTCCCATCTGGTAAGGTTTCCATGGCCATCTCTGCTTCCATGTCACTGCTCCCTGCCTGGTCACATTCAGAACACTGCCTACATAAAGAAAAAAATATTATTTCATACATTTATTTTTACCTTCCAGCATTAGCCATGGTTTCTATAAATACAAAATGCAGGTATATGTTTAGAATATATGAAAATGTACACAGGAACATGTGACCATAGTCATATAATGACCATACATACAGAAAAGCACATACATTCCTTTAAGAGAAACAACAATATATGTAAAATGTCCAAAGCAATTTCATGTATCCCTAATAAGTATCATAAAAACACATGTAATACTGCCATATATTTATGTGAATGAATGTAAGAGGCCCAGTACTGATTAAAAAGATAGTTTTCCTTAGGAAATCATGATTTTTCCTCAAATGATATACATTGTGACACCAGAAAATCAAAGTCATTCTTTGACCAACTCTATTTGTCACAGCTATACTATCCTTGCATCTTAATTAATGGCAAGCTGTGCTGAATATACCAACTGAGAAAATTCTGTAAAAATTCATACCTCTCACTCATTAGCACTGTAATTTAATACCAAATTAGTATTTATTTTAACAGCTTTAAATTTTGAACTCCAATAACAGAATTAAATACAAAGTATCATGTGTGGCTAATACAAATGCACTATTCAGTTCAGTTCAGTTCAGTCGCTCAGTCGTGTCTGACTCTTTGCGACCCCATGAATCGCAGCACGCCAGGCCTCCCTGTCCATCACCAACTCCTAGAGTTCACTCAGACTCATGTCCATCGACTCAGTGATGCCACCCAGCCATCTCATCCTCTGTCGTCCCCTTCTTCTCCTGCCTCCAATCCCTCCCAGCATCAGAGTCTTTTCCAATGAGTCAACTCTTCGCATGAGGTGGCCAAAGTACTGGAGTTTCAGCTTTAGCATCATTCCTTCCAAAGAACACCCAGGACTGATCTCCTTTAGAATGGACTGGTTGGATCTCCTTGCAGTCCAAGGGATTCTCAAGAGTCTTCTCCAACACCACAGTTCAAAAGCATCAATTCTTCGGTGTCAGCCTTCTTCACAGTCCAACTCTCACATGCATACATGACCACTGGAAAAACCATAGCCTTGACTAGACAGACCTTTGTTGGCAAAGTAATGTCTCTGCTTTTAAATATGCTATCTAG
>NW_011494788.1:1029919-1030265 GCF_000754665.1 Bison bison bison
TATCTAGGTTGGTCATAACTTTCCTTCCAAGGAGTAAGCGTCTTTTAATTTCATGGCTGCAATCACCATCTGCAGTGATTTTGGAGCCCAAAAAATATAGTTTGACACTGTTTCCCCATCTATTTCCAATGAAGTGGTGAGACCAGATGCCATGATCTTTGTTTTCTTAATGTTGAGCTTTAAGCCAACTTTTTCACTCTCCTCTTTCACTTTCATCAAGAGGCTTTTGAGTTTCTCTTCACTTTCTGCCATAAGGGTGGTGTCATCTGCATATCTGAGGTTATTGATATTTCTCCTGGCAATCTTGATTCCAGCTTGTGCTTCTTCCAGCCCAGCGTTTCTCATC
>NW_011494788.1:1030365-1051087 GCF_000754665.1 Bison bison bison
TGATATTTCTCCTGGCAATCTTGATTCCAGCTTGTGCTTCTTCCAGCCCAGCGTTTCTCATGATGTACTCTCTGCATATAAGTTAAATAAGCAGGGTAACAATATACAGCCTTGACGTACTCCTTTTCCTATTTGGAACCAGTCTGTTGTTCCACGTCCAGTTCTAACCATTGCTTCCTGACCTGCATATAGGTTTCTCAAGAGGCAGGTCAGGTGGTCTGGTATTCCCATCTCTTTCAGAATTTTCTATTTACATGCAATTAAAATTTAAGGTATTACTTTTAATATCTTAAAATTTCCATTTAAGCAAAAATTTTAACACTAAAAAATTTGACCAGTAGGAGTCAATTATCACTAGTTACTAAAGATTTTTATATAACTGTTGTTAAAAACCAAGCACTTTATTCTTTGGATTCATAGATTAACATCAAATAAAAATATTTTCAACATACACGCATTTCTGTGATATGGAAACAAGTATCTTTTTAGAATGAATCACTGTAGGGACTTTTTTGTTTGTTTTTTAAGTGACTTGTTTCCTCTTTTGTTTCTCAGTTTGTAACTATATTCCTTGTCAGGATAGTCTCTAGCTTCTCAAGCTCATCCCCACCAAAGGTTAATACATTTAGGTGACAAAGAAACTTGCTTTAGAGCACTCAGATAAACAAAAATGTTATGCTCTGAAAACCACAAAACACTGAACAACTCAGAAAAATCTAAAAAATATCTAACTGCTAAGGCAGAAATTTATTTCTATTTCAAGGCAACTGCCACACGATACTTGTAGTACATAAACTCAATACAGATGAAAACACTATTTGCAGCTCTTTCAACAATCTGTTAAACACTATAGTCCTCATTTTATAAATAGCCTTTAAAATATGAAAAAGCAGCTCTGCTACCATAACTGGTACACAAGATCCTAAGAAATAGGATGTTTAAAGTAATAATAATGAAAATTCATGTTAGGAATTTATGCCAAAGGACTACCTTCATACTGAAATACTAAGAGATTTTTCTCAGTTTGCTATATATTCTTGATCCTTAGCACTATACACTCCAACTTATGTTAAGGAGGTTTTTAAATCTTTATTATTAAAGGGAAACAATTTCATTGTTTATGTGTGCTGTGTGCTTAGGCACTCAGTCACGTGCGACTCTTTGCGACCCCATGGACAGTAGTCCACCAGGCTCCTCTGTCCATGGGGATTCTCCAGGTAAGAATACTGGAGTGGGTTGCCATTTCCTTCTCCAATATACCTATATAAATACATATAAAAAATGGAGTGAAGCCCTTTTAAAAATCTTTATTATTAAAGAAAAACAACGTCATTGTACAATAATGCTAAAACACATCCATGATTATGACAAAGTTCCCTGGCCCTGAAGACTACCAAACTGGTTTTCAACTTAGAAACGCACATAGGATACTTATTAACACTGCTGATATTCTAATACATGACAGCAGTTTCTCTTAAATTCTGGTTTCAAAAGCACTCACAAATCAGAAGTAATACATCCCACTATATTTGAAAAGAGTTGACCAGTATGACTGTCTCCAGGCAAATTGATAAAAGAGCACTATGAAAAAGAAGGGCTTCTCTCATAGCTCAGCTGGTGAAGAGTCCACCTGCAATGCAGGAGACCCCAGTTTGATTTCTGGGTCGGGAAGATCCACTAGAGAAGGGATAGACTACCCACTCCAGTATTCTTGGGCTTCCCTCGCGGCTCAGCTGGTAAAGAATCCACCTGCAATGCAGGAGACCTGGGTTCAATCCCTGGGTTGGGAAGATCCCCTGGACAAGGGAAAGGCTACAGACATCAGTATTCTGGACTGGAGAATTCCATAGACTATATAGTCCATGGGGTCGCAAAGAGTCGGACATGACTGAGAGACTTCCGCTTCACTTCATGAAAAAGTAATCATGTGAAAATGGTGAAAGAATGTGAGATTCTTAATAAAATGGACAGACATAGGTTTATGAAATAAAACAATGAGGTCAGAAAATATGCTTTAATGTATTTGATAAATAAACACCTTTTTGTACAGATTATCATTTAAGATTGGGGTCTAGTCATGTAAAATTTGTATAAAAAGAATAGTCATGTGCCTTCCAAAGCTCTCCGTGACCTATATTCTTCCTATACAGAATCAATCTATTAGAATTTGAACATCTGTCTTTCTCTTGGATTAAAATTAAGGAAAGAATAAAACTTATAAGTATCATAAACTTTTATCAAACATCTGTAGTGATTCCACATGCCTAAGTTAATGAAAAAATTCAAAAACGTAAGTCAAATGTTTCTAGATTTACAAAGAATGGTTGAATTTTAATACACAACTAGCCACAAGTAAAGCCTTTGGTGACACTAATTTGAAAACAAAATACTAAACTACATTTAAAGCATGAATATGGAGGCAAATTCTTAATAAAGAACAAAAATAAAGAATTTGAAAAAATGTTATAATAAAGAGAATTATAAACACACTAAACAGAATTCATGCCTTAAGAAACCACTGCTAAGATATTAAAATAGCCTCAATTAACTTAAATTCATTTATCAAAAAATTTGCTACATCTCTATACATATAATACTGTAATAAACATTTATGTCTGAAGTATTCTTACCACAAAAAATGATAACTATGTGAGGTGACAAATATGCTAATTAGCTTGATTGTGGTGATTATTTCACAGTGTATACATATATTAAATCATTATGTTGCAAACCTTAATATACACAACTTTTAAATGCCAATATGTCAATATTATTGGAAAACATTATAAAATTTTCAATTAAAAATATACTGAAAACTTTATTATGCATCAAATATGTTCTAATACTTCATCTAATACTGTTGAAACTAAGAGCAACACCAGTTCTAACATGTACATGCTCTTCAGTTTACTTACCAATAACTGTTTTTGGTCTTTCTTGGCATCCTCGTAAGAGGAGGGTCCAGACATCCAAGATGGTAATGCAGTTTACAGGTATCACACAATAAAAGAAGATGCTGATCATGGTTCTTCTTACAAATTCCACAACTTTGATAAAGGCAGCAGCAATAAAGGATTAGAATAATAATTATCATAGTGAATAGTTAATTTATGGCATATTTTTAAATTTTCAAAATTTCATTGTGATTTAACTTAATATATTTCTTTAACTGAAATCAAATACTTTTTTTAATAACACATATCTTTTTATAATGGCAAGAATCTAAATACTTTTGAGAATGTAGAATAGTTTAGATCTATTATAAATTTAAATTTTGCTGGAGTCAAACTATTCAGAGAAGGGCATATGTTAGGTATTTATTCTAACATCATCTTAATCTTCTTTATTACTTAAAGCCCATGTAACATCAGACCAAATTTTCTCTAGGAACAAATATTAAACAAAAATAGTTTTCAATTTTCTACCTCTCTAAAACTACAAAGAAGTTACTTTACAAACGAAATTCTGTTTATTTTCTACCATTAACTGTAAATCTTTCAAAGAACCTTCAACGTGTAAATAAGCTACATATGTTAAGTCTTTTTACAGAATCAGACTTTGAGTCTTAAAAATATACCAATTGATATTTATTATAAAGAACTGGAAGTTTTATTATTATTGTTGCTGTTGTTTTAGATTTTTGATTGTTCTTAAGAAATCTAACTTTTCTTGTGCAAAAGGTCAACTACTCCTGAGAGCACAAACACCATGATCTACAAATCCAGGGTGTACTTATATTAGGAATGTGAAGGGTGAGGAAAAAGTTGAGATCCTAAAAAATCCATAAGTATACAGAAAAAGTAATGATGTTTGAATTTTAAATAACCTTAGGAAAAAAAATCAAATATATACATATACAACAAAGACCAATCAATACTTGGTCTCAAAGTTGCTCAAAGTAAAAATGAAAAATTACTAAACTGTATCCTGAAACAAAAATGAGCTGTTAGTGATGAAAAGTCAGAAGCATAAGTAATAAGCCTGACGGTTTCAAATGAAACAGTTTTATCTGGAAAAGCTAGACTGTGACAGTGCTAGTCTTTATAAAGTACAGTATAGATACCAGTGAGCTTGTCCCACATTTCAAGGAAGTTAATTGCTATTACCTATGGAGAAAGCCTCCAAGCTAGAAGAGAAAGTAGTTATTGAGACAGATACTGTTGTTGCTATTTCTGAGAAAGAAAGAGATTGTGGGGAGAATATGTATACACTTACATAAGCATATTTACTTGTGTGTGTGAACAGATTTGTGTGTGTATGGATACACACAAACATACTTGCATCTTCTAAACTTTTCTCAATGAGTTTCATCAGCTACATGGAAAAAAAGTAAGATCCAAACCTACTGGTATGGAAAGAAATCTTAATAACTATATAAAACTGTTACAATGGTGAACACTGTAAAATACTGAGCCAAAAAAAAAAAAAGAACAAAAATATTTGGGGAAATGAAATTATTACAACTGAGCACAGAGAGAAAAAAAAATGTAGACAGATTCAAATCTAAAACTTATCTTCATTATCCACCCCTACCACTGTACAAAGGCAGTAATTCAAACTATAATATCCAACACTACCTAAAAACACATGTAAACCTCTAAAACTCACTCCAGCAAAATAAAATATAAATGTCCATTTATCTAACACACTGTTTTAACTATTTAAGAAAATACTCACGTACATTAGTTAAAACTCACTTTCCAATTCTCTAAAGAGGGGTTCCCATGGAGTTTGTGCACATATAACCAGTTACTTAAAGTATACAAAAAGTGATTTATCATTAAAAGAGGAGCGACTCTATCCTATCATCATTCAGTCTGGGAAGTATTTTTGATGAAGGTATTAATAAAATGAACTTCAAACACATTTGACTTTAAATTCTGATATAAACATAATTCATTCACAAATATTTAAAGCATCTTGCTACTAAAAAGTATTCATTTAAAAATATACTGTATTAATCTGTCAAAATTTCATTACTTGCCTATAAAGTACTGCAGGAAGAGTAGACGCCTTTTGTGTGCCCCCTTCTTTTTTACTTGGTTTTCTCTCCTTGGGTGCTCGCAAAATTGCCGGTATGTTCAACTTCTATTGATTTGAACAAATGCAGTTTATTTTGTTTTCAGAGAAAAAATATAAAGCAACATTTTTCTTTATGCGCCGTTCAAGTCAACTAATATGCTAGGATCTTGAGGGGGAAATGTTTTAAAGCTTTTACACTGGCAAAAAGGACTAAAATGAGTTTTTGTCTCATAGTCACTGCTGTGAGAAGCCTATAATTACATACTTTCACCAATTTTCTCTGGACCACTAAAACACTGTGAAAATTAAACTCCTACTTTAGCTTTAAAAGTGAAAGACAAGGACAAGAATTCAAGACTTGAAAAAAAAAAAGAACACGACAGAGTATTGAGGCCGTTTATTTTCTTAAACACCACAGCTACACTGGTGCTCCAAAGGTTAATTAGAAAAATTATCTTATTGGACCAAACTCTTCACAAAGCGAATTAGATTCTCTTTGGGTTTCTACTAATCTGTAGTATACTAGCTTCTCAGACAGCAACCATCTATCAAAGTCATTTCTCAGTGGCCCAGTGGGCCCGCATCAGTTCAACCAACCGGAAAAAAAGTGTCCTGCAAGTGGTACAAACGAATTCTACTTCTCCTGTGTATTTTACATTTGCACACAGAAATGCACGTGCTTCTGTTTCAAGTGATTTAATAAATTAAAATGCTCTTTCATAACTTATACTAAATAGATTCTTATGAGACAAACTTGCAAATCTGGCCAAAAGATAATGCTAGCTTGCCAAATAAACTAATAGGCTTGTATTCAATATTAATTTCACTAAATATAAAACATAAAACACTATAATCTTCCAAATATTCACTAACAGCCTATCAATAGAAACAAAGGTCAACTGTGCATACATAACTACTCATCCTCACCTCTTATGTTATTCATTATACTATATGCCACATACACCCTTTTCACAAAAGAAGCATCTTCAAAGCTAGCATGGCATAATACATATCAGTATGTACTACTTTCTAAAATAATGTGTCCACACAACCTATATAATGAATTTGGCTCTTTATAAACCTTTAAAATAAGTACCACAAAAAATATCTGTTCTTTAAAAACCTTCCTTCACAAATAAAACTATTTCCATGGTGAAAAGACCACAGCGAGTCTCCATTATCCTTAAAAAAATAACTTAAATTATTCAAATGAATTATTAATTTAAGAATTAAATACACAGTACTAAAAAAAGCATTCAAAGAAATCCATTTGGCAATGATTGTTCTTTACAATACCAAGAACTTTAATAAGCTCAATATGTTCAAGGATAAAGTAATTTCTTTCATAATTAAAATAAAACTAATGAAGGGAAAAACTACACTTTAACATTAAATTTCAAAAACCATTCCTTATAAGTTCAAAACCCATCAACATGAAAAAAAATTCCAGTTTTCCTTTTACATTTCCCCCATTAAAAAAAACAACAACTACTTATAGCACAAGAATAGGACAGAAGAAATGTGGCAAGGAATCTAAAACCGCTGCATAGAAGAATATGGTAGGAGTAACTCATGCTTCAAATCTTAGCTTCATCACAAATGACAGGTCAATCAGTTAGAGCAAATGAAAAAATTGTGCAAACAAGATAGCTGTTAAAACAACCATATTAAGCTACAGGTTCTCAGTAGGCAGCTTGCAAAGCTCTAGATGCATTTCAGGCAGAAACCATTATCCCAGAGGATTAGTTGGCCCTGATTAAACAAAATTCTTCAGTTAGTGAAGTGACAGTTGTATTAGAGATCCAATCTTTGAAATCATACAGAAAGCAAGAAGAGAAGGAGAGAGCAATTGGAAAGAAACTAACCTGCCCTGTGATTCTGCCTAGTAAGGCCCATATTCCTTGTCCTTCACTTCGAAGTTTTCCATTCATGTTTTGTAGTTCTTCCAAAGATTCACAGAGCTATAATGTGAACAATTCAAATTAGTAGACCATTACAATATTCAGTAACATATTTGAAAATGTAAATAATTTATCAATGTCCAAAATATCTACATTTCTATTCCACATACATTTAACACATTCAAGTCACAATACACTGAAAAATGAAAGTCTCCAACTATTTAAGAAGCACCAACAAAAAGTAAACATTTTATGTTAGCATTTTACTAATAATGATACATATTCTATAATAGTTTACTATATAATTTCACAGACACACTAATTAACCCTTATGAGTGTATCAAAGTGCACTCCCACCATTTTTCCAACAAGAAAATGATATATATCAATAAGTCAATCCTGGGGACCTCCCTGCGGTCCAGTGGTTAAGAATCTTCCTTTCAATGAAGGGGACGCAGATTTGATCTCTGGTTGGAGAATTAAGATCTTACATGCCTCAGGTCAAGTGAGCCTGAGTTCTGCAACTAGAGAAGCCCACATGCCGCATTACTGAGCCCTCGTACCCAAAGATGACCCAGCACAGCCAAAAGAAACAAAAGTCAATCCAGATTTTTCTTATGTTACTTATTATCTCACATTTAGTCACAACTTGCTTTTATACATTTCTTCATGAACTTCTTCATCTTTAGAATGAAGATATAGAAGAGAAATTTTAATCGGGAGATTTTTTTTTTAATCAAAAGTAACAAAACAATTTAAGAAAAAAAGTAATTCAAAAGTAAGTTTTAAAGTTTTCTATAACTTAGAAAGATAAATGGAGTCAGACTTGGGCCTCAAACCCCAACTCTATGCCTTGACTACCTTTGCGAACCTGGGCAAATTACTTCACCTGTTTAGGATTCAGTTTACGCTTCTGAAAAAGGGAGCAGAAATCATAAGCCACATTATAAAGCTGAAGTAAGAATGAGATGAGTTAACACAAGTAAAAATGCTCAAAACTGTGCCTGGCACATAGAAAGTACTCAGTGTTAGTGACGGTAATGAAGATAACGAGGGGTCGGAATTACAGACAAGTCGTAGAAACTCCAGAGGAATTTCAAAATGAAACATAAGGAATCATCAGTAAGATGTAATTACATTACGTTGTTTGTTTTACCTTATTATATTCCACATGAAGCTTTTCTTGTTCATTCTCTAATTTATCCTTTATATTCTTTTGTTCAGCCATATTCTCCTGAATTTGAATCATGCGCATATTTCTCTCTAGTTAAATTAAATATCCAATTTTAGTTTAGAAGAAAATAAAAGCTGATATACAAAATACACAAAGGAAGAAGCTAGCCATAGAGATGACCACATGGATAAACCTAGACACTTTTAACTCTACTCACAAATACATTAAATTAGCATTTTACAACAATCCACAACTTATTAGGAAAATAAACATACTTGATATATGTAGCAAGACTAGTAAATTTCTAAACATTGACAGTGTATCAAATATTTCTATCAGCAAACTGTTCTCAATGAAAATGTGCATGCATCAGGGCCTATACTGACCGAAATAATAATTCACAAAATCAGCAGTGAGAGCAGGTTGCTTATGCTTTCTCCTTCCATCCACACTAGAACTAGTATCTGAATTGTCCACTGGGAAGATATCTGTACTGATTCCCATGAGTTCTGCTTTCCGCATAAGTTTGCGAATGGCTGAAGCACTGCTAGTGAGTGGTCTGGGCAATTTTTCCCTCGGAACCCAGGCCTGGGGTCTGGTGGATCGAGCTAGTTCTGCTTTGGCACGATACTGCTGAAGCCGGGCATTGATCCTTGCCTATAAAAGAAATGTATACAAATTTTAAAAGATATTAAAATGGAACATACTTATGATTTTTATTTCCATACTTAGCAAGAGTAAGGATGATCAGAAGTTCCTCTATTGCGGCAAATTATATCTATCCACAGTCCTTAATATCCACAGCATAATTCTTGGGTTATGATAAATGAGGTCTACCCCTAGTTAACAACTGCCCTAGCCTATGATTAGTTGTCAAAAACTAGTATAATTAAGCTGAGGTTTCTCAACTAGCCTTGTACTAGTCTTCATTAATTTACTTAATTTACAAACAAATATATTTCATGACAGGCAAACTAATCAAAGTCTTTGCACATATGAATCTTAGAACAGACTGAAAAAAAGATGTGGTCAACATATTGCACTGATAGAATAATTTCCTCTAAGCCACATTCTTTAATGTATTAGAAACATGTTTTATAAATGACTGCTTTGTTGAGACTAGATGATGAGTAATGTATTCAACCACAAACTATACTCTCCATTTACCTTAATGACAGTCCACTTTCTAGATAATTTCACAATTACACTAACCAAATTTCACAATTATACATCATATATCAAAGATGCATGAGATCTTAAATTTCTAACTTCTTTTTTTTTGGCCAGGCTATACAGCTTGTGGGATCTTAGCTCTGTTACCAGGGATCAAACTGGAGCCCTCAGCAGTAAGAGCACAGAGTCCTAACCACTGAACCACCAGGGAATTCCCTGAAATCTATACCCTTGAAAGAAAAAAACACAAGTTTTGGAATGAGTCTCATACCTGTGCTTCTGGTGATAACTGCTTCTCTCTCTCTTGTAAAGACATTTTACAATAGGATTGTAGAGCCAAGTAGTTTTTTCTCTTCCACTTTCTGTCTAACCTATCTGCATGTTGCTTACAATAAGCAAAAAATGGATCTGCTATATCCTATATAAAAAAACAGAGAGGGGGAAATGAACACTTTTACTCCAAAGGGCCATTTTTAAAAAAGCCATAAGAGATAATATTTCCTTTTTGAAGAATATACCACAGTGCTGGTTATTCCTAAAAATAAATTACAAAATTAAGTTTTATACATAATGATAAAAATCGCTGCTTTAGGAACTTAATCTATATACCAAATTCAAATTAACAAATTTTTTTCTTTATACAGCCTTGTGGATTTAAAAAATACTGAAATCAAAACTTAGGCATTACATTAAGTTATACTTGTTACCTAAAAAAAATCACTGTTTAAAACAAACAAGATATTAATAGGCATAGGTAGAAATCATCATTAAAGTTATTAATACATAGATTAATATTATAAAACAACAACATATCTAGAAAATATAGGACTAGTCAACAATAGGGCATTTCTAACTGACGAGAAATGCACAGGCAAACTCTACCTGGGATAAAACTAGATTAAGAAGGCCAGGCCTTATGGAAGGGGAGTTTAGGGGAGAATGGATACACATATATGTATGGCTGAGTCCCTTCACTGTTTACCAGAAATTATCACAGTATTGTTTGTTTATCAGCTATACCCTAATACAAAATAAGAAGTTTAAAAAAAAAGGCCAGGCCTTGTCAATAAAACACTTCAGATATTCTCTTTAACTCTTTACAAAATTCTAAAACCTCAAATGGAAACACAGCTGTCTCACAGTCTCATTTTATGGTACTACCTTAATGGGTACATATTCATAAATAATAGGATACAAAAACATAAAAGGAAATCTACTATCAAAAATAGGAAAAAATTGTAAATATGTAGGCAAAAAAAAAGCATTCTGCAATGTGACTAGCCAGCAAAGTAACAAGTAGTTCATTCTTCAGGTCTGTCCCAAAGAGAAAAACAGATAAGCTGCTCATACGGTTTTTACCTGAGTTACGTTAGAGTCTCTTAGTAAGGTGGGGTTTTACAACCCAAAGAGAACTGATGATGCTAACAAAAGTAGAAACAAATGAGAAGTACAAAAAGAAAAATCATCATATAGTAAAACCAAAGTGTCCTTAACATTAAAAACATCAAAGTATATAACGCAACTTTTTAGTATGATATCCACAGATGTTACAATATAGCACTGTGAATATTGTAATTAGAGAATCTGGATATATAAAAACTTGGACAATAAAACCTGGCCCCACCAATTAAAGATTTTTGTGGCTTTAAACAAGTTGCTAATTATCTCTGGGTCTCTGTTAACTCATTAACAAAACAGGTTTAATAATTATTACTTCATATAGGTACAGAAATAAATTTTAAAAATGTAGAAAGGAGACTGGATTCTCTCTCTCTCTCTCTCTCTCTCTCTCTCTCTCATTCACACTCATACACAGCTGCTTTCTCACAACGTGCTCTACACATCCTGGCAATAGAAGAGACTAAGTGGAAATAAAGAATATATTGAACTATAGTCAAAATGATCTCAAGAACCATTCTACTGTCTTAAAGTAGTAGGTAATGTTGAAATTGAGATATCAGAGATAGGATTCATGCTTGCATAGGTCAGTTAAGCATTAGAACCAAGACTCTGACTTAATGAAAAGACCAGTCATTTCTGGTCAAAAAGACACATGAAAAGGATGAAGTAGCCCAAGTAATTTTTCTTTTGTTTCATGACTGGGGATTGGGGACAATAAATCCTAAATCTAAGGCTATCAAGACCAAGGGATTAATTTCTTTTAGAGAATGAAACAGATACACCAAGCAACCACTATCCATTAACATCTATCCTCATCTTTTTCCCCTTAGTAGTAGAATCTTTCTGAGTTTCTGGATATATGATGACCTTGCTAGAAAATTTCTATCCAGACCCTCAGCAGCTGAGTATGGCCATATGATAAGTTCCAGCCAATGAAGTTTATGAAATTTCTTAACCAGACCCTTGATAGGAAATGTTCACTCTTCACCTTCTCTTCCTTCCTACCAATGGGGTACAACCCAGGCAAGGTGGTGATAAACCATCTCTGACCATGCGAGAAAGTACAACAAACTAAAGGAATATGAAGCAATAAGTAAGAGGCACCTGGTCCCTGGAACCAAACTCCCCTGAACATAAAATCAATCTGGAATCATAGAAAGACCATAACGTCTTCCTTGTTCAAGTTACTGGCTATTCAATTTTATTAAACCATTCAAAATATTGTGCTAATTAATAATCTGGTTGACTTGGACTATCCCCTCAACTTGCCTAGAGAAACTTTCAAGATCCTATTCCCAGTAGAAAATGGAAAGGGAAAAAAATTTTCTAAACATTTACCATGTACCAGGCTTAGTGCCTGTTTTCATACTGTCTCATTTATCTCTCATCACTACCACATGAGGTAAGTTCTATTATTTTAATATCAACTTTATGGATAGAAAACTGAAAACAAGAGAGGTTAAGATCCACTGCTAGTAAGTAAAAGCTGTCTTTTTCAACCACTGTCTGTCATCAGATTTACTTAAGGACATTTCCAAATAGAAACAACAAAATCCCAGCTCTGGAGATTGCGTTTCAGTAGGTCTAAGGCAAAGAGTTCTAAATGTGAATGCCTTGAGAAACAGTTAACAGTAAACATAAATGAGTAAAAGGATGTAAAGATGCTGGGAAATTATAAGACAAAAATAATGATGGAAGTAGGGGGAAAAGCGGAATGTGGGCTAAATGGTGGGGACCCGTGACAACCTGGAATGCCCCATCAACTCAAGTTATCTTTTTATTGCACTATTCTTATCATACAAAATGTATCTACAGGTCACATTTAGCTTGTGGACCTCTGAATTTCACGATTTGTTCTAGAATCTTAAAACCAAAACAATTTATTCCAAACAAAGCTCCCTGACTAATACTGATTCAACAGTTCAAAGGACTATAAGCTGAAAGAAACTATTAGGAATCTTGTACATTGAGACCGAACTGGCACTTGTAAAAATGAAGTATTTTTAAGAAAAGTAGAGAGGTTTTATTGGTATCTGCATAAAACTGTTTATTGAAATAAGAAAAGTGTAAATACTATCATGAGTTAGGAGCATAACATGTTTATCTTCTCAGTTACAACACCATCTTTTTCCACCTCACCTCAGCCATTTAATTCCTATGACTGTACCTAGAATTTGAACTCTTTCCATAATGCAATTTCTCAAGTATTCTCTGAGCATTATCTTTTATCTTTCCTGATCACTTCTTTTCAGACTCAAACAAGTTTTTAATACCTTTCAGATCTCCAATGTACAGACTTTTATCCTCTGACTGCCCCAGAGTCCCATACACATGATTGCCCTCTTTACCTGATTATTTCATGGCCCATCAATTAATTACTTGTTTGCAGTCCTCTCTTCATTTGTTCCTCTCTTCCTCATCTAGCTTCACTTGACAAAACCTAAAGCAAGGTAAACCCAACTCTTCCCCTATTTTAACCTATATCAGAGCATCTGAACACATTCCCAAATTAATTTCCATTCCATTTTTATAGATAATCACTGAACAGCTTCATCTCTCAAACTTTCAATATCTCCTCTCTATTCTTAACTTGCAGATGATGGCCTTATTTATTCCACTGGAGAGGTTTTGAAGAGAGGAGAAAAGCAATTAAATGAGAACTTCCACAACCTCCAGTCACTGCATACCTCAACCTATCTGCATGTCTACACATATCCTCTGACTAATCTCCTGTTACCGGAGATAAACTGCCCAATGTTCCTATCTAAGGCTGACCTTCAGTTGCAATTAATTCCACCCCATCTTCCCTACAGCAATTCTACCTTCTGCACATTTTTTTCTCTCTACTGGCATACTAAAAACACTGTAATATCCTTTAAAAATACTTAAAAGACATTCCCTGGGTTCTCATTTGTAGGTCACTTCAAAGTCCCCCTTAAAAGGAAAAATCTAAAGCCCTGCCCATATAGCTGTCTTAACTCTGTTCCACTCCTAAGTTTTCAACTAGTCTCAACTTCTCTAATAGCTCCTCTCAAGTCAAAACTGACCTTCATTTTGACAAACCCAATGGTCACTTCTCAGTCTTAACCTTATTCCTTTGACACAACTTGTTTACTCTCTCTTTGAAACACCTGTCTTAGTTTTTTTGTTTTTTTTTTTTAACCTCACTAATAACTCTGCCTCAGACTCCTTGGTAGATTTCGCCTTACTTTCCCAAATTTCAATTTGGGATTGTTGAATGCCGAGGTAGCCCTATGACTGTCATCAGAACTCTTCCCATCTCCTTCTCCTCTTATACTCTAAGTAATTTCACTTAGTCATCTCACCATAAATACTATCTATACCCCGACACTCCCAAATCTGTATCTTTAGCCTTGATTGCTTCCCTAAACTTCAGATTCTGATAGTCACCTACCTACCTGATGTCTCCACTTACAGGCCTAATAGGCGTTTTGAACTCAACATGTCCAAAACTGTCCTCAATTTCCTTCTCTCCTGCAATAAATCTGCTCTTCCTGCAGATTTAATAATCTTTCAATAAATCTTTTCTACCTCAGTAAACCATAACTCCACTCTACTAGAAGCTCCACAAGAGCCTCCTGATGAAAGTGAAAGAGGAAAGTGAAAAAGCTGACTTAAAACTCAACATTTGAAAAACGAAGATCATGGCATTCGGTCCCATCACTTCATGGCAAATAGATGGGAAAACAATGAAAATAGTGACAGACTTTATATTCTTGGGCTCCAAAATCACTGCAGATGGTGACTGCAGCCATGAAATTAAAAGATGCTTGCTTCTTGGAAGGAAAGCTATGACCAACCTAGACAGCATATTAAAAAGCAGAGAGTACTTTACTGACAAAGGTCCGTCTAGTCAAAGCTATTGTTTTTCCAGTAGTCATGTACGGATGTGAGAGTTGGACTATAAAGAAAGCTGAGCGACAAAGAATTGATGCTTTTGAACTGTGGTGTTGGCAAAGACTTTTGAGAGTCCCTTGGACAGCAAGGAGATCAAAACAGTCAAACCTAAAGGAAACCAGTCCTGATTATTCATTGGAAGGACTGATGCTGAAGTTGAAGCTCCAATACTGTGGCCACCTGACGCGAAGAACTGACTCACTGGAAAAGACTCTGATGCTGGGAAAGATTGAAAGCAGGAGAAGAAGGGGATGACAGAAGACGAGATGGTTGGATTGTATCACCGACTCGATGGACACGAGTTTGAGCAAGCTCCGGGAGTTGGTGACGGACAGGGAAGCATGGTGTGCTGCATTCTCTGGTGTCAGAGTCAGACATGACTGAGCGACTGAACTAGAAGTTCAGGCTAAAGAGAAATCACCCTTTTCCTCTCTCTCTCTCTGTTTACTCAACAATCTCTCAACAGATATCTACAAAATCTGTCATTTCTTATTACCTCTATCCTTAAAACCTTAAACCATTTTATTTGTTCTCTCTACTTTCACCTTCGCCTCTCTATAGTCTATACTGAACACAACCATCAGGGTGGTCCTTCTAAACATCAGTTGACTCACATGTTCTCTATGCAAATCTGATGGCTTTCCATCTCACTCAAGAGTGTAAATCCAAAGTCATTCTCATGTTCTTCCAGTCCCTACATGATGTAGCTGCCTCTATGACCTCCTTCCTCTCCTCTTACCACACACCAGCCCCCACCTCTGTATCAGCCATACCAGTTCTTCTTGGTCCTCAAACCAAGCATGTTTCTACCTCAGAGCCTCTATATTCTGTTCCCCCTGCCTGTAACGCTCTCCTCTCAAATAAACATAAGCTCCCTACCATTTTCCTTACATTTTTTCCACAAAATGTCGCCTTCTTAGAGAGCCCACCTCTGATCTCCCCATATAAAACAGTACTGTCCTACTTCCCTTAGTCCGTACATACTTTATCCTGCTTTGTATTTCTTCATAATACGTATCACAATATAGCAGTGAGTTGAGGATAAACCCTTAAGTCTGGGAGACAGAGAAGTGATTACTCGTTTGTCTCAAAAGTATTGGTATTTTCTGGTAAACTTTTTCACTATCTGTCCTCTCCCAACCTGCCACTCAAATGTAAGCTACCTTAAGAACAGTTTATTTTGTTCAATGTTAATCTCTATAGGCTCCACAGCAAAGCCTAATACACAGTAGCTCAATATACCTGTTGAATAAATATGCTGAATGAATGACAGTAAAAAGCATTAATCTGTAATCCTCAAATAGTTCAAAGGGACAGGGAGCCTGGTGGGCTGCTGTCTCTGGGGTCACACAGAGTCAGACACGACTGAAGCGACTTAGCAGCAGCAGCAGCAGCAGCAAGAGATATATAGGCCAAGAAGGTCCACTGAAGTTTCTGATTCTTCTAGGGAATCTTCTTATTTCTGTATTTACAGCACTTCTTGTCCATCAGAGGCACCTGTGACATCTTTTAATGTTGTCTTGTAAGACTTTTTAACATTTCATTGTGTTTACTATCTAACCCCATCCACATGACTTAAAGCTATTTTTATGCTCCCTGACAAACTCCTCCACCCCCAAACCTAGAGTTTATAGTGTCTGTTGCACATATGAATAGGCCCTCAATCATGACTGACTGATGTGAACTGAGTACTACGAAGTTATGTTTGAATATAAATTTCACTGTTTGTAAACAAAGTTTAGGTCACTCCTAACAAAACAACTCAGTTTTAGAACATGAATTTGATAAAGACTTACTCCTGACAGTCACGTTCCACAAATGCTTGCTGAGTTATATAATTCAGCCCTCAACTGTGATGCCTTTGCAAACACTATATGATTAACTATTTAACACACAGTTTTAGTTTACTTTTTAAGGAGTCTTGTACTCAAGTCTGAAACTCCCAGAAGATGAAGACCAAAGGATAAAAACAATAAATCTAAGCAAGATTTCTTAATTTCTTGAATCTAGTACTTGAAATTTCTAGAACCTTTTACAGATGAAAACTTTTCATGCAAATTCAATGCCCAAATGCTTGAGAAGGAAATGGTAACCCACTGCAGTGTTCTTGCCTGAAGAATTCCATAGACGGAGGAGACTGTGGGCCATGGTCCATGGGGTCGCAAAGAGTTGGACACAATTGAGCAACTAACACTACACTAATACACTAATGCACAAATGACTCGCGTCTAGATACCAAAAAAGAAAAATTTCACAATGTACATATTTTCTGAACCATAAACAAAACCATACATACAGCTGTTTAGTACCCTTTCCTATAAAAACTGAAAGTAACCAACTTAACTTTATTGAGATCTTATTCTAAGAATCTGTATTCAATTTGATCTCATTTTTAAAGGTCTCTTTTTCCCCCATTTTTAGCATTTATCACTTGTTCACTTTTCACTTTTATGACAATTCTTAAAACTCATACATATTATATACAAAATATGGTGGTCTAAAACCAATCTAATAAGAATTTTATGTAAATTATATTTATTAAAAAAATAAAGCAGTTTCTTTACCCATCATTAGAATATTATCCTTATCTATATCTTTTATATAAAAAATTAATACTAATCTAGCTAACAGAAAAATAACACTTTATGAAAGTAAAATTATCCTGTGGCATCAGATTCTACAAAAACATTAGGTATTAACTATTTACATTAAGCTCATTAAAATCTGACATTAATATTTCTTTCTGGCAGGAAAATACATATGATTTAATGATTATATAATACTTTAAAGTATTCAATTCTACTTTTCATTTTTTAACCATATCTGTTAAAACAAAAAGAAAACCTATGTTAATTTATTTGGCAGCCTAAAGTTCAACTTATGCAATATATGTTTATATAGGAAAAGTCCTAATAATCAGCTCTGCACATAGGAATTATCCATTTGCATTTATTATATTTTATTATTTCCTTACATATAGTCACACCATCCCAAATTCATTATTTTTAATTGCGGTTTATAAGCAGATAAAAATACGGTCTTATGGTAGACATCAAATTTAGACACTGACACAAAACTCACAAAGTTAACTGAAAAATAATGATATAAACTCTTTATTAAAAACAGAACTGGTAAAAAAAAATAAATAAAAAATAAAAACAGAACTGGTGTGTTTTTATCCTACAGGTTATTTTTTATTTATTCAAAAAAGATTTGAGGTGGCTTATTAAAATATGCAAAGTGTAAGATAATTTAATTAAGCTTTAATTATTAATTTTAAAAACTAAGTAAGGACTGTAGTGTGTATGTGTTTAGAAGGTGAGAGTGAATAATGAAACAAAGGGAAAAACGAAGTAGAAAAAAATAAAATGAAACCCAGACATACAGAATATTCCTTAAAGTTCTCTGTGTAAGATTATAAAACTAAAGCCAATATTAATGTCAAAAAAAAACAATCAGAAAAAAAGTCTTGAAAAGGAAGGACTACTGAGAAGCCAATTCCACTATGATGAGGCAGGCTGGAAGGAAAGGGGATGACACTCTTAAAAAGCAAAGATCAGGTAACAGATCAAACCCAGGGAAAAGAAAGGCCAGAACATCAGAATTCTACTGTGAAGCAAGGAAGGGAAAAATGGAAATGGTGAAATTTTCATTTGTTTCTTTCTTTTATTCAAAATAACTGATTCTTCTTTTCCTTCTTTTAATACCTGATAAAAACACTACTTCATTTGATCTAAGTATATGGCTGAGCTACAGTGAAAGGAAATAAACTGCCAACTTCTTAGGCTGGTTGTAGCAAACTGTTTGTTAGCTGCTGACTCCCCAAGCCATTCCCTTCCAACATATTCCCTTTTTGTAAAATTCATTTTCTCTGACAGAAACGGAAAATGTCAGTTTTCACCAATTCACGCACTGCTAACAACAGCCATAATGACTATTTTGACACATGAGATAATGGGACAATCTACTGGAGTGAACATATGAGAAAATTTTTCAGTCCTAATGATAAGAGAACCCTCTCCCCTCCTCCTCTGTTTTGAATTATATAATGAAAGAACACAGTGCTTATTTAGAGCTATTCCAGCAATATTGAGACCATGAGACAACAAGGTTAGGAACCAAAAAGAAAAGCATATTGATGTTGGTAGAATAGAAGAATAAAATAAGACTTAATCATTGAGCTCCTGAAACAACCCCAGAACTACTATTGTTTAGGTCTCCTGTCATGAGATAGTTAACACATGGCTACCACAGCTAAGTATTCTATTACTTGCTTCCAAAAGCCTAGATAAGGTACAACATCAAAAAGTTGAACAAACAAAATACTTATCATAAAAGTCACATGCACATTGGTAGTAGACTCCACATGTGGCTCTGAAATTGCCAGAAAATTAAAGAAGTTATTGCAATCAGTAACATAATTCACAATATCAGAAACCAGTTAATAAGCAAACACACAGCTACACCTACTATTAAGAATTAAGAGAAAGAACACTACATAATGTACTGAGAAACAGGCTCATCAACATTCTCAGTTTAAACAAAAAAAAAATCAATAAGGCTTTCAACATCAACAAAAGTATAAAAAGTACACATCAACTAAATGAATAATAGTTAAGAATCAAAATAATTTTATCCAAGAACATAAACATCTAATAATATGGCTCATGTAAATGTTTGGAGCAGTTGATTATCTGTATAAATTCCAAGTAAATTATATTTCTTACAGTCAGTCATACTTCAAAAAAAGTTAAACGATTCTTAGAGAAGTACCAAAGTGAAAATGATCTATCTGCTAACAAGTAACCAAGCTGGAGGAAGTAGTGAGCAACTTATGCAAACCAAAGAGACAGAGACACATGTATGAATAGTTAGTTATTCTAATACCACAAGAAAAGGTACCAAGGAAATACCCTCAGACAATGCCTGTAGATAAATAGGAAATCAAATAAAAATAAACGGGAAACCAAATTGCAATTCACTATACACAAAATGGGAGAAGGCAATGGCATCCCACTCCAGTACTCTTGCCTGGAAAATCCCATGGACGGAAGAGCCTAGTAGGCTGCAGTCCGTGAGGTCGCTAAGAGTAGGACACGACTGAGCGACTTCACTTACACTTTTCACTTTCATGCATTTGAGAAGGCAACGGCAAGCCCCTCCAGTGTTCTTGCCTGGAGAATCCCAGGGACGGGGGAGCCTGGTGGGCTGCCATCTATGGGGTCGTACAGAGTCAGACACGACTGAAGCGACTTAGCAGCAGCAGCAGCAGCATACACAAAATGATGATCTGAAAACTAATTTTATTCTAGAACTCTTCTTAATGAAAACTTCAGTTCAGTTCAGTCGCTCAGTCGTTTCCGACTCTTTGCAACCCCATGAACCACAGTATGCCAGGCCTCCCTGTCCATCACTAACTCCCAGAGTTTACTCAGACTCACGTCCATCGAGTCAGTGATGCCATCCAGCCATCTCATCCTCTGTCGTCCCCTTCTCCTCCTGCCCCAATCCTTCCCAGCATCAGAGTCTTTTCCAATGAGTCAACTCTTCCCATGAGGTGGCCAAAGTACTGGAGTTTCAGCTTTAGCATCATTCCTTCCAAACAAATTCCATGGCTGATCTCCTTCAGATTGGACTGGTTGGATCTCCTTGCAGTCCAAGGGACTCTCTTCTCCAACACCACAGCTCAAAAGCATCAATTCTTCGGCGCTCAGCCTTCTTCACAGTCCAACTCTCACATCCATACATGACCACTGGAAAAACCAGAGCCTTGACTAGACAGACCTTTGTTGGCAAAGTAATGTCTCTGCGGACTGCAGCCATGAAATTAAAAGATGCTCACTCCTTGGAAGGAAAGTTATGACCAACCTAGATAGCATATTCAAAAGCAGAGACATTACTTTGCCAACAAAGGTTCGTCTAGTCAAGGCTATGGTTTTTCCTGTGGTCATGTATGGATGTGAGAGTTGGACTATGAAGAAGGCTGAGCGCCGAAGAATTGATGCTTTTGAACTGTGGTGCTGGAGAAGACTCTTGAGAGTCCCTTGGACTGCAAGGAGATCCAACCAGTCCATTCTGAAGGAGATCAGCCCTGGGATTTCTTTGGAAGGAATGATGCTAAAGCTGAAACTCC
>NW_011494788.1:1051951-1065076 GCF_000754665.1 Bison bison bison
CTGTCCAGTTCTAACTGTTGCTTCCTGACCTGCATACAAATTTCTCAAGAGGCAGGTCAGGTGGTCTGGTATTCCTATCTCTTTCAGAATTTTCCACAGTTTATTGTGATCCACACAGTCAAAGGCTTTGGCATAGTCAATAAAGCAGAAATAGATATTTTTCTGGAATTCTCTTGCTTTTCCGATGATCCAGCAGATGTTGGCAATTTGGTCTCTGGTTCCTCGGCCTTTTCTAAAACCAGCTTGAACAACTCGAAGTTCACAGTTCATGTATTGCTGAAGCCTGGCTTGGAGAATTTTGAGCATTACTTTACTAGCGTGTGAGATGAGTGCAATTGTGCGGTAGTTTGAGCATTCTTTGACATTGCCTTTCTTTGGGATTGGAATAAAAACTGACCTTTTTTTTATGAATTTTTTTTTAATGAAATCTTAAAAGAAAAAAAAAAAAAAGACCTTAAATGCTAAACAGCTGATCACATACAAGGTGAATGATAAAAGGGATTGGTCCCTCAACTTGTATTCTAATCATTGAGAACACAGTGAAAAATAATAACAAAAAATCCCTGTCCTCATGAATCTATGTCCTAATGAAAGTGACAGACAATAAACAAAATAAAAAGAATCATACATATTATCAAGTGGGACTTATTCCAGGGATGCAAAGATTTTTCAGCATCCATATGCCAATCAATGTGATATACCATAATAACAAATTGAAAAATAAAAACCATATGATCATCTTTATAGATGCAGAAAAATCTTCTGACATAATTCAACATCTATTTATGATTTCTCTTCAGAAAGTGGACATAGAAGGAACATTCCTCAACATAAAAAAAGGCCATTTACGATAAATCCACAGTTAACATCATAATCAAGGGTGAAAAGCTGAAAGCATTTTTCTATAAGATCAGGAACAAGATAAGGATGGCAACTTGTACCACTTTTATCCAACATAGTTATTTTGGAAGTCTTCGACACAGCAATCACAGAAGAAAAAGAAAAGGAATTCAAATTGGAAAAGAAGTGAAACTGTCACTGTTTGCATATGATATCGGTGCTATACCTAGAAATTCCTAAAGATGCTACCAGAAAACTACTAGAGCTATACTGGACAGTGGTTAGGTTAGTTAAAAAGGGAAGAAAGCAGCAGAAAAGAGAATAGAAACTGTTACGGGAGTGGGAGGATTGCAGCATTAGACAGGGCGACCAAGAGAAGCCACAGTGAGCAGTAGATATAGAATGAGGACCTGAAAAAAAAGTGAGGGAATGAGCCATGTGGGGGAAAGGCAGCCCATGCAAGGAAACAAATACAGAGGCCCAGAGCAGGAGCTCACCTGGCCATCCATTCAAGGAGCAACAAGTGAGCCAATGAGGCTGAACGAGGGGAAATGATAAACTCAGAGAGGTAATGTGAAGCCAGATCACACAGACCCTTACAGACCAGCAGAGAAACTGGCCTCTAGTTTGAATCAGATGGAAAGCCATTGAAGGGTTTTAAGCAAAGGAGTGACCAGATCCAACTTAGATTTTAATGGGATAATACTAGCCACAACTGAAAATGTCCTTTGTTCTCTATGAAAAGGCTTGACACCAAAGCAGGACCTAAAAGCCAAATCTGGCACTGCCTGTTTTTGGAAATACAGTTTTATTTGAACACAGCCATGTTCATTTGTTTATATATTGTCTATGGATTTTTCATAATCAGTGGCAAAGTTAAATAGTTACACACAAGCCATAGGCCCACAAAGCCTAAAATATTTACTATCTGGCTCTTTATAGTAAAAAGAAAAAATTGCCACCCTCTGCTCTAGCAAGACAAGGCCAGAAAGAGCTGGGAGGTTATTAATCCAGTTGACAAAAAAAGACTTGGACTAGGGCACAGCAATGAACTTAGCAAGATAACACTGAACATGTCCTAGATACACTTTGAAGACAGGATATGCTAATAGATTAGATATGGAGTGTGAGAGAAAGTGATCTGAGTAACTGTCAGAATTCATCCAGAATAATTTTTAAAATAATGCCTAAAACAGCCATATAAAAATATTACTGAAGATCTCATACAAAATACCTACTTTTAAGGAATGTAACTTCTTCATTAATTCATTTAAAAATATTTTATCCAACAAGAGCTATTCTTACCAATCCTGGTTCTTCTAGCAATATTAAGGCATCAGTTCAGTGCCAAATATCTAATTTGAGCCTTTGAAATTTAATTCATGAATGATTTCAATGCATTAAATCAAAGGTTGTAGGAAAAAAAATTGATACATAATTTCACATTATTTCAAAGAGAATTTTTTACATGGTAACAGATTATAACAATGTTCACAGTACCAAAATCATACTTTATCATAGAAGAAACTACCAGATGGTTTAAGTGAAAGATAAGGAATCTTAAGGCTAACTATATGATAAGAAACATAAGTTGCAATCAGCATAACTGGGCCTGTTTTATAGTGTGGTTTTAACAATAAGACATATTTTGTCATGAAGTGAAGTGAAGTCACTCAGTTGTGTCCAACTCTTTGCAACCCCATGGACTGTAGCCTACCAGGCTCCTCCATCCATGGGATTTTCCAGGCAAGAGTACTGGAGTGGGGTGCCATTGACTTCTCCAGGGGATCTTCCCGACCCAGGGATCAAACCTAGGTCTCCCTCATTGTAGGCAGATGCTTTACCGTCTGAGCAAGCAGGGTCATAACATGGTTAAATATTCTAAATAATCTAGAATTTTCACAAAATGGGTCAAAAGCAATAGAATAGATGTCACTAATAGGATAAAGTACTATGGCAGACGGCTATAAAAAGACGTAAAAAGTATGCTAGGGTTATGATGTCACTGGATGAAACCAAAGTACTCACTCTCTTTTTCAACCTTTCTTTGACTGCCTGTATAAAACACCCATCAAGAAGTAAGATATCCAACTTAATAAAACAGTCTTTAAAAAAGACAAAAAAAAAAGTGCTTTCTCTAATGTCACAAAACTGAAACAGAAGACAAGACATACCTACAAACAGCACATCTATTTTGATTTAAAATTTATTTTTTCATCAAATATGCATTACATAAATCTTAATCTACACAAGTACAACCAGGAGAAGTAGCCAAGAAGTTCATTTTAACAAGACGTTTACTGACAAGAGCAAAGTTCATTGATATTGATTCAAGCCAAGTCTTGTATTTTAAAACCCTATTCAAAATTCTTTATATGGTTTCTTTATATATTCTTTATATAGTTGATTTTTCAACTATATAACTGTTTACAAGAAGAAACCACAAATACCTGCAAATATGCTTTAAATCATTTCCCCAAAGAAGAGTTCATTTAACAAGATGGGGAGAGAAAAATCACACTTCATTATTCCAAAATCCAGAATTCCTACCTAATCAATCAAAGGAGGGAGCAAGGCAAGGAAAAAAACCTGTTTCCACATCATGATTTATCTAACTTTCTCTGTAAATTTCCCCAGATTAGCTCACAGATATATAGATATTCAGACCACAAACTGTAAACTATTTATTCAGTGTAATACTGTATTTTGTTTTAATTTGAATGCCTTTATGTGGAGATGCAATCTCTAAATCACTATGGACCCCATTATACCTGCCGTCCCATACATGGCTGCTTCACACATTTTCCCTGATTAAATGGCTGCTGCTGCTGCTGCTAAGTCGTTTCAGTCACGTCTGACTCTGTGTGACCCCACAGACAGCAGCCCACCCGGCTGCCCCATCCCTGGGATTCTCCAGGCAAGAACACTGGAGTGAGTTGCCATTTCCTTCTCCAATGCATGAAAGTGAAAAGGGAAAGTGAAGTCGCTCAGTCATGTCTGACTCTTAGCGACTGTCTACCAAAAATAATGATGGATGGCACTATACAAAGAGACCCAAACTATCACAGTATAAAAGGCAAAGTCCTCTCAAGTTCTAAAAGAAATGGCTACAAAAAAACCATCCTGCCTACGAAGTTCAAAGTTTCCAGAAGTAAAGTCATAACCTTAACCTACAGATTCCCTGATGCAGATATTCACTGAGATTTATCTGATCTGCTGAGTCTTACTTCTTTTATCTCTCTGGATTTCTGCCAACCATCTTGAGTGATTTGTTGTTGTTCAGTAGTCGCTAATTCATGTCCAACTCTTGTGACCCCATGGACTGCAACACGCCAGGCTTTCCTGTCCTCTACCATCTCCCAGAGCTTGCTCAAACTCATGTCCATTGAGTCAGTGATGCCATCCACCATTTTGTCTTCTGTCATTCCCTTCTCCTCCTGCCTTTGATCTTTCCCAGCATCTGAGTCTTTTCTAATGAGTGGGCTCTTCACATCAGGTGGCCAAAGTATTGGAGCTTTAGCATCAGTCCTTCCAATGAATATTTAGGACTGATTTCCTTTAGGATTGACTGGTTTGATCTCCTTGCAGTCCAAGGGACTCTCAAGAATCTTCTCCAACATCACAGTTCAAAAGCATCAATTCTTCGGTGCTCACCTTTCTTTATGGTCCAACTCTCAAATCCATACATGATCTCTTGAAAAACCACAGCTTTGCCTTGTTGGCAAAGGAATGTCTCTGTTTTTTAATAAGCTGTCTAGGTTGGTCATAGCTTTTCTTCTAAGGACCAGGCATCTTTTAATTTCACGGCTGCAGTTACCATTGCAGTGATTTTGGAGACCAAGAAAATAAAGTCTGTCACTGTTGCCATTGTTTCCCCAACTATTCGTCATAAAGTGATGGGACGGGATGCCATGATCTTAGTTGTTTGAATGTTGAGTTTTAGGCAAGCTTTTTCACTCTCCTCTTTCACTTTCATCAAGAGGCTCTTTAGTTCCTCTTCACTTTCTGCCATAAGGGTGATACAAACTGCGTATCTGAGGTTATTGATATTTCTCACGGCAATCTTGATTCTAGCTTGTGCTTCAGCCAGCCCGGCATTTTGCATGATATACTCTTCATATAAGTTAAATAAGCATGGTGACACTATACAGATTTGACAATTTTCAACCAGTCTGTTGTTCCATGTCCAATTCTAACTGTTGCTTCTTGACCTGCATACAGGTTTTGCAGGAGGCAGGTAAAGTGGTCTGGTATTCCCACCTCTTCAAGTATTTTCCACACGGTCAAAGGCTTTGGGGTAGTCAAAGAAGCAGAAGTAGATGTTTTTCTGGAATTCTCTTGCTTTTTCTATGATCGAACAGATGTTGGCAATTGAATTTCTGGTTCCTCTGCCTTTTCTAAATCCAGCTTAAACATCTGGAAGTTCTCAGTTCACGTACTGCTGAAGCTTGGCTTGGAGAATTTTGAGAATTCCTTTGCTAACATGTGAAATGAGTGCAAATGTGTAGTAGTTTGAAGATTCTGTGGCATTGCCCTTCTTTGGGACTGGAATGAAAACTGACCTTTTCCAGTCCTGTGGCTACTGCTGAGTTTTCCGTATTTGCTGGCATACTGAGTGCAGCACTTGCACACCATCATCTTTTAGGATTTGAAAGAGCTCAACTGAAATTCCATCACCTCCACTAGCTTTGTTCATAGTGATGCTTCCTAAGGCCCACTTGTCTTCACACTCTAAGATGTTTGGTTCTAGGTAAATGATCACACCATTGTAGTTATCTGGGTGATGAAGATCTTTTTTGTATAGTTCTTCTGTGTACTTTTGCCATCTCTATCTTTTGCTTCTGCTAGGTCCATACCATTTCTGTCCTTTATTATACCCATCTTTGCATGAAATGTTCCCTTGGTATCTCTAATTTTCTTGAAGAGATCTCTAGTCTTTCCCATTCTATTGTTTTCCTGTATTTCTTTGCATTGATCACTGAGGAAGGCTTTCTTATCTCTCCTTGCTATTCTTTGGAACTCTTCATTCAGATGGATATATCTTTCCTTTTCTCCCTTGCCTTTTGCTTCTCTTCTTTTCTCAGGTATTTGTAAGGACTCCTCAGACAACTATTTTGCTTTTCTGCATTTCTCTTTCTTGGGGATAGTTTTGATCACTGCCTCCTATACAATGTCATGATTCTTCATCCATAGCTTTCCAGATTAGATCTGTCTATCATATCTAATCCCTTGAATCTATTTGTCACTTCCACTGTATAATAGTAAGGGATTTGACCTAAAGGTCATATCTGAATGGCCTAGTGGTTTTCCCTACTTTGTTCAATTTAAGTCAGAATTTTGCAATAAGGAGCCACTTATTCATGATCTGAGCCACTATAAGCTCCCAGTCTTGTTTTTGCTGACTGCAAACAGCTTCTCCATCTTTGGTTACAAAGAATATAATCAGAACCAATCTGATTTTGGTTCTGGCCATTTGATGTCCATGTGTAGAGTCGTCTCTTGTGTCATTGGAGGAGGGTGTTTGCTATGACCAGTGAGTAATCTACATGACCCCATTATACAACTGCTCCTCTATATAGGTCTACCAAATAGCTGTGAAAATGCACAATGTCCCTTTAGTACTCTTCTTCAATTAATCAAAATACAACTCATCATAATCAGAGACTGGCACAAAACCAGATACATGTGCCCAAATTATAATCTAAATAGGATCAATTCATTGGTAAAATATGTCCCTTAAAATTGGCTCAAAAATTTTTCTTCATGAGATTATCTTTGTCACTTGTTTCTTGCCTATGAAATAAAATGGAGTAAGATGAAAGCCCAACATAAAAAATATATTTTTACATGACACTGAAAATTCACCCAATAAAGTAGCATAACAACAGAGGCTTAGATATTCCATAAATCTATTCCAAATATAAAGTAAGAATTATAGAACACTCAATTACCTACTTATATAAAAAGCTTAAAAAAAAACAAAGAAAACAAAACTTGGTCTCAGGATCCCTTACAGTAGTAAAAGGTTTTGAAGACCTGCAAAGAGTTTATGTGAGTTACAGTTACCATATTAGAATTTAAAATTGAGAAATTTTTAAAATATTCATTTATTTTAAAATAACAATAAGCCCAGTACATGTTAATAAAAATAACACTTTAATGAAAAATACTAAGATTTACATACATAAAAATTTTTAGTGAGAAGATTGACACTGTTTTACATTTTTGCAAGTCTCTTAATACCTAGATTTAAAGAAGACAGCTGGATTTTCAAAACTGCTTCCACATTCAAATGCTTATATTGTTATATGCTATATAATCTCTGGAAATCTCCACTATTACTTGTGAGAAAATTAAGAGCAAAAAAAGTACGTATTATTTTCATACTATTATGAAGACAGTTTTAACCTCACAGACCTTGAGAGAATACTGAAGAGTTCCAAAAATGTACTTTGAAAATGACTGATTGCTTAAATTTCTAGTAGGAAAATTTTAGAATTAGAAACAATTGTAAAGAAATAGAAATGCAGGTACTGAAGACAGGGTAGTGATTTTACTTAAAGAGAAACAGAGCAAGGTTATTACTAAAATATAATTTTAGATTCTTATACAAGATACGCAGACATTATAATCCTTTAAAACACCTTGAATTATGTTTCATTTTATCTGTCAGATTTCATTATAAAATTTGTAACATGTTTTCCAAAGGTATGGCTGGCTTTAAGACTGAAAAAATTCATATATATTGCTTACTCAAAGTTTCAGACCAGTGATCTAGACAAACACTTAAAGAATAAACTCACAAATTTATTTTAAGATGCACACCTGTTAGAGAATATAATGGAGTCATGATAAGTCTTATGAACATATTCACCAACCATGGATATAAATAAACCTACCTCTTCTGCTGCTGCCTCTGAAAGCAGACCTTCCTTCTGAGCACAGGTCACATGGAAATAGGCTCTGCACATCCCTGCATCACAGCTAATGCAAACTCCAGTTCGAGCAAAACGAGGGTCTTCACAGAAGCTACACTCCTACAGTGGAATAATAGGAAAAGTCTCAGAGGGAAAACATTCCCAGAACAGAAACTGTATTCTCATTCAAAGCTTCTACAAAATACAAATAGTGAACCAATAGTACCAATAGTATATCAATATAAACAAAAACCTTAGGTAAGCCAAATATTTATAAGAAAAAAAGTAATTCTCTATATAGTTCTACAAAACCAAAATTCCACTTATATAATAATGATTATAACAATAAGTAGTTGAGGGCTTACCATGCACTACGCACTATTCTAAGCACGTTACATGAATTAATATATATAATTATTTATAGTGTCATCTGACACTATTTCATAATAATATGTGGAAGAAGTACTACAGTCATTCTCATATTACACATGAGAAAACTGAGGTTAGTGCAGTCTTTAACCAGATAATCTTAAAGACCATGCTCTTAACCATTAAACTACACTTATTTCAACAATATACTATTTGAAAAAATTAAAGAAAACGAATAAGAAGCCAGAGAAAATTCACCAAAAGATCTAGACATTGAAATCAAAGAAATAACACATTTAAAAAATATATTTAAGAGAAGCAGAAGCAATCTTAAGTAAACAATTTTGTGAAATTAATAATAATACACAATATAACCAATTATTTATATTCTTCCTGTATATAAAAGGAAAAACTGCAAAACTAAAGGTATAAACTGTTGAAATTACCCCAAATTCCAGCACCCTGACTTATTTTTGTAATACTTTAACTAAACCACGGAGAGGAAGAAAAGGAAAAAAAAAAACCTACTATCAAAATATACTCTATAAATATGAACCTTCACAAAAAAACTTGCTAAATTATGAAAGACCGTCAGCAGACAGTTAAGGAAGAACTGCTTAATATATGCAGTCTATATAAATTAAATATGAGGGAAACATTTAAAAAGAAAAATGAAAAAGTTTCAATAGATGCTAAAAAGATCATTGTAATACTATAACAGTTAGTACCTACTGGCTAGACAGTACCAAACTGATATATTAGCACTGTTATCCAAGAACTGTGTTCTGGGCACCGGTGTGAAAATACTGCCAACTCCTGACATTCTGCTGCCTAGTTAAAGGTCTTTTTATTAACAGTAGTATATATATGGTATAAAATATCAACAAGTAGTAATATAAACATGAAACCAAAAAACCCAACTGAAATTGGGTAAGGGACTTTTGAGAGAACACAAAGAAAAAATGTCTGACACTGAAGTCTTAAAAGACTATAGAACAATCAACAAAGAAAATAGAATCTTCCTCAATTGCCTGAATCATTTACAACGCTAGGGAACGAAGCAACTGAGAACATAAGGAAGAAAGTAATCAGGATTAGGAAATGGATAGACAATGTGGTCTAGAGAGCTGTCTAAGATAAAACTCACAACATTGGGTTTGATTTTGCAGATGAGCTAGACAGTACATAATTTTTTTACTCCTTTTCCTAGTAATACTTCAACACAAAAGCAGGTGATAAAAAAAAATCAGCTGATAATTATACATTTAATGACTCGTTTTTAATCCAGAGGTCACTGCTAGCCTCAGTTTTATGAAGCAGTATCTGCTTACTGGTTTTTTTTAATTGCTCTGAGATTTATATTTATGGTAACAACATATGCCTATTGAAAATGATGGAAGTCAGTTCCTTTTATGCTTGATGGAAGCTGCTATCAAAAAGTAGGAACTTCCATTTCCAAAACTGGTGGACTAGGTAATCTGTATTGCTTCTACTCAACTAGAAAATGTAGACAAATTAGTATTTATTTACTATAGTTTAAAGGCATTAGAGAAGCAACAAGACAGTGTACAGTTACCTGAGGAAAGTAAATTCAATACTAGGGCCTAGAAGCTTTAGCTAATTCTGGAGAGGGGAGCTGCATACCCAAACCAAAGCAAAAGATTACTGGAGTGATTGTTAAAGTCCAAGGAGGATATTCTGGATATAATAGCAGAAACTATCAAAGTTTAAAATCAGAATCTTCCAACAATATCTAAGTTTTTCACCTTACCTTTAATATGTTACTAATGCTCTTCAAGAGACTCCCTTCCCAAATGCCCAACAGACAGTAATGGAAAGAGAATATGTATCAGTGCCTAATTAGTTCTACCATTCTAAAGATGTCTGCAGTAATTATATACTTAAGTTTAAATTAATAAGTGTGTAATCTTATCACTCATAATCTAAAAGTCATAGTGAAAAACCAATTTATAACCTACGGAGACTCATTTGCTAGGGCAGGTTATGTAGGCATAAAATCAGTCCTTGAAATCTGAGAAAATAATGGGTTTTTCATGTACTCTTTTCATAATTTCATAAATTTCATTTCAAAAGTAAAGTTAGAAATTAAGCTCGTATTCAGTCCAACTGGTTAAAAATAAGGATTTAATCTGAGAATTCACTATACACTAAGCAGTGTGCCAAATGCCAGGGAAACAACAGTGATATCAACTATCATTTTTCCCCACAGGTTAAACTAAATTACAAACACATGGAAGAATTTATATATTACTGGCTTTCTGGGGAAATTACTGTCAATTATAAATGATTTAGTACTCTCCAATAGCATAATTGGGCTTCCCTGGTGGCTCAGACAGTAAAGAATCTGCCTGCAATTCTGGAGACCCTGGGTTCAATCTCTGGGTCGGGAGATCCCATGGAGAAGGAAATGGCAACTCATTCCAGTATTCTTTCCTGGAAAATTCCATGGACAGAGAACTTGACAAGCTACAGCCCAAACAGGTTACAAAGAGTCAGACACAACAGACTGACTAAGCACGCACACAAGCAATAGCATAATTAGTAATAAGCATTTCTGTAGTTAATAATGATATTAGCAAAAAGCCATATAAACTAACAAGTAAAACTTTCTCTTAGACAACCAAAAACAGTTTGTCTCACCTTGGCACCGTATTTGGAATAGTTCATTTCTGTTAGTGTTACTGGTCGTAATTTGTCAATATCTCCAAAGGCTACACCAGGAACGTACAAGGCACACACGATGTGAACCCATCTATAAGGAGAAAAGATATGATTTTGTTATCAAACCTTCTGATAAAATGCCCACATGGAAAATAAACATAAAATATATCTGCCATATCAAATAACTACTGCAAGAATTTTATGGCCGGGTCTCAAAACCTCAGACATACAACTAAAGAATATTAAACACTTATATAATTATATCATTTAATTACAGAAAAGGGGACTGCAATAAGCACTACTTTTCCAGCAGCTTAGCCAAAGCTGAGAGATAACAACTGTAATTGCCTTTCACTTAATATTCACCGCACTTTGCACTTATCTGTTATTCTTAAATATTTGCACAAAACCACTATTCAAATGAAACAAAACATTTTCATGTGCATGGAAAGGTATGCACAATATTTTAAGCACTCTGAGAATTAAGGATCCTAATTTAAGAACTGTGACGTTAGTTACTCTGCATAAATTATATAACATTGATCTTTCCTGCTACTTTTTTCTAAAAGCTATTGGATAATCCTTAAGGACATATTAAAAAAAAAAAAATTCTTGGTGTGCATCTTAACTTTCTTTCTTCCTAGGTTGAAACTGATTGATAGGAGACTGGACAGAAGAGTTGTGATAATATAAGGAAGTCACAGTTCATTCAGCTCATCAGATCACCATACAACCTATGTACTATGTATGTGCCCCACAAATAAATAATTTTTAAAGTCTGGATGATTTTACAACACTAAACAACAGCAACAACAAAACGTTCAGAGTTTCAGTGTACTAAAAAAAAAGTAGGAATTGATTCTAATTACATTTTTTAAAAACTGTTCTGAACCTCTACAAAATATATCAGGAACTCTTTCTGTTTGCTTACAACCATGCAAAATACAGGACCACTAGATTTTGAAATGTAAACAGATCTCCCTCATCTCTGCAAGAAAGAAGGTAAAAATGAGATGGCAAATATCTCTTAACCTTGTGAAAATATTAACAACAAATTTTACTTTATCATAGCTTGAGAGGCTATGATTGCTACCTGGTTCTGTTTTGTGAAGCACTATGAGTCTTAAAGAAATAAGACTAAGAATCATTTTATAGAGGTACTGGGGAAAATAGTTACAAATCTTTAAAATTTATCCTTTTTTACTGGGAAGAAAATTCAAAGTTTTGAGATTTTCTTGATAAAATGTTGTAATCCAACTTCCCAAATGCATCCTGTGGAGTTCAATATAAAGATACACATCTTCAACGAGCAGCTGCTTTCTCAATTTAATTTGTGCAGTTTTTTCATGCTCCACTGATGTATTAAATGCCGCTGTACTCTGTAGGAGTTTATCTTTGATAAACCCAACAGCTGACTGCTTGCTTCATACTGACCTTCTTAAAATCTTTTAGAACTAGTCACACAAGTACTACAGATTGAAACTGCCATTTTAGTGTGACTGGCACAAAAGTGTATCATTTTCCACAACCACACTTATGAGGATGCCAACTTAAGTCTTTATTAAAATACATACCAAACAGCTGAGATAATTTTGGTCCTTTTTAATATCTGTTGTATATAGATTTTTGTTCGTTTGTTTAACTAAATGTACTTTAGAACCTTGTAATTAAGACAAATTGAGAAATCAAAAAGGAATAAACTTCCTTGTTACTTTATCATTCATTTTTCTTGGAGCTTTGAAGGCAGATGTTGATCAGGAAAGGGAACAAAAAACAAGCATCCCATAAGACCACCAAAAAAACAAGAGTCAGAATTGTCATTCTAGCACAGAAGCTATTAATACATTCTTTTAAATTTACATATTTTAATAAAGCAAACTAAGTAGAAAAATACTTCACAAAAACTCATTTCACATAAGAACTACATTCATCGATCAAACTTGATTTTGAAATGCTTTGTACTTGCGGTGTCTTTATAACACATTAAAAAAACTCATTTCAGGAGTTATTTTCATTCCTGCATTTATTCATTCAGTAATTAATTACTGAGCGACTGAACTGAACTGAAGAACACAGCACCAGGCAGGCAGTGGGGAAGTGACAAAGAAGTATGCGAAATGCTTGCAGCATAAGGTGTGATATGCTATTAAAGTATGTGTAATATTTCCTATATTCAGGTTTATAATACCACTAAGGCAGGATGCTGGGAGGGATTGGGGGCAGGAGGAGAAGGGGACGGCAGAGGATGAGATGGCTGGATGGCATCACTGACTCGATGGACATGAGTCTGGGTGAACTCCGGGAGTTGGTGACGGAC
>NW_011494788.1:1065176-1066558 GCF_000754665.1 Bison bison bison
TGGGTGAACTCCGGGAGTTGGTGACGGACAGGGAGGCCTGGCGTGCTGCAATTCATGGGGTCGCAAAGAGTCGGACATGACTGAGCGACAGAACCGAACTGAACTGAAGGCAGGATAAAATACTCTTTAAGAAAAAAATAAAATAAAAATTCAATGATAAGAATGTATTGATGGTCTTCTCACATTAAACTGCATAATTTTCTATTGTAGTATATGTGGCTCCCATCAGACACAGAAGGGAAAGCAGTCTAAATGGCCTATGTAATAGAAGAAAATTACAAAAATTTTTCATTCTTTCCATACATAGTTCTTTCTTTTCATCTGTTTTCCATTTGAAGCTAGAGTACTAAATACCTTGTCAAATCTTCATGGCTTTTTTGCTCTTGATTCAAGCTAGTATTACATCCTTCAAACTGTATCAAGACCTGTAATTCCCACAGTACTCTACAGGTAAGTATGGGCATCAACACAAATAAAATGTTCAAAGAGCATAAAGAATTTTCCAGGCTACACCAACAAGGGAGGTGTCTACATATATGAAAGATCCACAGAAGTCAATATAAATATATCTGAGTAAAACTCAATGGTTAAAGAAGCCTCCCTTTTCTTCAATCAGAGACAATTTTACAAGTTAGTTTGTGGATTGTGTATTAGTATATATACATATTAGTGTAGTAACAGAGCTACTTTATAGTTTCTCAATAGAAATTTCAAATTATTGACAAGAGAAAAGGTAAAATAAATACTCTTCCCTAAAAGGAAATTGTGTTTCTCAAAGCTGCCGTACTTTTTCACAACCATTTATTACCATAAATTTCAAATTGCAGGACCGAAAAGTTATTAAGAAAGGATTTATGCAGTTTCTTTTCTAAGATTACCTTAAATAAATGGAATAGTATCAAAAAAGCACTAGCAGTAGACGTAGCAGCAGCAGAGGAACTAAGGAGATATTTATTAAACACTTAAGTTTCAGAAACTACACTGTTTACAGAAATCATCTCATTTCAGTTCAGTTCAGTGACTCAGTCGTGTCCGACTCTTTGCGACCCCATGGACTGCAGCACACCAAGCTTCCCTATCCATCACCAACTCCCAGAGCCTACTCAAACTCATGTCTATTGAGTCAGTGATGCCATCCGACCATCTCATCCTGTCGTCCCCTGTGCCTCCTGCCTTCTATCTTTCCAGCTACAGGGTCTTTTCACATGAGTCAGTTCTTTGCATCAGGTGGCCAAAGTATTAGAGTTTCAGCTTCAGCATCAGTCCTGCCAATGAGTATTCAGGACTGATTTCCTTTAGGATGGACTGGTTGGATCTCCTTGCAGTCCAAGGGACTCTCAAGAGTCTTCTCCAACACCACAATTCAAAAGCATCAATTGTTT
>NW_011494788.1:1068184-1072720 GCF_000754665.1 Bison bison bison
AAGAAAGATGCCAACACTGTAACAATGACAACTGTTCAAATGTGATACTAAAAACGAGTGTGAATCTAGTGAAAAGAACATAGTTCTCTGGACCAGTTATCATTTTAGTGCCTCTCAGCTCAAATCCACTCTTCAATATCTGCTTTGAAATAATGAACAGAATCCCAACAGCACTTCCCATCTACATGATCCTCGGCTCTGTCTCAGTAGAGTGGCAGAAGGCACGGCAAGAGGAAGGGGCTTCTCTTCAGGATGGGAAAAGGACACCCACCAGTGCTCTGCCCTCAGTGACCTTGCAGACATGGCCTGAAGATCACTTTTTTGTGGCCCTCTCAACCTAGACACCACACACTCCTGGCTTGAAACCACTGCCCAGTTACCCACTTGCCAAGAACAGGCCAGGTACTGGACCAGGCAAACCAGCCAACTTCCCTGCCATCCAGCAGGTTCAAACTACACTTTCTCTAACAAGGCCTGAACCATAGTCTTGGGGAAGGTGTCTCCCTTCCAAGTTTGTCTTTCCCTGGAAACTCTCTCTCAGCTCTACAGTATTATTCTTCAGAGTTCTTTTATATCTTTATGGTTACTGTTTATTATAGCTTAGTACTTCTTTAAGTTAAATATCCCCTTTTATAATCATTGTATAGGTTCTATTTACTAATATACTCTTGAAGGCAAACAGATCTGAGTTCAAATTTAACTATGAACTTGTTCAAAATTATGTAAAGATCTGAGCCTCAGCTTCTACCTATAAAATAGGCAACTTTACCATCTCTCTGATCATACAGTCATTCCTAAGATTAAATGGCATTATAGGCTATAAAGGCAAATGCAGATACTCAGTAAATGATCTTTCTTCCTCTTTGCCCTGATATGTAGCCTCCTGTCCACTTACTCTATGTCAAAAAGACACAAAGAAGCAATCAAATGAAAATGTCTAACTCAGAAAATCATAAATACAAAAATAGAAGCATAGGCATTATAAAGCAGATATATTAACACAAAAGAATTATGACATCAACCTTCCAGCATCTGTCTCCTTGAAAATTCCATCCTGATTGGGACACAGTTCACAGCTAGGGGAAACACCACATTTACAGGCATCACAAAACCAAGGTTCAGTGGAGTTTTCAGAAGCTGAACTCATAATAGAGTCACTCTCTCCATCAACTCCATAACAACCTAAAAAAAAAAAAAGACGTATGATTAGAGTTTACTTTTTAAACTCACATTTATAAAGTTACAAAAGAAAAAGGGAAAGGAAGCAGAGAATAATTCTGAAAATTAACGGTTTAGAAGAATGATATTAAAGTCAAAACACAGAACTGAAATCATTTTATAAAAATGTTTTCACCATTTCATAGTGTATGCAATGACATTACTCTTTACGACAAGTTTAGGTCTACTGGAAAGCATTACAGAAGGGGAAAATTTTACAGTTCTTTAGAATTTTTTTACAAAAAACACATTAAAATATGAGTTTTCACTATACAGAAATCAGAACTATTGAGTCTAGGAACTATTAATTAGTAAATATTTTCAAGCTACCTTTGTACTGAGCATTTAAATATATCTAAAAGACCATGATCATGTAAAACATACAAACAAAAACCTCTGATTTAATTTTGTATGAATTTGGTTAAAACACAAATTCATACAACCATAAATGCAAAGTAAGTACTAGTAAAAGGAAAATAATAGGCATACACATACATAAATTAAGGCTACTGAGCAATCTGAATAGTTTAGAGATAAACAAGCGAGTTCCATTCACAATTGAGCCAGTCTAGAGCTATACAAGGTATCTGATCTATTTAACATTTATAATTCTACTATCTTCTGTAACAATGTATCCAGAACTGAAATAATGAAAAGAAGGGTAGCATAATCCTTCACATTTTAGAGTAGGACATCAACCCTTATTGTGGCTTATAATAAACAGTACTTCCCTGGTTAATTACAATAGTCATGACTCCTGAATAGTTTTTGTTTTTTTACCTAAATGGTGCTTGATGTACCACAAACTTCATATTATCTCTCATATTCTAGAAAGGAAGATACTGCTCTCATGACAAACTGTACTTTAGAAAAATAATACACATTAAAAATTAAATAGGTAACAACCTAATTCTATTAATAGTTCCAATTATGCCCATTATCTTTAGGTTGGGCATTTCTCTGATCTCCTAAGACACATTTATTACTCTCAAGGTAGGTCACTTCTACAAACAGCCTACTATTAACCATCCCAGGATAATTCTGACCAGGTTTATCCTAATAGGGTGGTCTTATTGCCAAATTCTAAGGAGCACTCAAAGTACCCTCCAATAAACTGAAGCCACTAAAAATACCACTATGAGAAACATATGTAAGTAACAATTCTCTCTCAAAAGGTTTCACCATGGAGATGAGTTTCCATGCATCCATGTAAGATCATGTGACTACTGGAACTGATTGAACACTCCACAGACAACAGGAGCCTGATGAAAACTGTCTTCTCACAACCACCAAAGATACCCAAAGTGAAACAAATATGTAATCCCATCACTTCATGGCAAATAGACGGGGAAACACTGGAAACACAGACTTTATCTTCCTGGGCTTCAAAATCACTGCAGTGGTGACTGCAGCCATGAAATTCAAAGATGCTTACTCCTTGGGAAAAAAGTTATGAGCAACCTAGACAGCATATTAAAAAGCAGAGACATTACTTTGTCAACAAAGGTCCATCTAGTCAAAGCTATGGTTTTTCCAGTAGTCATGTATGGATGTGAGAGTTGGACTATAAAGAAGGCTGACTGCTGAAGAACTGATGTTTTTGAACTGTGGTGTTGGAGAAGATTCTTGAGAGTCTCCTGGACCTCAAAGAGATCAAACCAGTCAATCCTAAAGGAAATCAGTCCTGAATATTCATTGGAAGGACTGATGCTGAAGCTGAAACTCTAATACTTTGGCCACCTGATGGGAAGAACAGACTCATTGGAAAAGACCCTGATGCTGGGAAAGATTGAAGGCTAGAGGAGAAGGGGACGACAGAGGATAAGATGGTTGGATGGCATCACCAACTCAATGGACATGAGTTTGAGCAAGCTATGGGAGCTGGTGAAGAACAAGGCAAGCCTGGCGTGCTGCATCCCATGGGGTCACAAAGAGTTGGACGTGAATGGAGCGACTGAACAACAAATGTTATTCAAAGGTTTTACAACAGTGAACCTCAACATAATCCAAATGTCATACAGAAGAATGTTAAAAATTTTAAAGGAGCTAGACTATCATGTACAAGAAAAGATTCAAAATATTAATTTCTTTAAATCATCTAATTGTGGATAGTAATAATTATTACCTTTATCACTTCTGTCTGGATATACATTTTTAAAATGATAAACCATAAAATGAAAAAGAAATAAAATTTTCCTCTTGGGAGTAGTTATTATTGATTATCAGCAAGATAAGAACATTTTTCAGTAAAAATAACAGTAAGCAAATAGTTTATTTGAAGAAAAATCACAAAATAATAAAAAATAGTGAATTTGATTTCTCAGTTATGTAATACCACAAGGAAAAAAACTATTTTCTTTACAAAATAATATTTTTCAGGCAATTTTTTTCATTAGTATTCACATGAAGTCCCAAGTTAAAAAACCCTCCAAATGACTATCCATTTTACTCATCTCATTCACCAATATCAAGGTAAATCATAGCAGCTCACTCTTTTAAAATAAAGCAAAGTTTCAATTTTAATTTTTAAAGAATACACCATACATTTGACAAACATCTGATTAAACAATGATTTTAAACAATGATTAAATCACCTACAAAAACCTCAGAAGTGATTTCTAAGGGTCCCTTTAAACATTGGTATCACATAAGCTTAAAAAACAATGAACAAGTGGATAAGTATTTCTTCTTCAGCTTCACTGCCCTTGAAAAATGATCTACACTGTGTTACTGCCTTTACAGTCTTCAACTTGCCACTTTTCCATATTTCTCTGCCATATCTGTTGTGTCTACTGAGCTGTAGACTGAAATTCTAACATTTATATCCACTCTAATCCATTTAAATTAAAGACTAAATACATTTTAACATCTTTTTCTTTCTTTCATACACAACAATTTAAACTATCATAAAATGAGGTTTATTCTCTTCAACCTATCTAATTTTGAGTAAAAGATACAAAAAGTACACCTTCAATATGATTATGGAAAAAAGGTTTTTTATATGATGATATATAGAAAATTAAAAATTTATAGATATATAAAACCTATTTCATATAGGTTTTTCATGTTTTAAAATGGGTAAACAGGAAAACCATGTTTGCTATTATTTTAGCAAAATCTCAACTTAAGAATCTCTCTAAATTATAATTATTTAAGCTTTTTTTTTTTAAGGGAAAAATATAAAGGAAATACATCAAAGCACTAACTATGGTTGTCTGGATATTAGGACTGTTAGAAATGTTTTATTTCTTGAAATTATGATCAAGGCTTCCCTGGTGGCCCAGTGGTTAAAAAAAAAAAAAAAAAAACACCTGCCAG
>NW_011494788.1:1072820-1076140 GCF_000754665.1 Bison bison bison
GACAGAGGAGCCTGGAGGCCTATAGTCCATGGGGTCACAAAAGAGTCGGACATGACTCAACAATTAATATCAACCTCTGAGTAGCACAACCTATGTGAATCTTATTTAATGAAAAATAATATAAAATGTGTCTATAATTGTTTTGAATTATTCAAGAAATATGTACAGTCCAAAAAAAAAAAGAAATATGTACAGTCCAAATCAGAGGAAACTTTCCCCATTCAACTTGTCACTGGGGACCAAAAGACCTACAGTCTTCTACTTTCTAGCTGTGTAACTTTGACCAACCACATCACTGAGGCTGAGTTACCTGACCTTCATTAAGTATTTAATATTTATCCTATCTCTCAGTACAAAAAAAAACAGGAACACAAAATTTGCTATTTAAAACATTTTTTTCTGTACTTAACATCCTATCACTAGAACTCTGATTATAAAACCTACTAAAAGTTTTTAAGTAAACTGAGTAATATTGCTGATGATGAGAAAAGAACTTATAATATGCATGATACCTATCACAAATATATCCTAAGGCACAAAAGAGACAAAATACAGTTGACACATAAAGTCCAAATGGTGATTACTTGAACATCTGCTACTCCGTGAACACTGCTAAGGATACATTTTTTCGTATGCTAAGGAAAAAAAAAAAAGTCTAGGGCTAGGCTAATAGCAGACTGGAAAATAAATAAAATGGGGGGGGGGGGAGTGGGAGGAATATCTCTTAGAGACCTTATTTAAAACATTGTTGGCAAGTATACTACCTAATGCTCTGTCATGTACTATGACATGCAGGTGACATTTTTCTTCAGACACAGTGCAATCAATATATCAGGATAACTGACATCACAGTCAGGGGTACCCTACTATTACAAGTCAGTTACAAGATCTTGTCACAAAGGTGTTTATACTAAGTGACAAGTTGCAACCTCAAAAGAAAAGAGATTTATCTACATTTAGATGAAGTACTCCAAAAAGAATTAGACAGTTATACATTTAAAAAGCACATTTGGAAAACTATCTTTTAGCAAAATCTCAGCTTAAAGATCTCTCTAAATTATAATTATTTAAGCATTTCTTTTAAGGGAGAAAGATAAAGGAAATACATCAAAGCAATAACTATGGTTGTCTGGATATTAGGACTGTTAGAAATGTTTTATCGTCTCTCTGTTCTATACTTCCCTCATTTTTATTTACTATTCATCTGTGGTTCAGCTGGTAAAGAATCCACCTGCAAAGCAGGAGACCTGGGTTCGATCCCTGGGTTGGGAAGATCCCCTGCAGAAGAGAAAGGCTACCCACTCCAGTATTCTGGCCTGGAGAATTCCATGGACTGTATAGTTCATGGGGTCTCAAACAGTCAGACATGACAGCAACTTTCACTTACCCACTTACCCAATACATTATGATGGACAATTAGCTTTTTATAAAATAAAACATTTAAGAAGTTCATATTTAACCATGAAAATATTTAAGGAAAAGTGACCTGGTTAATTTACAATATGGAAGTCTGTCACTTAGGCACCTGATTAAAAATCAAAACCAAAAACACAAAACCTAGCAAGACTAGCTTCCCATTACGCCTTAGAAAATTTCCCTTCTTCTGGATTCATTAATTTTAGACAAAAATTCATTTTGGAACTTGTAGAAAGATCTACATATGTGACTGTATAAAAAAAAATGAACATTCTAAACAGTGAAAAATACCACAAAGTTAAAATGTACAGGACAAGGTGGAAAAGTATTTGCAAGGATACAAACTATTTGTAACACACATAACAGACAAAGGATTAACATTACTAAAAAAGAAAATTCCAATGAGTTAATAAGAAAAATGACAGGTTAAGAAATGACAAAGAGGGCTTCCCTGGTGGTCCAGTGATTGAGAGTCCACCTGCCAACGCAGGGGATATGGGGTTCAATCCCTGGTCAGGGGAGTCCCCATGTGCAGTGCGGCAGCTGAGCCCAAGACCACGACTACTGAAGCTCCTGTACCCCAGACCCTGTGCTCTGCAGGAAGAGATGACACAGCAATGAGAAGCTCGCACTCTGCAACTAAAGAGTAGCCCCCACTCACCATAGAGAAAAACCTGCACACAGCAGTGAAGACCCAGCACAGGCAAAAATAAAATACCTTTTTTTAAAAATAAAAAATAAAGAAATGACATGAGAACTGTACAGCAAGCAATAGGAAAAAGGAAAAAAAAAAACAAAACTGGCCACATATATTACTACCAACCTTCAATACTAATAAGAGGAACACATATTTTAATTAAGAGATAGTCTCCAAAAGGATTTTTAAAACTTACTAATATGCAATGTTGCAGAGTGATCAAATAGTATACTGTTGGAAGAATACTAATAAATACAGTCTTTTTGAAGGGCAATCTGGCAAAGTTTGTTAGAAAGTTTAAATGTACTTATATTTTGATTCATTCTAGAAATCTATCCTGTACAAATTATGACATTAATATATGTCACACATATTTGTTAACATGTCAGTGGAAAACTAGAAACAAAAAAAAAAGTAAAGACATTATGGTTGATCCATTCTATAGCTATTAATATATACCATTTTAAAAAGTAGTAACATATCCCATACGTAACTCATATGAAAAGAATCTCAAGATTAAGAAATGAGTAAAATAAAGTAAGTCATGGGAGGGGAATCTCATGGAATTTATCTTATTTATTTATTGCAAGGTGGGGACTGTGCAAACATGCAAATGCATGTTGCATACTTGTGTGTATGTTAAGAGCCTGACAGAAGGGGCTCTCACTGGTAAAATTTGGACAATTTAAGTATCAGAGTAATCAGGTTATAGATGATAATGAGACCACAGTAATACTGAAAAAGGATAAAAAGGGAGAGGTTCTTTACAAAACAAGAGTTGCCTAATAAATGTAGAAAGAATGATAGAAAATCCCCATTCTGCAGCCACATGCATAACTGGCTCTGTCAATGATGCTAAAACCACTAAGTATAAGGCTGTTAGGCAACAGGATATTATAAAGTCTCAAGGTCATTACCCTATAGGTATTCATTAACTATAAAGAGAAAAGTATAGCTTTAAAATGGAGAGGCTTGGATGACACTACCTTAGCACATCACCAACAATGTAATAAATTGGCATTAAATGCTCTGGATGTGAAATGTCATCATAGCACTCTTACCAAAAAAAAAAAAAGTTTAAACTGAATCTAATCCAAAGGAAACAATAAAACAAATCCAGATTGAGGGATACTCTGCTGCTGCTGCTGCTGCTAAGTCACTTCAGTCGTGTCCAACTCTGTGCGACCCCATAGACGGCAGCCCACCA
>NW_011494788.1:1076240-1149414 GCF_000754665.1 Bison bison bison
TTCTCCAGGCAAGAACACTGGAGTGGGGTGCCATTTCCTTCTCCAACGCATGAAAGTGAAAAGTGAAAGTGAAGTCGCTCAGTCATGTCCGACTCTTAGCGACCCCATGGACTGCAGCCCACCAGGCTCCTCCATCCATGGGATTTTCCAGGCAACAGTACTGGAGTGGGTGCCATTGCCTTCTCCGGAGGGATACTCTACACAACATTTTAAAAACACTTTGATCTTTCAACAAGTCAACATAAATGATACAAAAGACAGAAACTTGTGATTAAGACACTGACAGGACCCAAAATGCAGTGCATGGTACATGAATGTATCCTGGATGGTAGGAGGGGAGAGCTGTGCTAACAGAGGCATAGAGGGTACAAGGGGCGTTTGCATATTACTGACCACTGATCTTTTTGAAAAATATGTTTCTGTATGTGTACCCACATAAGATGTTACCTCCCACTACGTGAGCTGTTTGCTTTAGGGACGACTACAAATTAGACTCAAATGAGAAAAGCATGAGGCTGCTTTATTGGCAAGCTGTGTTTTCCCTCCTCGATCCTTCTGAATAAGCTGGTGTGAAATGTAACCAATGGTAGTCTTGAAAATAACAAAGTGTAGATACCCTGGTAAGCCTTACTGAGCCACTCCTTCATATTATCAATGGAGCTAACGGTTTACTGTTCACATGAAACACCCTGGGATCCATTTAAAGTGGGAGGGGCCAGATAAGCATAGGGGAATAAGACATACAAGCTACTATATATAAAATAAATAAGTAACAAGGATACATTGTACAGTTCAGCCACTAAATATAGCCACTATTTTGTAATAACTTTAAATGGATTATAGTCTATAAAAATACTGAATCAATACTTTATACATCTGAAATTAATATAATATTATAAAGCAACTTTACTTCAATAAATAAATAACAGGTCAGAAGGGAGAGTTCATTGTGATTTGTACAGGGTAGTAGTCCCCAGGAGATGCAGACTTGAGTCCAAAAGTAAGCAGCTAGAGTAAAAGAGCTGCTTTACTATCACAGCTGCGGGACATTGAGACCACAAGGCTGTAGCAGACTGACTCCCAGCAGCAAGACATCACCCTCAAATACATTCAAACATTTCTAAGGACCAGGCAACTATCAAACATGAGTGAGGGATTGAACAGAAGAGAGTGGCAAACCGAAGATTATAGGCTTCAGCAGCCCTATTCCACTCCAGATTGTTACCATAAAAGTGAAAACCAACTGCTGTCAGAACTTCAAGAGAAGTTCAAATTCCTAAATATGTAAAATAAAATCTTCAGTTTTTAAATATTAACAATCAATTCAATTTCTTAAAACCACTGTGCTAGCCTTAAATATCACATCCATGGTCAAAACCATGGCCTATGAAGTAGAGGCAGTACCCTCAGCATGATGAATAGTAACACGAACAGCACTAGTCAGGCCTGCATCTCACATCAGCGCTGACGGTCATGCATACAAGCAGCGGTAACACATCTGTGACCAGCAGTGGTGATCAGCACGACAAACAAGGGCAGCACAGCTGCTACTTGTGATGTTCACCTATTCTGCAACTTCTCCAAGAAATCTGAACCACTCTCTTGGAGAACAAAAAGAACTTATACACACAACCATGTTGACTGGTCCAAGGTTATAATCAATCTCAAGTAGTCCCTTACTGCTGTCTGGTAATATATACACACATATATTATATACACACAACATATAACATGGGTGAATATGTAAGCATACACACACACACAATATTACATACGTTATTTCCCTAATCCATTTATTCCCCCAAATAACTATTTTATACCAACCTCTCACTCCTCAAATCTCCAACATCTCCCCACCTCTACACTCTGCTAATGGCTGCTTCCCATTTCACTGAGAAAATAAGCATTCAATTCCACATGTTCTAACCACCACATCCAACATCATACCTACCTCTGTACCCATATATTCTCTTTTCCCTCCAGTTACTATGCCAACTTTTATCTATTAAATCTCTTCCCTTGTGTTGGATCCTATCCTTTATAGCCTTGTACTCAAAGGACTTGCTCCAGCAACCGTTCCCCTTTCTTTCCTGACATCATCAACTGTTAACTTTCCATTTCCGCTGGTCCCTTCCATCCATACACTAGCATCTCTGTCTCTGTGGCAGGCAGCCTCTAAGATGGCCCCCAGTATTAATATTCTTGGTATGTCCGCTCCTACATTTGACTAAGGCTGGTTCTATGTGAACAATGTAGCAGAATTGACAGTACATACCACGTTAACTAATCCCATATTTTCCCCCTTGCTTCTATGTATTTTACACTTATTTAATAAACCATGTGACATAAGCATTTTGTCTGTAAGCCTTGTTTCCCATACTCTTTGGGATGATTGCTGGGTAATGACTTGGAGTTTTTCTGCATTAGGGTCATTTCCCATAAGACAGGTTTCATCTTACTCTAAAAACGGTATTTGACAATTACAATCTATTCTGAAAACTTTTCATTACTCCTGGTCACTACTCAAGGCTCTTCTCCAATCTCACTGGCCCTCTGCTCCTCAACTGCTCTTGAAGTGCTCAAAGCACTATGCTATTTCCTAGAAAGCACATTTAGGCTCACAGTTTTAAATAACATCTGCGGGCTGATCAGTCCTAAATATATCTCACCAGCCCCTATATCTTACCTCAACTCTAAAAGTTTAAAACCAAACTTTTACTATCTACCTGTAAACCTATTTCTCACTGCTATGGTCTCCAAAATGGTCTCCCTGATTCCCACTTTAGACACACTTCAGTCTGCTCTCAACCCAGCAGTGATTCTTCCAAAACATAAATCATATCATACTGATTCTCTGCTTAAAGTTCACCTGGGCCTTCCCATATTCATCTCAGTATAATCTGAAATCTATGATCTACAAGGCTCCACCTGGTTTGCCCCTCTCTCTGCCTCTACCACTAAGCAGCTCACTCCCTTAGTTCTAGCCACACTAACCTCCACGTCATCATACAAACACTCCAGACACGTTCCTATTTCAACATCTTTACACTCACTACTCCCTCATTCTGGAGTGCTCTTTCCCCAGATACTCACATGGCTTGCTTACTCACATGCTTCAGGTCACTGCTCAGAGATCACATTATCAAAGAGGGTTTTCCTTATAAGCTTTTATAAATAGAAACTTCCACCTGCCCACTCAACAACCCCCATTCATAGCATTCCTAATATTCCTTTTCCTGCTTTATTTTTCCCCACAGTCCAGACCACCACCTGATATATACTACTGTATTATATTTTCATTCCTGTCTCTTACTATACATTAAGCTCCATAAGGTCAGCACTGTCTATATTGTTTATTTTACATGCCTGAAACCTACAGAATGCCTAGCACTCAGAAAATTCTAAACAAACACTACTGGAAAAAAAAAAAAAGAATAAATTACAGCAACAGGAGACATTCCCACAGTGAGTCTTAGCGGCAAGGGCGGGGAGCTTCATATGAAGGCAAGAGGACTGGTTAAAGAAGTCCAAGCCCCACAAGTCTCAGAAGTCTCACCAGACACCCAAAACTATTTGGGAGGAGGTGGCAATACCAGAAAGGCAGGTAAGGGCAAGGCCACAGAAACACTGTTTTGTAGTAGTCATGACTCTGATAAGAAAAAATTAACTGACAGGGAAAAAAAAAAAAAAACTTTACTACAGAGGGAAGACACCCTCCTCAACCAAGTGATCAAAATAACATCATCAGTAACTGGACAAATAAACATTACATGCTTCCTAATATAATACATTGAGAGCACAAGATAACTTCTGAGGTACTTCTGCCAAAAGCATCAGGTTAGCACCTGAACCTAATCAGGAGAAAACAAGAAAATCCCAATACTGAGGACATCCTATCAAAGAATTGGCCTGTATTCTTCAAAAATGTCAAAGGCAAGAAACACAAAGACTCAAAATATGTTCTAGATTAAAGGAAACTAAATAGATATGACAACTGAATGCAACTCATAATCCTGGATTTTATTTTGCTAGAATCAGTATCATTGGGATGAGTGGCAAAATGTGGATATAGTCATAGACTAGATAACAGTTTTCTACCAATGGTGATTTCCTGACTTTGATAATTATGTGACTTTGTAAGAGAATGAATGTCCTTGATCTTTGTTCTTAAGAAATACATAATAAGGTACTTGAGGTAGAGCTGAACATTTTGTCTACAGTTTACTCACAGAGAGGTGAGGGAAAAATTTTTATATGAGAGAAAAAACATACATAGCAAGATATCACCATCTGGCAAATCTTAGTGGAAAGCATACGAATTCACAAGTCAGAAATTAGGTCAAAATAAAAAATTTTAAATAAAATACAACAAAAATTACATTAAAAAGGTTCAAAATTCATAATCAGGAAAAATACTTTCAATGTATTACAATGGATCCTATTTCAGATTCTAAAAGATGATCTCTACAAATTCCCCTTTCAACTTAAAAATTATAACTATGTAAGAAGAAACTATACCACTAGACTCTACTGTACCTTTTTCAAAAATGCACTCTACTGAACGAACATACTAGATTTTTTCCTATACCTAAATTTCAGTTAAAAACTAGAAATAATGCCATGAAAGAAAATATCATAATACTGACCTTCAAAGAAATCATGATTTATATACAGTAATAATCTACTCTGATTATTTTAAAACACATTTTAAATGAACCTAATCTGAAAAAATAATACCCATCATAATTTGAAAATTCAGTATGTCTTATTTCAGGTTAAATATCATAAAATATTATAGAAAAATTAGCATAGTACATATGTAAAATAGCTGATATTACTTATACAAATGCAGTGTCAACCAGTCATTTCTAAAAGGAAACAAAACAAAGCAACATTACCTTCATGAACTGTAATGCCACAATTGTCACACTGAATTATTTCATCAGCATCCTCACTATTATCTCCAAGACAAACACAGCAAATCAGAATATGGTCCATTTTTTGAGAACTCCAGTTTTGACTCTTCTCAAGAATCAGCGAGTCCTAATAATAAAATATCAGAAAATCACATATTTAAAAGGTAAGTTTAATAAAATTCTCACCTTAAATCATTTAGTACATTTCCAAAATTATGCTGCATACTCCATTACTTTAGTCATTCCCAAGTGCACCACATTTGAGAAGTATATCTCTTTGTTAAAGGACCCTATAAGAACCCTCTCTCTAATTTTTCACTTCTCTCCAAGTTTCATATTCTCTCTTCTCAAGTAAATATAAAACCAAGCTTATAACCAACTCTTCATCTGCTTTGCCATGCTGGATATAGCCTGACCCCTGAAACTTGGAAAAAGGTAAAATTAATCCACAAGTAATCACTAATTTTATATGAGTATTAAAAATGTAAGAATGGTTCCCACACTTAGCAAGCTTATAATCCTATCTAGGGGAGACAAGACATACACATATTAAACAATTAAAAAAAATCAATTCAAGATAACATATAGGCAAATATGTATGTGATGGCATAGTTACAGACTAAATTCCTTTAGTGCTGGGGAATCTAGAATTTCCAGAGTCATCAAACTGCTGGATGATAGACCCACGAAAGTCTGCATTGGAAACTGGTGTATACAGGCACAGAAAATCATCTAAAAAAGAATCCAGACTGACTGCCAGAAGAGTCAGACTCTCTATTAGCCTTTTGTCAAGAAACACCTAGTGAACACCTAGTTAACTGCAATATAAAAGGAGACAGGAAAATGCATTCAGGAATAAAAAAAAAGGAAGAGGGTGCTCCATTTAATTTAAACCTTCTGCACTATGAATTTCAACTTTAAATGCAAATTAACAAGATAATGATGTCTGCCATTTAATGCACTGGGCTTAGCATTACATGTAATAAACGATGACATCTGAGTCTATACATTTTCATTTAAGAAACTAACCATATTTGGAAACAAAATTAATTGTTCCATATCACACATTCATTAAATATATTATTTCATGTTAACATTTTTATGTTTCTATATTCTTTTAAACTGACCAATATCCACAGGTAACATTTAGAGTAATTTCCACAGCAATTTGTAAATAACATCTGAATGACATGACTGTCACAATTAATAACATTCTTTCAAGATATTTTCTGTGTAATTAATCTAAACTTGCAGTTGACCTAGATAAAAAATCAGTAAATAATGCAAAAGTTAACAAGGAGGCAGTGTCATTTCTCTTGAGAATTCTAGCACTGTAAAATTCTATACTTCACTCCTTTCGTTATAAAACCAAAGTAGTGTGGGGTGTTGCACGTGGCTAGCAAATAAGGTTAAAATTTCTTAAAAAGAAAACTCATGTTTTAAAGTACTTTAGTACAGTGATCAAAACAAAAATCTGCCCAGATTTTCATCCCAAAACTTCAAAGCTGAACCTTTCTCATCTGTAAAATGGGATGACAAAAATAATACCTACCTCATCAGGTTCTTGTAAGAATTAACAAGAAAACATATGACAAAAATGTTCCTGATACGTACTAGGTATTCAATAAAAGATCATTCCCATTCTCCTTTCTTCTGTACTTTGAAGATGGTCCAAAAAGAGATATATGAGCTGACCATTTACTACACTGGGAATCTTCCTTGGAATCCCAAAAGGAAAGTTATAAATCTCAATAAGCACTGCTAGTTTAAATATTTTCCTATGGTAAATCCATTTTTTTTAAGAATACCACATCCAGATTAAAAAAGTAACAGATCAAAAAAAGAGTGAGCAAATGACCAGAGTTTGATGACTGAGAAGCTACTCATGTTAATGCACTCTGCCTGTATTTCTCCCGTGGAATTACAACAACTAATTAGCCCTTGAAAAAAAAGATTTACCCATGTGGGAAATAAGTAAATGTCTATGGATCAGAAAAAGGAGCATAAATAGGTGGCTCTAATTCTATTATTTTCCTGTTTGTCCATTTTGCTCAGAAAAACAGTATATGTCTTAATTGTATCTCTATTCCATTTTCTCTCTACACATATTATCATTTAGAGGCAGAGAAAACAAAACTAACTGGCAATTTTGGTTGATACCCATCACTGCAGACTCTTTCTTACTAAAAATTAAATACAAAGAGACAAAAATAGGGAAAATTAGGAAAATTCAGATGACAACTGCTATTTCTTCACAGGGCAAGACATCTAATCCATTTAACACAACAGACCCTTTTACCAGGAAAAAAAAAAAAAAAACTTCCACCTGAAAATTTCTACTAAGATGATGTTCTATCGTATATTAACTCTCACCCAAAGTGCCTGTTTCAAAGTCCGGGAACCATTATCTGAAAATACTATACAGCCCTCCCCCAAAAAAACTTACTTCAGAAAACTAAAAGGTAAAACCTTAGTGAATCTCAGAAACTTCAAAATAAAATGATGAAAAAGACATGCAACCATATTCCAAGAGTCCTGTTCAGATTGCACTTAAATTCACAAAAATGCCATAATGCCACTGACAAAGATATGCCCACGTGAAGAAAATGCAGGTTATTAAATGCCCAATTCTTGAACAGTAGTTCTAAAATTGTGGTCTAGGGAACTCTCTTTCAAGGGTTCTAAAAGGTAAATACAATGGATATTTGCCTTTTCACTCTCTCTCATGGGTATATGATGAAGATTTCCAGAAGTTACATGACATGGGATGGTGTCACCAATCCAACAACTTCTATGCTTCTATACATTTTGTTTTTTAAAATTTCTGAGTTTTAATTGCAAATGGAAATATCAAAAGATATAACTTATATAAATAATAATTATGGTCCTCAATTTTTAAGAGTATCCTGAACCAAAAAGCTTGAGAATCACTGCTCTAGAGCATTTCAAGGCCTACAGCATGCACATGGTAAGACCATTAAGAGCCAAATAATTATAAAATGCCTCCAAAAAGAATGTCAAATTCCCCTAAACATTTTCAAAATTATAAAAGTTCCTGGGCATCATTTACATAATACCCAATATCACAGCCCTAAAAAAAGCACCTGACAGAAGCCAAGGGAAAAAAAAATCTGCCTGCTTATAGGCTAAATACAATTCTATTATGTATTCTAAAACTATATTTTCAGCTATCTCTACTACAAAGTAGTATTTGAAACAAAGTAAAAGCATAGAAAAATAAAACTTCAAATATATAAGTATAATACCTATACAGATATATAGGTATTAACTAATGAATACTTGGCAAGGTATCACTACCTAAATTAACCAGGAAGATTAAAATTCAAACACTGGTCAGACAACAAGGATTATTTTTGGTCATCTTTTTACAAAATCAAGATTATACAAATAGGAAATTTAAAAATATATAATAAACTGAATTTATTAGTTTTCTATTAAAATTTAACATTAATTTGAATGACATTTATGTAGAACCAGAATCATCAAAAATAATTGAGGAGTTTGAAAAACAGTCTTGGAAAAAAACAGTTATCAAGCTTTCAGGTAGAATATTATTGAGGGAAAATTAATCTTCCATAAGTTCTTCTACATTTCTATACAGAGTGGAGCAAAAGGAAAATTAACATAAATTAACACAAAAGATTAATTTAGTTACTATAAGAACTTTCTTTACAACTTTATCAAAGCACTTATCCAAGAAATGCTCTGGAATCTCATTCCTTAGGGACTGTTAACCTAAATAAAGCCCCATTATTTACCAAAATCTCTTCTGTTTAGTAGAAAAAAATTAAACAGCACGTCACCTTTACATGTATCAAAAAATATAGTCTACAATCTCTCAAGCAATTTGTTATGTAGTACAGATTATTAACAACTGAATAATTTACATAGATTTTACATGGCAAATTTCTAGACATTCCCTCACACCTTAGCATAAATCCAATTTATACGGCCCCTATCACTAGCCAGCCTCTTGTGTGATTGTTATGCTAAGAAAAATGAAGAAAGTGTTACTGCCAAAGGTAAACTTAGTCAGGAGATACAGATTAGCATAAAGTGCTATAAAATAAATTGGATACATGCTTAAATCAATTACGAACAACTGGATTTTCCATACTTCTGTTTCCTTAAACTGGAAATACAGACTGTCTTGCTACATCATTATGAATAGTATACTATATTCCAAATGACGATTTTCCTTTACCTAAAGATAGGAATTAGGAAAGCACTGGAACCAGGCAACATTCTTCTTAGGAAAATGGGCAACCTAGAAGTTAACCAATGTTATAATCTAAAACATCAACTACTGCTTCATCTCTGCTGACATTTAACACCTCCTAATCTGCTACATATTATTTTGGTTAAACATCAAATTTTCAAATGAAACTTAAAATAGAAAATCACTGTTATGTAAAACTTGTAAACAGAAGAAATGTAAAAGAACAAATAAAGCACAAAAGGAAAATCTTTCTACCAGTTTAATCTACTTCAATAACATGAAAAAACAAAAACTAAGTGCTTGTTAAAGTGAATTTTCATGACCATCAACATATTAATGGAATGACAGACAATCATTATAGTTCTTTCATGTGATGTAACAGGTACATCTACATGTAAGACAACAATTCAGTCTTTCTTTTGAAGAAAAACATATACATAAACACACAGACAACGAGATACAAATGTGTTTGAAGAGTCTTGAATGTTGCATCTTGGGCCCAATGGATAAACCTAACTTTCAGTAGTAGAACTTCAAGTGGAAGAACTGAGTCATAATTGTAGTTTTATGATAGTAATGTTTGTTTTAGCATAGAATGTTTGTTTTCATTTCTTTGTAGAGAGACCTTATTCGCTAAACATATGTAAATATATAATTTGTATTTACTTCCACACACTTAAAGCAATGATCTGGTGACTATTCAGGTGGGTGCTACAACTGAAAAAGGAATTACCTTTAAAATGAATCTCTAAAAGCCTGAGACAATTAAATTCTTTGTTGCTCTACTTGAAAGTACTCTTAGAAGTACTCTACATTTTTATGCAGATATGGATACAACTAAGTTGAAAGGAAGGTGATCTTGTTTTCATAACCCACTCAGAACCATTTAGCAGTCCAAAAAAACTCTACCATTTCCCAAGGGTATGGACATAAAAATATTTCTTTAAGTATAGACTGAGCTCCTTGAGAACGGTGATTATGAGCTCCTTGAGGACGGTGACAAATAGGAGATACTCAATAAAAGTGGGCTGACCAAATGAATAAATGTTACAGTTAGGGTGCTCATTCACTCCCATAGCTAAGAACAGGCTTTCAAGGAAGCCACTTAATATAATGGGTAGAACGGTTTAGAGAAGAATTCCCTTTTCCCCAGACAGACAGATATCATAAAAATTGGGTTGATCTACCTCATTACTCTTGCTCTGAGATAGTGTCAGGCTATCATTGGTCAGTTCCTCATCATCAGCACTGTTTCTGCTAAGAACTTTACTCTTCTTCTTCTTGCAGCCCCCTTCACTGGCAGGACTGCTATGCTCTTCATCGTTGCCTTCATCGTTCTCGTCCTCATCACTCCCGCTTCCCTCATCTTCATCGTCCTCGTTGTCCCCGTCACTTCCTTCCTTCTGAGATGCAGATCGTCCCTTTCTTTTTACTACAGTGGGTCGCCAATCATTGTCATCTTCACTGTCATAGTCATCCATGTCATTCAGCTCTTCCATGGATACGAAATCCAAAAGTGGTCGGTTCCGACGAAGGTTCCACTTTTTTGGCTCGCTGACCTGCTCCTCTGCAGCTGTGGCCGCGGGGCCTGAAGGACACGTGTGAGCAGCAGGAGGGCTTGTGGCTGGCGTGGTGGAGGCAGCAGCAGCCACGTTATCAGATACTGTTGCTTTCTCTTTCTCCTTCTCTCTCTCCTTCTCTTTCTCTTTCTCTCTCTCCTTCTCTTTTTCCTTTTTCTTCCTAGGTCTTTCTCCATTCTCTTCTTCCTCTTTCTTTTCCACCTTAATTAACTGTTTTTCTGATGACAGTACTTCTTCCTCTGCAGAATTTTTAAGTTGTTCTTCTTTTACTTTAACGTCTTCATTCAGTTCTTCCTCTAAAATATTTTCTTCAGAATCACTACAGGAACCTTCTCCACTGTCCTTTGAAGGATCTTCACTTCCATTACCACTCCCTTCAGAATCTGTTGAAAATATGAGAAAAAAAACCACACATATGTATATACATACACACACACACACACAACGCTGACACAAATGAAACCACCAAAATTTGTGAATAACTCGCAAAACAATATAAACAAATTTAAGTCAAAGAATGGTAGACATTCCCAACCTGATTAAATAATAAATCAATGAAGTTGATATAATGATTCTAGTTTAGTATAGCACCAATGAAGATGAATATATGTATCTCTAAATTAAAACATGCTTTAAAACGAGGACCACTATTTTGTGTCATACGTCACACTATACTTGGTACTTTAAAGGCATTTTTTTTTCTAAAAGTAAATGTGTTTTTTTTAAATTGAGCACTTGATTTTAACTTTATAATACAGATTACATTCTTCTTCTCTTACATCTTTCTTTCATAAATTACACTGACTGGCAAGGATGGAGTCACATTCAGAGTAAGAAAAATCTGACCCAGAAAAAAAAAAAAACTGTTTCAATTATCTCACTCTTTACCTAGCAAAAGTGAACCCAGGTATTTATGACCATCAACTTGTACCACATCTCTAATCTATCAATCATATTTAGGAGCACCAAATACACAAGGGAAAAACAGACAATAGCAATGGCACAGAAAATAGAGGTTGCAAGATTTAAGTTATCAATTTTTTTGTTTATTAGGATACTGTTCATATCAACAAAAGAGTCACCTGACTTTCCTAAGGTTCTAGGCATTAACTACTAGAGCCCCAAGATTGAAAGAAATTAGTGCATTTTAAAAAAACTAATCCGTCTTAGACAACAGCAAGCACAGTTGTCACTAAAAAGATAGGCTGAGGATATTAAGAGTTCATGCAGGACCACAAGCTTCCTAGCAAGTGCTATCCATTCCTGCCTAGGGCAGTCCACACCCGGTTAGACCAACACTATTCAGTAGCATTCCAAGCCTCTTTTCATATAATCAAATAAATAAGAATCTAAAATATTTGTGGAAGGAGAGCAGGAAGAAGTAGGAAACAAACCAGTCAATAATCAGGTTGTAGCCAACATCAATAGTAAAATCTGTGGGGTGATGAATATTTTGTACCTATAACCAAGAAAAGGGTAATCATAAAATCATCGAAAAAATGCATATTTTCGCACCATTTTAATTTCTGTTAACTCAACCAGCATTAGCCTCTATAATTACCTGGCCATTCAAAGTAAAGAAAGTTGTCTGTTATTAGTATCTGGTTTCTAAAATATCTCAGAAATCCTTTACAAACAGCTGATGAAGAAAAATCCTGAAAGTTAAATCACATAAAAAACACAGACTAACATTTAATCGATGCTGATGGAGCCTGTAAAAGTACTGTCAATCTCAGGATTATCATACATTGCCTATATCTCATTCAGGACCGCAGTGAAAAAAGCATTCTCAACCTGAACAATCTTGCAAAGGCCACAAGAGTAATATAATGTAAGCCAACAATCCTTTGTTTGAAACTTTTGGAGCCAGATGTGTTTCAGAATTTAGATTTTTTTCCCCCAGATTTTGCAAACGTAGCATGGTGCATGCACAATATATTACACTAACACTGCCAGTGGGGTCTATGGTACTACAGTATAATCAAATACATTCTTTCTGCAGTGAAAAGTACAAAGATTTACAAGTATGATAAGTAAACACTACAAATAAACTCCTATCAGTTCCAGTCAGATTTTATCATCAAATAAGTTTATGTCAAACATAGGAAACATCTTTGAATTTGCAAGCAAATTTTAAGAAGAGTGTAGACCCAGTATCACTTACAAACAGGGGAAGTCCAACAGCTCTACAAATCATTAAAGAAAAATACTAATTAAATAATTTTCTATTAAAGAAAAAAAAAGAAAAAGAAAAAAAAAACCCCTTAGAAACAGATAAGGCATGAAGGTTCCCCACTGGGCTCCCAGCACAGAGGCCAGGGCCACTGACTTCCCTCCTCCAATCCCTAGGGTCTCAGGATGGGCGGTAGAAAGAATGGGGAGCCCTGAAGGGCAAGCTGGGGATCTGGGCCTCTCTTAGCTGAAGCTGGATCTTCTGAAGCCTTAACATAAGATAAAGTCCCTGACCCTCCTGGGTCCTCAAAAGCCCCCCACAAAGCTGAGTGGTTACAAGCAGGCATTTTATGGGGAGGAGGAGACGCGCTCCCCATTTGGTAAAAAAAAAGAAAAAAAATGGTGAAAAAAAAAAAAAAGAAAAAAATGGTGATCTTTCCAAACCACTCATAACTCTTAGACTCAAACTACCAAAAAAAAATACCTCTGATTAAAAAAAAAAAAAAATAGTTCCTAGGTAATTTTAGATAAAAGTGAAAGTAAAGTGAAAGCTGCTCAGTAGCTTCCAACTCTGCGACCCCATGGACTGTAGCCCGCCAGGTTCCTCTCTCCATGAGATTCTCCAAGCAAGAATACTAGCCATTCCCTTCTTCAGAGATCTTCCTGATCCAGGGATCAAACCCAGGTCTCCTGCATTTCAGGCAGATTCTTGACCTTCTGAGCCACCAGTGAAGCTCATTTTCAGGTAAAGATATAATAAATAATAAGAAGAGTTAACCAAATGCTTCAGAGGCAAAGACGGATCTTTGTGCATACTGACTGAAGAAAACTGGAACATCCTGCAAGCAATGAAGATTAATTATAATTAATTATAAGTAGATATAATTAATTATAATTAAGAGAGCTGGGAAATGGAGAAAAGGTACTTTTCTTCTGGATTAACCTTGTAGAATTTTTTCTTAATTAAAAAGTACTCCTAATAATTTTTACCAGTAAAAACATAATAGTGATAGAAAAAAAAAATGATCAAGTGAGGCACAAATGTGGACTCCTGATCAAAACCAAGACCAATCCAACTGTGGTAAACATTACTTGGAAATTTTTCAAAATGTCAAGAATTTCTGCAATTTTGTTTTGGTTGTTTTGCCAATGCCAATAAATTCTTTTTAAAAGTACTCTTTGAATCTGTTTTTGTTTTCTTACCATGCCTGAATAGAAAGCAGAATCTTAAATAAATTAAATGTTTTACATTTGGTAACATTATTAGAAGAATCTGAGATTTTCCCACAAATTTCAATCCTAGTAGCTTACCCAACCCTCCATTCTCCAAATATGACACATTAGCCATACTCCAACTGCAGAGGATCAGGAATTTTCAAATTTTACTTTTCTCTGATTTCTGAAAAATAACTCAACTGATTAGTCGTAACTTCTTTTTGGTACCTATGCACTTGGGGGATGGAGACAAACAATGTTTAGTCACAGGCATTACTTAGTAATAATGATGAGAAAAATCAGAGTCCTGGGCTATCTATAATTGTATTTTATAGACTGCAATGAAAAATTTCCTATTCCTACAAATTCAATGTTCCAAGTCCATCACTCTTACAACCACTAAAAAAAAAAGAAAAAAGCAATAATTGACTAGAGAAATAAACCAGATATCTCAAATACAGCTATTGTGAACATAAGAGTAGAATTAATTCTAATTCTACAATAAAAAAATTTTAATTAGAAAAAAAATCTTTAAAATTGAAATCCCTATCTCCTAGTCAGTTAAACTAATGGTGAGGTGAAGTGAAGTGAAGTCGCTCAGTCGTGTCCGACTCTTTTGAGACCCCGTGGACTGTAGCCTACCAGGCTCCTCCGTCCATGGGATTCTCCAGGCAAGAATACTGGAGTAGGTTGCCATTGCCTTCTCAAGGGGATCTTCCCGACCCAGGGATCAAACCCAGGTCTCCTGCATTGCAGGCAGACACTTTAACCTCTGAGCCACCAGGGAAGCCCTAAATTAATGGTAACCTTTCTCAAATACAATATATCAAAACCTCTCCAAGCAACAGTTATTTCCACTAACAGACAGTTAAATGTTTTACAGATAAAGAAATTAGAAATCAACCTTAAAGAATCCCTTCACAATATTCAATGCTTAAGTTTTCCCCATGATAAATATTAAATAATAGAATCAGTTAATAAATATTAAGTAATTAAATCAGAATGATTTGATTCAGTTTTATGGTAGCTTTGCAATATAAAGAATCATCTTTGCTCATCAATCTTAATTATTTAACTATTCTGTTTATTGAGCTGATTTAACAATAATTAGGATTATACACATATACAACAGATAACAGACACATCACCAGTCTAGTAGTCATTCAGTTACCATCCTGGGGACACTGTAAGCTAATCTAGTATATCTCTTTTTAAAAAGCCAGTCAACACAACTCATCTTCTACTGCTTGCTGTAGTTCTAGTTGTGTCACTTTATATTTTCTGGGTAAATCTAGACCGGTGGTTCTCAAGTGGGTACAATTTTGTCCCACAGAAAACATGTGGCAATGACTAGACATAATGGTTGCCACAAAAGGGCAGGGCTGGGGTAGAGTTAGGTAGGGTAGATGTTGAAGGCAGTTAGTAGAAGCCAGAGAGGCTGCTAAATATCCTCCAATACAAAGGGCAAGCCTCCACAACAAAGAATTAACCAAAACAAAACGCCAATGTTACTGAGATTAAGTAACATGTTACTTACATGTTACTTGTTACATGTTACTGACATGTAAGACCTCAATTTGACCTCATTCTATTTTCTCAGGCTCGTCTCTTCCACTGTTCTTTTATTCAAATTCTGATCTCCATATGTAAATAATATTTACCATCCTCAACACTCTTTAACACCTAATGTTTCCCTCAGGTTGGGACTCTTTCACTTCCTAGTTCAACTCTCATCTCCTCAATGAATCGTTCTAAATCAAGCCAGTCTAAAGTCATCCCATCTCCTTTGAAAGACTGGAACTAGATCATGCTTTATAACATCTATCTGCTTTTATATTTAATTATTCCAGTATTCATTATTTCTTTGTGAATTCACCATAACATCCAGCAAAGGGCTTTTAAGCAAAACAACAGTCGCCTAATGAAAAACCAGATCTACTCATTATTAGCCAAAGTCAATTAAGCAGAAAATACTACCAAGGCAAAATCTAGTCTCAATCTTTCGGTTAAACTGCTTTCTGGCAATTTGGACCAACCAAACTAACAATGGGCTTCCCTGGTGGATCAGTGGTAAAGCATCTGCCTGCCAATGCAGAGGATGCAGGTTCAATCCCTGGGTAGGGAAGATCCCCTAGAGAAGGAAACAGCAACTCACTCCAGTATTCTTGCCTGGAAAATCCCACGGGCAGAGGAGCCTGGCAGGTTACAGTCATGGGGTCACAAAGTCGAACACAACTGAACAACTAAACAACAAAACTAACTATGGCTCAAGAGCTAAAGTTAACCATCTTACTTTGGCTAAGGGTTGGGGAGACACAGCACTGCTATTTCACCTTGTTTAATAAAAGTAGTACATGCATTTATCTTCAACATCATTCCAGTTACATGTGGTAGTTTAGTCACTAAGTTGTGTCCGACTCTTGCTACCCCATTGATTGTAGCCCACCAGGCTCTTCTGTCCATGAGATTTTCCAGGCAAGAATATTGGAGTGGGTTGCCATTTCCTTCTCCTGGGGATCTTCCCAACCCAGGGATCAAACCCAGGTCTCCTGCACTGCAGGCAGATTCAATCCTATTTTAAATGTCTCCTATCCCCAGTCTTAAGTCACAGTCTCAGATATAATCACTTTAAGCCAAACTATGAAACTGCCAATAATCAACTGCCTTTAGTCCTATAAAGCGGATTAATTTCATAGGGTACCAGCTAACATTTCTATATATGGTTCTTCTGGTGGTAACCACCATAAATCTGATACGCTTACACATTATTTTAGGATTAACTTAAACATGTATTTAGTATTGTCCTCAATCAAAAATGATAGATTCAGTCCTACTTTTACATCAGAGATAAAATAAAAGATGGTCTCTTTTCAGTTCATACTTTTCTAAAGGTAGAAGCTAGTAACACTTAACTGTTGATAATAACTTGCCAAGTTTATTGGCAGGTCTTTTCTGAATTTTACCTTTTTCTATTTTATCTGAGAAGCATAAAAATTATGTCTATCTGCAAGGGTAGTCAGTTTTCAGAAATTTCAATATTTATTCTTAAAGCCAGACAGAAACACAAAGTTTTGTAGTCAATACCAGAAGAAATTGAGGCATAGAATCCAATTAAAAAACTGAGGCCCACCACTCTAACCATTGTAACATTAAGTCTTTAACTCAATAAACTCAACAGTTTATTGAGTTAGTCACTTTTAACAAGTTTGTGGGGGTCTTTTTTTGGCCACGAAACATACGGGATCTTAGTTCCCCAATCAAAGACTGAAACAGCAACCCCTGCATTGAAAGGGCAGAGTCTTCACCACTGGACCACCAAGGAAGTCCAGAGTTAGTGATTTCTAAAGACTGCTTTGAAAGAAGCTATGATCAGAAAGACTATTATTAAAGATTATTACTATTCAGTTACTATTTTTCCACTTCCAGTTTAATCACCTATTACTAAGTAGGGTTGGGATTCCACAACTTCAACATGTTTGAAAAACAGTGATAACTCAAATGTCTTTAAGAGTCCAACTATCTTACAAAGAGAAGAGAAAGGATTCAAACAGAAAGCACTGGTAGTCTAGATAAGCCAGCATGTCAGCAATGGGAGACAATACACCTTAACCAAGACTGGAAAATACAATTCAATTTCTACTATTACCCATTTAAAAAAAAAAATTATTTTCTACTAAACTCTCAGTTATGACAACAAGAGCTGCACAAATAAATTTGTGACCTTTGGGGCCCAGGAAGGAAATTACAAGTATAGCAGACTAGACAACTGAAAGTATATATTTTTAAGTGTTTCAGAAGACTAAAAAAATTATCATCCTAACAAAACTCATTCTACCACTTTCACAAATAACAGATAATTCACATCAACCATGATTAAAATTTAACAAGGTGAGGGGTTCTCTATTTAGCTTGATACCAAGAGTTATTTTGAGAAAGCAATTTGTATCATTAGATTATTTTAACCCTTGTAAAGAGAAGTGCTACATCTCAATAAATAAAATGAGAAAAATTATATGCAAAGTCAGAATTTACTGTCATAAAACTAATTATGGAATACGTAAAAGAAATTAAGCTTTGGAGTTTTTCCCTAACGGTATTCTAGTAAGTCATAATTTGTAAGACCCAACCATTTTTGTCAGTTTACAATCTCAACATGACAAACCAAAGTTGCATTCTAGCAAAGAATATTCCTTTCTGCACAGTTTTCAACAAGAGCACTGACATAGGTTTAGATTTTACTTCTTTCCCTTCCTTTTTTTCCCCTTTGGAAATACCAAACAACAGTAAACCAAGTGAGAGATGAAAGAGCTGAGAAATAAAGGGGCAAAAAAATTAAACAACATACACTTTACAATTTTTGATTGCTGGGAGTAATCTCAATTAGTCACCTTGATAAGTAAGTACAGTAGTTTCAATTTAAGACTACATTTATTTACTTTCAGGGCCTAAGCAGTGAAAGCATTAAAAAATGCTGAGAATCCTAAGAACTGGATTAGATCCATTTAGGCTAAGTGGCTTCATGCAAATTCTTTAAACTCAGTGTCCCTGTTATCTGTAAAATAGTATCTCTTCCAAAGTTATTGTAAAAATTAAATGAGATTATGGAAACAAAAAGTCGTTGGTAAATCACAATGCAAACTGTGCCTGTTGATGCTATTAAAAGTAAAATAGTAACAATACAACCAAATTTCATCCCTTCCTACCACATCTGGCAGAAAAAAAAAAATCAGGAGAGAAATAGGACTAAGCACTGAAAAATCTCTAGAAGAATAATTTAAAACTGTTAAAAGGATAAAATCAAAAGGGCTTTAATTTGTTACTTGATTTAAATTTCTGTCAAAAGGGGTATAATTAAGTAATTTTTATTGTTCATGTGTACTTGTATTTTTCATATAAAATATTTAAACATAATTTGTATTTCTCAGATTCCTGCAATGAAAACTTTTTATGTAGATATGTCTGTTGAATTACAATGAACAAAAGATAAAAGGAAAAACATACGTTTCCATTTTTCAATTGTGTACAATGTTACTATATGATTTCAGTTGTGTATATTACCGTTGGACTTTTATTAAAAGTTTATTTTTAAAATCACAAAATAAAATGAGCAAGCATTCATGCTTTGTAGCTCAGATTTTTAAAGGCCCAATCCACAAGGTCCAGCACCTACCAAAGTACAACTTTTTACTTTTGTCAGTTTTGCGCTGGTAAGGGAGTTAATAGACAAAAAGCAAAACTCCTTTCAGAGGGTGCCGAACAATCTGAAAAGACAAAATCTTCCTGGGTGGTTCAAGGCTCCTATTACTCTCAGAACAGAACTCTACTTTAAGATTACCTCTAGATTTTTCCCTATTCTGTCCATCAAAGAAACGTAAATGTATCTTTAAGTAAACAACAGAGAAAACACTTCTGTATCTTGTGTCTTTTTGTTTTCCATTGTGTCTTTTTGTTTGGTGTTTATTAAGGTATGAAAGTGAAAGTTGCTCAGTCCTGTCCACTCTTTGTGACCCCATGGACTATACAGCCTATGGAATTCTCTAGGCCAGAACACTGGAGTGGGTAGCCTTTCCCTTCTCCAGTAGATCTTCCCAGCCCAGGGATCGAACCCAGGTCTCCCACATTGCAGGCAGATTCTTTACCAGCTGAGCCACAAGGGAAGCCCAAGGATACTGGAGTGGGTAGTCTGTCTCTTCTGCAGCGGGTCTTCCCCACCCAGGAATGGAATCGGGGTTTCCTGCTTTGCAGGCGGATTCTTTACCAACTGAGCTATCATGGAAGCCTTTATTGAGGTATAGGTGATTTACAATATTACTGCATCTTTGAAGAAAATCCTTCTCTGACAGTTATCTGATAAATAACAACAAAAACAGAAGTAGTGATAGTATTATCCAGTGACACGCTCTAAGGGAAATGTAGGAAATCAAATCGACAAAATAAAGTTTACGTGCTTTAACTTTATATTGACATTTTAATTAAAATCCATTCTTTTTAAGCAACGTCTGAAAATCAGCCCAACTCCAAAGAGCTGGGAAAAGGGAAGCAAGAAATAAACATTTACCTGAAGCATCTCCAACTTTAAAATCACTGTCATCTGAACTATCATAATCGAGAGCTTCTAGCAGAGAAGCTGCCAAAGGCTTCACCTGCCTCCTCTTGGAGCTGCGATCCACTGTTAAAAGAAAAACATTACATTGTCATTCATAATCACACCAAGCGCGAGGGAGAGCTGTGGCGCTGAAAGAAGGTACAGACGACCTCCTGCAGGTGGTGCAAATCTTTGTCTTAATTCAGTTCTTAGCAAATGGTGTGGTGGAAGGTTGGGGTGGGAATATTGGGGCTGGCCGGCCAGCTCCATGGGCAGGTTCAGCCGCAAGGCACAGCAAGTACGAGCCCAGGGCGACCAAAATCAAAACAGGCCTTCTTGAACATCTTGCTTCTGAGACTTGCTCTCTCTAATCCCTAAGACATCGTTAACAATCAATAAAAAATTCAAAGCCCAGGGAATATAAAAAGCTATGTCCATTCCGACGGATCGTGGAGGGGGAGCGTCCGCGGAGGGTACATCTTCCCACAGGATTCTCCCACCCCAGCCCTGCCCCCGCCGGCCCCGACTTCTTGAAGGGCTGAAATGGACCTGTCTCCCCGCGGACGCCTCCGACACACTTACTAAGGAATCCGAGGTGGTCGTTTGGAGGAGACCTAGGGAGAGGCTGCGATAGCACAGGCAGCGCCGAGGTCGAGGACTGAGACCAAGGAAATAAGTCCAAAAGATGCTATTAAAAATGGGCGGCGCCGCGGACCTGCCCGGGGCGCCCCAGGTGCAGCCCCGCCGCTCCCCTCCCGCCCCCCGGCCCCCCGGTCCTAGCAGAACAGACCCCGGCCGCTCGGGCGCCTTCCTTTGGCGCTCCCCGGCCAAAGGCGCCCTTCGGCCCAGGCAGCTCGGCCAACCCGGCAGCCCTGAGTTAATTTACCCCGTTAAAACGCTTAGATAAAAAAATAAAGGAAAGAAAAACTTTATTATCTCGCAAACAAAAGCAACAAAAGACCCAGAATCTGCACAGTCCGAGGCCGGTAGCCTAAGACAATAGAGAAAACAACGACCCGGATACAGCTCTGAAGAGAAGGAAGTAAAAACAAGAGCTAGAGAGCGGCCCTAAGAGCAGCAGAAGCTGAGAGCGCGTGCGCGCGAGTCGCCTCGGCTGTGTCTCCGAGAGGAGGAGCCGAAAGAAGACGAACGCAAAGCCGTGGGAGAGCCGAGAGGAGACGAGTAATGCCGAGCGGGAACAGAGAGCCCTCCCAAACCCTCTGCCTGCAAATCCCTGATGCTGGGCCCTCAGTCCATATAAATAGGTCAGTTTTTGTTTCTGAGAAGACAGAGCAGTGTGTGTGTCTCCATGAATGTGGAATAGTGCTTTGCATACACTTAGATAATATATTTTTTAAGATGAACTTTTAAATCCATAAAAATATAAGGAGGGTATATACAATTGGATTTCAGTCCTTCAGCAGTTTCAAATGCCACGTTTATTCAAATACAGGTTAGCTATTTTTTAAAAACAATGTTAAAATGTTAGAATCTGAGCAGTATTAATACTTTTTACATGTTTCTATATCAAGGAGAAAGTAAGATTAGAATAAAGCTGATTCAGTTTATGTATTCCCCAGATATATATTGAGTGGTAATGTTTGTAACATGGGAAAATATAGAGTTAGGAAGGACTGTAAATGAAATATATAAGAAGCAAATCATGCAATACAGTAGGGGCGCTTATTCCTTAAAGAAAACATGTTGAATTCTTTTGTGAACTGTAATTGAATTTTATAATACTAAATTTGAAGAACTAATAAATACTTACCTAGTGCAGTTTAGGGGATGATTACATAGAGGCTGTACCTTCAGCAAGAAAGTTATCTTTTCCCTGCCAGAGCTTAAGATATAGTTGAGGATACAAATAAGTCGATGAGGAGCTGCTGCTGCTGCTGCCGCTGCTGCTAAGTCCAGTCAGTCGTGTCCGACTCTGTGCGACCCCAGAGACAGCAGCCCACCAGGCTCTCCCGTCCCTGGGACTCTCCAGGCAAGAACACTGGAGTGGGTTGCCATTTCCTTCTCCAATGCCTGAAAGTGAAAAGTGAAAGTGAAGTCGCTCAGTCATGTTCAACTCTTAGTGACCCCATGAACTGCAGCCCACCAGGCTCCTCCGTCCATGGGGTTTTCAGGCAAGAGTACTGGAGTGGGTTGCCATTGCTCTCTCCAAAGTCAGTGAGCAATTACTACCTATTGTGAAAAGGCTGCCAGAGAAAAAGTACACATGCTAAGGGAAGTCTTCCTAAAGAAAGCTTTTTTTTTTTCTTTTTGATTTTTAAAATTTTATTGATCTATGGCTGTGCCGGGTCTTCGTTGTTGTGCAGCTTTCTCTAGTTGCAGCAAGCAGGCCACTCTCTCGTTGTGGTCTGTGGGCTTCTCATTGCAGTGGCTTCTCTTGCTGAGGTTTGCAGGCTCTAGAGCTTGGTCTCAGTAGTTGTGACACATGGGCTTAGTTGCATGTGGAATCTCCCAAGACTAGGGATGAAATCTGTGTCTCCTGCATTGGCAAATGAATTCTTAACCACTGGACCACCAGATTAAGGCCAAAAGTCTCATTTAGCTCCAGACATGGTATCTGAACTGGGCTGGAGAAGAGAGAAAAAGAGACGCCAATTCCAGACCAAAGAAAGGACATAAGCAAATGACCAGGATAAATAGAGGAATAGAGATGACTAGTCAGATTCCATGAAAGCTGGGCTACCTCGAATGCCTCAAGACATTCCACCACAACCGTAGTTATTGCAACCTCATATTTCTGTGTTCCACGTCACTGCTAAAAATGCAACGTCTCTGACCCTCTGATCTCTCTAAACCTTTAGTTCCCTGACCCAAACCACCACTGCTATGTACCCACTCAAACCTTTCTATCATACTGAGGAAACTTCCATTCCAAAATTGTAAAATATTAGTAAACTCTTTCCCGTTTCAGTATCTTTCTTGTACCTCCTTGTATAAAGTAGAAATGTATAAAGTTTGTATGAAGTTATCATGCTGCTGCTGCTGCTAAGTCGCTTCAGTGTGTCCGACTCTGTGCGACCCCAGAAACGGCAGCCCACCAGGCTCCCCGATCCCTGGGATTCTCCAGGCAAGAACACTGGAGTGGGTTGCCATTTCCTTCTCCAATGCATGAAAGTGAAAAGTGAAAGTGAAGTCACTCAGTCATGTCCGACTCTTCACGACCACATGGGCTGCAGCCCACCAGGCTCCTCTGTCCATGGGATTTGCCTGGCAAGAGTACTGGAGTGGGGTGCCATCACCTTCTCTGGAAGTTATCATGAAACCCCCTCAAGTGGAAGCCACTTGTTTTCTCAATATCCAAAGATGGCATCTGGTCCTTAGTTGGCTTTCAGGAAGTGTCATAATTCAAAATGATTTGTAGCCAAATTCAAGATACTTGGAGATAAAAAGATGGAGTGTGTGGGGAAAGTAAAATAAGAAATGAAAAAAGTTGAATTTTATTATCTGGTTTGAGAGAAAAGCTGTAGGTCCTGATTAGTATTTTAAGAAACCAGAAAAGTGGAAATCAGTTTGTTATAAACCTAAGGATAACATACATCACCAACTCAATGGATATGAGTTTGAGCAAGGTCTGGCAGTTGTGATGGACAGGGAAGCCTGGAGTTTTGCATTCCATGGAGTCATAAAGAGTCATACAACTGAGAAACTGAACTGACTGACTGAAAGATAACAGATCTGGCTCACAAAACATAATGGAACATGTCAGTTACATTTCTACTCTCCCCAGATTTCACTGAAATCACAAGAAAAAAAATGAATATAAATAAAGCCAAAAAGCCATAACTCTGCCATAAATCTTAGCAGAGTGTCACAAGCAAACTTCTGAGGGTAGAAGAGAATGTTAACAGTTATGGAGGTAGGCTCAGATTGCCAACAAAACCCACCAGACTAAAAAGCACTTAATCTCATCTGGGTGAAAGATATGAGTCACTGAAATGAGTTTTTTCAGAAGTCCTTGTATAACCCTCAAATGACAGATAATGAGGCCTGTGAGAAGAGCTAAGACTTGGATAATAGGCTGGCTAATTCATAAGAAGGAAAAAAAAGTTTCCTAGAAATCTATTTGCAGAGGGCCTGAAAACAGTGTTTCTCCCCAGAATATAACTTCAAGTACATTTTTATTAAGTAAGAAGTCTGATTCCAGAAATTACCAGAATGGGCATCAGGTTTACAGAAGAAAGAAGGATAATAAACCCAGTGCCATGAGCTGTCATAAGATATAGGAAGATCCAGCATACATATCACTCATAAATCATGAAAAAGAGCCTACTCACATGTACTCTCCCTACATCACTGATCTTCTTCCTGCCCACCATAATGAGCACAGTGAGGACATCTATAAACAGAAATTGCATTCTTTGATCTGCCAGGTGAATAGGACTTCTTATTTAGACAACATATAAAAATTCGGGCTACCAAATCCTCCTATTCTATGTATATAGACATAGAGGCAACCAAGAATCAATGAATATTTTAGTAAAACTAACAAAATGAGAGGATTTAGATTTTAAAAAATCTTTAAGACAATTATATAATTCATATATATCAGGTCTCATGTACATCATAGATTTAGAAGATGAAAGGAGACAGAGGCCACCTTCTTTCAGCGGTAGCAGTAGCAAAACAAGATCCGTTATCTGTGAAAGTAGAATCTACGTTCTGGCATTTACTCACCATTTTCAAATGCATAACGTCATGGTGGAGAACGAGCTCTGGAAAAGATTAGCAACAATAGCTCCACTTTGTTTTCTGACTTTTAGATCATAGCTACAGTTGTACGATTGTGAAACTCACAGCCTCTTTGGATTACTGACTTTCACTCTTTCAGCCCTTCTAATGATTTTGCATGTACCAATTTTTTTTTCAGTATAAAATACTTATAGTGGTTTCCATTTCTTCTACTAAAATCTTCTTTGAAATGAATGCTTGCTAGAGAAAGGTGTTCAGAAAATAAATAAATAAAACTCAACCATGAGAATTAAAGATTTATTATTTGACTTGGTGTTTGTCAAAAGGCAGTGATGCCTTCATTTGTTGTTGTGGTTTAGTCCTTAAGTCAAGTCTGACTGTTTTACAGCCCTGTGTACTGTAGTCCGCCAGGCTTCTCCGTCCATGGGACTTCCCAGGCAAGAACCCTGGAGTGGTTTGCCATTTCCTTCTCCAGGGGATCTTCCCAACCCAGGGATTGAACCCAAGTCTCCTGCATTAGCAAGGAGATTCTTTTCCACTGAGCCACCAAGGAAGCACAGACAATTTATTAACAGTGGAAAATAGATACAGATGCAGTGATAAAAATGTTATTTACAGTATTAAATGTAGTAGCCAGGAATAAGGTGCCTATTGAAGGCAAACCTTTGGTGACAATGTTTGCTATGGCAGAATGAAAATTATTATTTTATCACTATTAGGATGAAATAAGAAATACTGAGTTGGGCTGGAGCCAGCAGCTAGCCAAACAGCTGTCATTTGTGATCACTTAATTCATTGTAGAGTCTATGGCTCATGTTATCTCACAATACTTAATGTTTTCAGAGATATTCAGGAGAAAACAATATTGAAGAAATATAAAAAGATGGTGCTGAAATATCTGAGCTTCAAGAGAATACTAAATGCTTCTAAAGAGAAAAGACAGAATATCTACAAAGGAATAGAAATCAAGTTAGAATCAGAATTTTCAACTGCAACTCTAGATGACAGGAAACTTCTAAAACCACCTCAATGTTTTCTAACAAAGGGTTCATTGATAACCACCGTTTTCAAATTATGTAAAATATACTGACTACAGAATTTTCTCCAAGGCAACAAGGATCTGCTCTAGTATTACAGAGTAAAAACTTTCCACATATATAAAAAATGAATAATACTGACATTTTAAAATTAATTGTTCTAGATAATATGTACACACAGTAAAAAAATGTTTAATGCACAAAAAATTTTTATGAAAATAAATTTTCACTTTATCTTTGTGCCCTAGCCAGTCATCTCTCTAGACATAACAGGATTAACTTTTTTTAAAAAGACGCTTAGCTCAGGGCTGAGTTTTTATATCTTTATTGAGATACAGTTTACATACCATAATATCCACACTTCCGTGGTGTAAAATTCATGGCTTTTAGCATACTCAAATGTTGTACAATCATCACCACTATCTAACTGTAGAACATATATAACATCATCACAGAAAGATAGCCCAAACCCATTAGTAGGGACTCCCTGTTTTCTTATTTCTAGACTGTGGCAGTCATTAATCCACTTTCTATCTCTTGGAATTTGCCTATTCTGGATCTGTATACAAATGAAATAAAAAATGTATGGTCTTCTGTGTCTGGCTTCTTTTATCTAGCATAGGGTTTTCATGGTTCATCCACACTGTAACACAGCTTGTTTGTAAACTAACCTGATACTGTGAAATGTTATCAGTATTTGTTCTGCCTGGAGAGAAGATGAAAGAGGTATTTCAATATTTGCTAAGTAGCTGTGTATTAGATCTCTTAGACAAGCTGAGATATTTAATTATGTTTCAGTGCATATGAATGGCACTCTTAGGGGCTGAGTTTTACAAGGGGCAAGTCCCAAGAAAGCAAAGCAGATGGGCAAAGACAGCATCACTGATGCAACATCACAAAGTGTACAACATTGTTTGTTAGACAGACAAATAAGGTTAGTTAGAGACAGGAGGTTTCGTGTCATCAACTCAAAAGGTGGCAAAGCTTTCAAACAAACAAGAATGCATAAATAATACCTTCTGTTCTTTTTAATCCATCAAGTCTTCAAGTGACAGAACATAAGCAAACCCCCAATATTGTTCTAAATCTACACAACTCAGTTAAAAAAAAGCAACTCTTATTGGAAAATATCAGAGGACAGTGAAAAATAAATGAACATACAGATGAAAGGCTCAAGGAACAAAACACCCTTTTAAACATCATCCATGCCAAGGCCAAAAAAGTCTCTCTTGAGCCCCCTCAATTAGTACCCTCTGTGGCCTATAAATATAGTCATTATCTTGAATCTAGAACTATTTTTTTTTCACATTTTATGTACATGAACCCATACAGTGTATGTTATTTTGTTTCTGATTTCTTTGACTAATATTTTTTCTGAGGATAATCTATGTTGTTGTAATTGTAGTTCATTTGCATTGTGGAATATACCAGAATTGTGTGCTTGAATATACCACAATTCACTTTTCATTTACCCTTGATAAACACTTTGGCTCTTTTCAGTTTATGCTATTATAGATAATAGTTTGATATGTATTCTTGTTCATGTCTTGGCATACCTAAGCACACATTTCTGTTAGGTTTACATCAGAGTAAATTATTGGACCATATTGTATTCAAGTATTAACTTTAGTAGATTTTCAAAGCGTAGTCCCAATTTATACTCTAATCAGCAATGTGTTCAGGTAATGTATTTAGCAGGGTAATAGGATACAAGATTAATATACAGAAATCTGTTGCATTTCTTTAAATAAACAATGAAATAATAGAAAGAGAAAGTTTTAAAGAGTCCCTTCTAAAATACCATAAAAAAATACTTAGGAGTAACCCTGACCAAGGAGGTGAAAAATGTATATGCAGACTACAAAACATTAATAAAGGAAAGTGAAGATGATTAAAATAAATGGAAAGATATCCCATGCTCTTAGATTGGAAGAATTAATATAATTAAAATAGCCATACTATCCAAAGCAATCTGCACATTAAGTGTAATCCCTATCAATCATCCATGACATTTTTCACACAACTAGAGCAAATAATCCTAAAATGTATATCGAACCACAAAAGACCCAGAATTACCCAAACAATCCTGAAGAGAAAGAACAAAGCTGGAGATATAACCCTCCTGGACTTTAGAAAATACTGCAAAGCTACAGTAATCATAATAGCATGGTGTTGGCACGAAAATAGATATATAGATCAATGGAACAGAACAGAGAGCCTGGAAATAAACCCACAGCCTGCACTCAATTAACCTTTGAAAATGGAGGCAAGAATATACAATGGAGAAAAGACAATCTCTTCTGCAAGTGGTATTGGTAAAGTTGGATGGCTACATGTAAATAAATGAAGTTAGAACACTCCCTCGTGCCACACACAAAAATAAACTCAAATGGATTTTAATCTTTAGACAAATACAAGACATGGCACCACAAAACTCAGAGAATAGAAAGAACACAGGCAAAGCATTCTCTTACATAAACCATACAAATGTTTTTGTGGGTCAGTCTCCCAAGGCAAAAAGAGAAAGACAAGTTTCACCACTTATATGTGACATCTAAAAATATATATACAAATAAACTTATTTACAAAACAGAAACAGACTCACATAGAGAAAACAAACTTACGGTTACCAAAGAGGAAAGGGGGGAGGGATAAATTAGGAGTTTGGGGTTAACAAACTCATGCTACTGCTGCTGCTGTTGCTGCTGCTAAGTCGCTTCAGTCGTGTCCAACTCTGTGCGACCCAGCGAATGGCAGCCCACCAGGCTCCCCCGTCCCTGGGATTCTCCAGGCAAGAACACTGGAGTGGGTTGCCATTTCCTTCTCCAATGCATGAACGTGAAAAGGGAAAGTGAAGTTGCTCAGTCGTGTCCGACTCTTAATACTACATATAAAATAGATAAATAAGAAGGTCCTACTGTATAACACAGGAAACTATATTCAATATCTTTTAATAACCTATAATGGAAAAGAATCTGCAAAAGAATATATATATATTTCAGTTATATACATATATAACTGAATCACTCTTACTCTAGAAACTAACACTGCATTGTGAAACAAACTATACTTCAACAACAAAAACAAAAAATAACCTAGCAGATCTGTCAGTCCTTGAAGCAAATTACCATGCAAACTAAGTTATCCATCATGAACTGGGTTTTGTCTGATCAACAAAGCCATAAGACTGAATATGCAGAGCAGCATTCTATCACCAATGGAAACCAGATGAGTCCGAGCTGGTCCTGAAGGTATAAGTAAATTGCATGAGTAAGTGTTACAGATGCCTGTGTTCTATACTCCTGCAATAATACCTGATCCCCTTTCAACCAACCAGCACCTATGGTTACATGGAACACACTCTTTGATTTGTTAATTGAGGAAGAAATATTTCAGCCCAGTAAACAGATGTTTCTGTATGAAATACTGTCAATATTAAACAGCTGTAGTATTTTAGTTCAACTCTGCATTGACCCTGAAGGACACTAGTGAAAGATGATATGGAAGTGGCTCTTATTATTTTCCCTAAAAATCCACTAGTGAAATTCCTATCACTTCTGCAACTGGAGCCTTGCTAATCTAGAAGCCCTAGCTTCAAGAAAAGTTTTCTATCAGGACATAGAGCAGTGATTCAATTAAAGCGGAAGTTGAGACTGCTACCTAATCACTTGGGGCTCTTCAATCAACAACCATATGGGAGGTTATTCTATTAACTTCGGTAATTGACTTTGATTATCAAGAGGAAATTAGGAAGCTACAACTCAGTGAGGGTAAGGAGGAGTATATCAGAAATGCAGATCTCCCAGGGCACCTCTTAGTATTCCTGTTCTTGACAAATCCCTCCTTTAGTTTCTATATTCCTAAACTAGGTTTATGTCCAGTTCTGTGACAAAGGGCTCCAGTGTCTTTGGCAGGACACCCATATCATTAAGCCTGAGAGTTTGGAGGTAATGAGAGACCATTGTGGTCGCTCTGTTCTCATGGGTTCCACCCATCCCCAGAGATTCTAATATGCCTTTGCTTCTGTTCCTCATGTCCTCTTCCTTTCCTGACTACCCTTCCTGTTGACTTCAAGATGCAATTAGAAACAGTACTCCCACAATTGCATAATGTCAATTCCTTATAATAAAACTCTTATTATACATGCATATATCCTAGAAGCTCTGTTTCTCTGATTGAACCCTGATGGATATATCAGCCTACATTTCTGACTCATTCTACTTTTTCTGTTCTAACTCCTCCTGCTTGGCCTGGTCCTCATTTTGTGCATATTCTCTAGAATCACAGCACTGACCCTCTTCTCTCCTTACACTTTCCTTCTTACACATTCTTTGTAGCCAAGCTCATCAATTTTCATAAATCTCACATGCACGCCCTTTCCTTTTATATTGTACTTGTAGACCAAACTTCTCTTGAACTCTAGTGGTATTTCTGCCAGCGTTCAAAACATCTCTGATTGGATATTTCGTAGAAATTGCTAGACTCAACATTTCCAGAAATGAATTCATACACCAAGTAACCTACGCTATATATCAGTATTTACTGTGGCACTTACCATACAGCTTTGTAATAATTATACTCCCATCCCACTAGATTATAAGATGTTAAGGAAAGACAGCATTGTGTTATTCATCTTGTCCTAAGCATTTAGCATGATGAACAGTACGCAGTAGGTACTTAACATATGTTTAAGAATGAATATATGAATGAACAAATGACTGAATGAGTGGATTCATAGAAGAGATAGAAACTGCAGAGAAATAACAAGTGGCAACACAGAAGAATAGAGCATAGTTATTTTCAAAAAGATACAATTTAAAGATATATGTGTATGGCATAATTTTCCAAAAGTTTTAATAAATACTGTTTTCCTAAAATTAATATTTAACCAGAAGTTTTCAGTGAAAAGAAGTACCATGATTTTAAATTGCTAGCATTTCTTTACTTTTTAGTATTCATTGAATTTTGTACATAAAATGCTTCAAAAAATGCTTCAAGTATTTAATTTAAACTGATGACTGTATGTGAGGCTTTCAGATTTATAAGAGTGGAAGTAAACTTTCACAGAACAAAATATGTTTTCATTTTTCCAATAGAAGTTGTATAATTAAATACAGTTTATGCTAAGCAACCACAATACTATTACAAGAACATTTATTTTTAGATTAAGGATAACTGCAGAATCTTTATTAATAAGTGAAGGTATAATTTGTATTTGTGTTTTCAGAAAAACAACTCTGGTTGTCAACTTATCTGCTAGAAAAATAATTAAACGCTAAATGCAAACAGAGTAAAAAATATAAGATTCTGCTTTCAATTTGCATTAATATAGTTGTACTCCATGGTTCACTTATCAAATTATTCTTCTCTAAAGAAGCTATTTCTTTACTGTCACACATTTAATAACAACACATAATTACTATACTTTCCAGAATTTTCTGGGCTTGAATCTTCAGAGAAACCATGCAAAAGAAATACTTTTGGGGTATGCTATTGATATACTGCCTATAATTATTCACTGAACAACTTGCATTTAGTTTGAATAATATTTTGGTATTTTAAAATTGTTCACAAAATTAAATAGAACAAAGGAACAGGAAATCTAGAGGACACATGTCTCAGAGTGGAATGGTTTTAATGAAAAACAGCTTTATTAATATATTAATAGTATCCTGCCATTGTTTTATCCCATTTATATATAAAACTTACAAATCTTTACTGTCTAAAAGATAAAGTTCCAAATCTCAACTTCTCAAAAATCTGTTAATCTTTTCCACTTCATTTCCAATAACTCCTCCTTAGGAAACCTAAGCTCCCACCACACTGAATTCATTTCAATTCCTTCTGCACATTATACACTTTGTGAACTTTCCTTCCTTCTGCCTTTTCCATGCTATATCATCTGCACGGAAGCAAATCTCCCCTCCTTTTTTCTCTGACTTTCTAGATGCTACATTCTCTAACATTATAGCTTGCAAACTGATCAATTACTTTCTGAGTCCTTCTTTTTATTGCACTACAAGTGTGTCAATTGTTGCCAATAGTAACTGACGCACGTTGCTACAAGCCCTTTGCCTGCCATTTCACTGAAAGCTCTGAGTTCACTAGGGACATTGCTGCTGCTGCTGCTGCTGCTAAGTCACTTCAGTTGTGTCCAACTCTGTGCGACCCCATAGACAGCAGCCCACCAGGCTCCCCCGTCCCTGGGATTCTCCAGGCAAGAACACTGGAGTAGGTTGCCATTTCCTTCTCCAATGCATGAAAGTGAAAAGTGAAAGTGAAGTCGCTCAGTCGTGTCCGACTCCTAGTGACCCCATGGACTGCAGCCTACCAGGCTCCTCCGTCCATGGGATTTTCCAGGCAAGAGTACTGGAGTGGGGTGCCACTGCCTTCTCCAAGGGACATTAACTGCCTTCTAATTAATTGCGAACTATTTCACCAAACCTTCTGGCATTGCATAACATAGACTGCCATCCTTCTAGCCTCTACTAATAATTACCTTGTCACCTGTTGCTGAGTCCTGAATCCAATGGCTCATATTTTAGGGTTTTTATTGTAACACGCCTCCACAGTTTTGGAACCAAATTCTGTACTAATCTCAGTAGATTAGGTTATGCTACAGTAACAGGCTACTCTCAAACCTGGTGACTTGTTTCTTTTTCATTTTCAATGCACGTCCACCATAGCTCAGCAACATATCAGCTGCGGGTAGTTTTCAGCATGACAGGAAAGGCTCTGTCTACAACACTGCTGATCTTGTGGCAGAATGAAAAGACAGAACATAGCACATGCTAGCTCTTAAAGCTTCTGCCTGTGCATGACAAATACTACTTGTCACATCTCATTGGCAAATAATGCAAGTCATCTTATCAAGCCTGACATTAGTGAGGCAAGTAGGTGATACCCCTTCCAGGGAGAAGCAGCAAGAATTTGTACATAATATAATCTGCCACACACACCAATCCTACTTATAAAGCTGAAGTTTGTTTTTACATCATGTATATTCTACTATGGCTTCTTTTCCCAGACTGTCATCTCTAATTTTCCCATCTCTGCTTAAATATTGGTCACTGACTCTTTCCTCTAACTTTATTGTGAAAAATATAGATTTTTACAATTAGACATTTTGCTTAATATTTAATGAAATTTAGAAAATTCTCTGGTGTTCCATTGTTTAGGACCCCATGCTTCCATTGCCAGGTGCCTGGGTTCAACCCCTGGCCAAGAAACTAATAACTCCCAAGACAAATGCCCCTCCCCCCCAAAAAAAAAACTTTTAAAAATGAAATTTAACTTCCCTGGTAGCTCAGTTAGTAAAGAATCCGCCTGCAATGCAGGAGACCCCAGTTCAATTCCTGGGTCAGGGAGATCCCCTGAAGAAGGGATAGGCTACCCACTCCAGTATTCTTGGGCTTCCCTTGGAGCTCAGTTAATACAGAATCCGTCTGCAATTCTGTTGAAGACCTGGGCTCAATCCCTGGGTTGGGAAGATTCCCCTGGAGGAGGACATGGCAAGCTACTCCAGTATTCTTGCCTGGAGAATCCCCATAGACAGAGGTGCCTGGTGGGCTACAGTCCATAGGGAAGCAGAGTTGGACACGACTAAGAGACTAATAAAAATTTGGCTTAAAGCTCAACATTCAGAAAACTAAGATCATGGCATCCGGTACCATCACTTCATGGGAATAGATGCGGAAACAGTGTCAGACTTTATTTTGGGGGACTCCAAAATCACTGCAGATGGTGACTGCAGCCATGATATTAAAAGACGCTTAATCCTTGGAAAGAAAGTTATGACCAACCTAGATAGCGTATTCAAAAGCAGAGACATTACTTTGCCAACAAAGGTCTGTCTAGTCAAGGCTATGGTTTTTCCAGTGGTCATGTATGGATGTGAGAGTTGGACTGTGAAGAAAGCTGAGCGCCGAAGAATTGATGCTTTTGAACTGTGGTGTTGGAGAAGACTCTTGAGAGTTCCTTGGACTGCAAGGAGTTCCAACCAGTCCATCCTAAAGGAGATCAGTTCTGGGTGTTCATTGGAAGGACTGATGCTAAAGCTGAAACTCCAATACCTTGGCCACCTCATGCAAAGAGTTGACTCACTGGAAAAGACCCTGATGCTGGGAGGGATTGGGGGCAGGAGGAGAAGGGGATGACAAGAGGATGAGACGGCTGGATGGCATCACTGACTCAATCGACATGAGTTTGGGTGAACTCCAGGAGTTGGTGATGGACAGGGAGGCCTGGCGCGCTGCGATTCATATGGTCACAAAGAGTCGGACATGACTGAGCGAATGAACTGAACTGAACTGAAGAGACTAAGCACAGCACAACCCTGCTTTGTTAATGATTCCAAAGGCATCACTTGACTACCTATATTATTGTTACTTCTAGAAACTAAATCATTGAAAAGAGTCACCCGATTTTGCTTATTAGCAATGGCATTCCTGTATGCCTACTTACTTATTACCAATTGTTATCATTAAAAATAAAATATTGCAAGAAGAGATCTTCCCCTTCTAATTTCTTTACTGAAAGCCTACCTACACTTACTAATCTTGGGCTTCTGTGTTCACATCTAAGTATCTTCCATGATTTTTGTGCCGATCTTTTCTTTTAACGTAATCATACTCCTTACCATAATTTATAAAGTAAACGTCAGAGACACCTTTATAACCTCTCTGATCTCATTTTTTTATGGGCCAGCCATACTGGCCTCCCTTGAGCATTTTATTATTTTTTTAAACCTCAAAACTGTTTTTTATTGACAATCGGAATGTTTTTCCCCCAATCTTCAGCAGGTTATCTTCTTTTCATTTAGGTTTCAGCTCAAATATTACCTCCTCAGAGGAATCTTCCACATTCATTTTTACTAAAATAAACTTCTTTCCTCCATGCCTCCATGTCCTCCTCTACTCATTATTCTTTTTGTTTGTTTGTCTTATTAGTCTCTAAAATGGGGTTCCCTGGTGGCTTACATGGTAAAGAATCCACCTGCAATGCAGGAAACTCAGGAGATGAGGGTTCGATCCTTGGGTCAGGAAGATCCTCCCTGGAGAGGGGAACAGCTACCCACTCTGGTATTCTTGCCTGGGAAATCTCATGCATAGAGGAGCCTGGCGTGCTACAGTCCATAGGGTAACAAAGGGTCAGACACAACTGAGTTACTAACAGGAAGTCTCTAAAATTATCTTAATTGTTTATTTATGGTTTTGAAACCATTCACCTCAGATTAGGCTTTGAACCCATGTGCAAGAATTAAACCCGGCCAAGACCCACAGCTTCCAACTGAGATCACACACCTGTTTTTAGGACCTAATGAAGCTCAGTCAGTCAGTCAGTTCAGTTGCTCAGTCATGTCCGACCGACTCTTTGCAACCCCATGGACTGCAGCATGCCAGGCCTCCCTGTCCATTACCAACTCCTGGAGTTTAGTCAAACTTATGCCCATTGAGTCAGTGATGCCATCCAACCATCTCATCCTCTGTCGTCCCCTTCTCCTCCCGCCTTCAATCTTTCCCAGCATCAGGGTCTTTTCAAATGAGTCAGCTCTTTGCATCAGGTGGCCAAAGTACTGGAGTTTCAGCTTCAACATCAGTCCTTCCAAGGAACACCCAGGACTGATCTCCTTTAGGATGGACTGGTTGGATCTCTTTGCAGTCCAGGGGACTCTGAAGAGTCTTCTCCAACACCACAGTTCAAAAGCATCAATTCTTCTGTGCTCAGCTTTCTTTATAGTCCAACTCTCACATCTATATATGACTGCTGGAAAAACCATAGCCTTGACTAGACAGACCTTTGTTGGCAAAGTAAAATCTCTGCTTTTTAATATGCTGTCTAGGTTGGTCATAACTTTTCTTCCATGGAGTCAGCGTCTTTTAATTTCATGGCTGCACTCATTATCTGGAGTGACTCAGATGAAGCTCAGGTTCTTGATATTTCATCACAGAAAGAATTCAATGAGTGACAAAGTGATAAGTAAGAGGCGGATTTATTTAGAGAGAAACACACTCCATAGACAGAGCGTGGGCCATCTCAGAAGGCAAGAGCAGTCGCAAAATGTGATGTGGTTAGCTTCTACAGGCGGAGTAATTTCATGGGCTTGAATAGGAGGATTACTTCAACTATTTTAGGGAAAGGGTGGAGAATTCCAGGAATTGGGCTGCTGCTCATTTTTTGATCTTTTATTGTCAGCCTTTGAACCATCTTGGTGCCGGTGGATGTGTCTTTCAGCTTGCTGATGTGTTACAACCAGCATATACTGAGGCTCAAATTCTAGTGGAAGTCCACTAGTCTGCCATCTTGGACCTATTTGATTCTAATCAATTTATGTCATGTCTTCAGGCTATACCATTCTTTTAAAGGTTGTGCCCTGCCCCTCTTCCCTCCTGTTTGTCTTCCCAACCAGTCTGTAAACGCCATTAGTGAGGAACAAGTTTTTCTTTCAGCTGCCATAGTTAAAACAGTGCCAGATTCAGAGTAGGTACTTAATAAAGATTTACTGAATGAATGAAAAAGATACCAGTCTTCATAAGCTTCATGTCATTTTAATAATCACCACCTCTTCTCCAGCACCACAATTTGAAAGCATCAATTCTCCAGAGCTCAGCCTTCTTTATGGTCCAATTCTCATAATCTCAATAATTGGCATCAAAATCCAGAGTTAGAATGGAACCTCTGAAACTATCCTGGATTCCCTCTTCTTCCTACTCCCATGTTTGACCAATCACAGTGTCTTGGTGCTACCTCCTAAATATCTCTGCAATCTCTTCTTCATCATCACATTTCCTACACTAGTAGAAGCTACCATTTTCTAACATGGACTATTGCAATGGCCCTTTAACCATTCCCCCATTTTTCATGTTTATCTCCAGTAATTCAATTTTCATAGACAAAGCAATAACTTAAAGTCACATCTTGCTTTTGCCTAACTCCCTAACGCTCTCAGCATAAAACCCATGCTGTGTAAATGACCACTGGTGCAACAGATCTGATCCTCCCACCACCCGCTTCCTCTACTATTCAAGTTCCAACCAAACCAGACCTCCCTTCTTAAAAAGTCTCTTTAGTTTCTGACAGTCACAACTATTACCTCTGTCTATACATCTACCTCCATTTCGTTTGGTTAATGTCTTCTCCTTCAGGTCTCCCATTACTTTTTTGGAGGAGACTTTCTTTCCAGGTCCAATTACTGGTGTGATCATTTGATTAATGCTTTAAGCTACATATGAAGTTGGGGTTCAGAGTGTTCTTGAATGCCTGGGAAGACTTCTGGGTTAAAAAAAAAAAAAAGAAAAAACAGGTAAATGAGAATTCCAGTATTGGGATACCGGAAAAAATTATTTGTAGTGACAAGACCGATAGAAACATATTTTTAGAATGCAGTTTCAGACCCAGGCAGAGGAGAGAGTGGCAATGTCGCAAAGGTCTTTGTAGCCAGGCTCCTCTGTCCGTGGGAATCTCTAGGCAAGAATACCTGGAGTGGGTTGCCATTTCCTGCTTCAGGGAATCTTCCTGTTCCAGGGATCGAACCTGTCTTCCGCATTGGAGCCACCACGGAAGCCCTGAACACTTAAGCGACGACCAGGAACTGTTTCCAGATCATATTAACAAGACTACAGCCATCTTTAAGTCATTTACTAGTTTCTAACTTCTGCTCTTCAATGACAGTCAAGGACAGGAAGCAGCTGCAGTAGTTTTAAACCGCAGTCGCTGACCTCAGCGGCTAGAGACTCGACCTGCCCTCCAGCCGGCCGGCGCCCAGCAGCCAGAGGCGCCGCGCAGCTCCCCGAGCGGCTGTCAGGGCGGCCGGCGCGCAGCCGGCACACGCGCCCCCAGCGTCTCGGCGCGCGGACCAGGCTCGTGGACGTCTAGCTAAAGGACACGGCTCTCTGAGCTCAAGGCGCTAGCGTCCGCCTGCCCGCCCCCTCTTCAAACACGAGGCCTCCCGAGAAAGTGCCCGTGTAGTCAATCGTAGGTTCTAGTTTTGACGCAAAAAAAATTACCCATTGAAAGTATGCAAGGCATAGTAATGAGACTGTTTTGCTTTGCAGTCGAACGCTGTTGATTTAGCCAGGTTAGAGCAGACGCGAGAGGGTCTGAGCCAAACAGGCATTATCCAGGACAGCTGCATCCGGGCCCTCCTGCCGCAGGCCGCCCTCTGAGCCAGGGGTCCTTCAGGTAGGAGGTCCTGAGTGACTTTGGACGTCCGCTCCTCCCAGGTGCGGTGAGTGCTTAACCTCCGGTCTTGCGGCTTAGCTTTTCTCTCGGTTTGGACTCGAGGCCTCTGTTGCAACCATGCTCCGCCAGATCATCGGTCAGGCCAAGAGGCATCCTAGCGTGAGTTCTTAAACCCTCTTCCAGTGTTCCCTTGTCTATCCTGTGGGGGTAGGCGGCTGCGTCAGTCCCCTAGGAGCTTCCTCCTTCAGCCCCTTACGGTTTCTCGGGGCTGGACCTTGCCTCACTCTGTCCTGTTCTTCTAGTTGCCCCAGGACCTTGAGTTCTGACCTTGCACGCCTTGCATTGTGGGGGTTTGGCCTCGCACGGGGGAGGTGAGGGATACTCTCGGGGAAAAGAAAATGTTGGAACAGTGAGGTGGGCGCGCGTCCTTTTGCAGGTCGGTGGTACCAGGACGGATAGTTGGGCGCTGTGTGGGTTAGACAGCAGGAAAGGTCAGTTACACTGTTTGTTGTGCTGTTAAAAGCCTTGTTTTCACTTCATTGCACCACCAGGCCTTCAGGAAAATGTGAAGGTCTCTGAGTTTAGAATCCTCAGTTTCTCTTGACGTCTTGATATTTTATGATATTTTAGGAGTGCGGAGTTTAATTGCGTTGAGAAATATATATAGAAATATAAAAGAAATATTTCACGTATTTTCCCCTTGCACGTCAACGTCCGGTGGTCCTAAAACTCAATTACTCAATCTTTTAATTTGTATTTTTAAATCTGATTGCCTAACTGCATTAAGTGTGCTAGCAGTTCGTTTCCAGAAATTATGTGCAATAGCGGTATTTATAGTAGGTGTGCTTCTATATGCTCATTCAGACTTTATTTAACAGAATTTTTGTTTTTCATAACGTCTGTATAGAAGCAAGCTTAAATAATTTGCCAAGAGCTTGTGTTTCAAGCATGCGAGAAGCTGGAATTTAATGAGAGTGGTGTATGACTATTAGGTAAAAAAGATGATATAGTTTCTTAGAAAATTTAAAATTGCAGTATAACGTTTTCCACGTTAAATCAGAATTATCTTCACATCCTTTAGAAATTCCTTTTTTTTTTTAAACTGTTGAACATAGTTAAAAGTAATCTTCCTTAAAAATGAAGTCTTTTTTTTCAAACTTCAAGACCAGATAAAAAAGGTGGTTTGAAGAGAAGGTTAATCTAGAGTTAGAACGCAGATTAGTGGTTGCCTGGGGCTGAAGATGGGGGTGTGAGTGGCAGCAGTGGCCCTGAGAGAGATTCTTGGGGTGATGGGGATGTTCTAAAACTGTATTGTGGGACGGTTGCACAACTTTATACATTTCCTGGAAATCGTTGGTTGTTGAAGTTAATGAATTTTACGGCATGTAAATCCCAATAAAGCTGTTAGAATTTTTTTAAAAAATAAAAAGATGGTTAGAGATTTGGGAATCAGTGAAGAAACTACTGTAGTCTTTTTTTGTTTACTTTTATCAGTATGTAGGTATTTGAAGATGACTGTTAATTCTCATGTATTTTGTTTTGGCTTCCAGTTGATCCCCCTCTTCATATTTATTGGAGCAGGAGGGACTGGAGCAGCACTGTATGTCACGCGCCTGGCATTGTTCAATCCCGATGTCAGGTAAGTGTTTAAAAATTTTTAGAACTTTGATGGTTTACCAAACTGATTTAGGAGCCTCAATCTTTCTAGAGAGGCAGCGTCAAGTAGTAGAAAGAAGCTGAAATTGGCTGTCGTAGATTCAGATCCCAGTTTAGATCCCAGTTCTACTGTTGTTGTTTTTTTTTTTTTTTCTGGTTCATGAAATTATTTCTAGATTTCTCTGACTTGCATTTTCTCGTTGGTGGAATAGAACTGCCAGTACCCGTTTTGTAATGTTGTGAGGATTGAGATAATAGTAACTTTATAAAACACTTAGTCAGGGTTGCTAGTATGTTTGAGTGTTTTTTGGGGGCTGTTTTTCTACAGTAGGGAATGCTTTTTTTTAAAATAAAGTTTTCTGTGACAGGGTTAGGAACAGGGATAACTGCCCCAAGGGGCTCTCTGTGTTGTACCTTTTTCTAACTTGTTCCATGGGTTTGCTTATTAGGGGTCTTTTCTCTATTTCAACTCTATAATGAAAATAACACTACTTCATCTGATAGGAAATGGAATTTGATCTATTCAAAATGATAGCTTCTTGAATATAAAACTATTTTAAATAGTATTTTGTAACTTTAATAATTATAATGTTTTATATATTTCTTCTAGTTGGGACAGAAAGAATAACCCAGAACCCTGGAACAAACTAGGTCCTAATGATCAGTACAAGGTAAGCTAAAAATTGTTTCAGAATTGCTGGAAAGTGTATTTTAATAAATTTTGTCATGGACTAGGTCTTTTTTTGAAATAGGAGATGCAAGTAAAACTCTATTATAAATGAACTTTGAGAAATTGCTAGATTGTTCTGTGAAATTAAAATGGTATATTTTTCTAATAAATATCTTTTTAAGAACTTTATTCACAAGCTTTAGAGTCTGTGTAGGAAATGAAGATAATGTCTCAATTCTGCTAATTTGACTAAGGAAAGAAAGAGATAGTATGGTTAACATTTTCTCCAGTCTTGTTTAGTGTAGTGCAGTGATTCTCAGACCTCGGCATACATTGGCATCTCTGGAGAGGTTGTTAAAAATAGATTCTTCAACTCCACCCCCAGCGGTTCTGATTCACTTGATCTGTTGTGGAAACTGAACATTTGCATTTCTGATAAAGTTTCAGATGATATTGATGGTCTTGGTCCATGGGCCACACTTTGAGTAACGAATCTAGTGGCTGGTTTGGTTGGTGGTTTTTTCTTTTTGGTATGGTTGACATATTTCAGGTGAGAATTAGTAGAAAGATGTGAAAATCAGTTGAAACTTATATTTTACCATAAACTTTCTGGGTACACCTTTTTGACATCTTTCTGCAAAACTAGTTTGTGAAACTACTCCAAAGAATGATTTCATGGACTGAGGCTATTTGCCTCCATTTACGTAATTGATACATAATTGACGTGTAATATTGTGTAAGTTGGAGGTGTACAGCTTGTTGGTTGGGTGCATTTATGTATTACACTATGATTACTACAGTAGTGTTAGCTAACACCTTTATCATGTCACATAATTATCACATTTTTGTGTTGAGAATAATTAAGAGCTAGTCTCTTAGCAACTCTGAAATTTGTGATACTGTTGATGATCATCACTATATTGTGCATTAAGCCTCCAGAACTTGTTGAGGTACTAGTCGCAAGTTTCTGCCTTTAATAAAATCTTCCCAATTTCCCCATCTTCCATCCCCTGGTAGTCACCAGTCTACTTTCTCTTTTTACAAATTCAGACTCTTTAGATTCTATTTAAGTGATGATCATACAGTATATTTGTCTTTCTCTGTCTCAGTTACCTCACTTAGCATGATGCCCATAAGGTCTATCCTTGTTGAAAATCTAAGACCATTTATTCCTCAGATGCTATGCTTCCATGTAAAATTTTTGCATATACAAAGAAAAAATCCTTGCAGTGTCATAAAGAATGTAAATTTTTGCATATACAAAGAAAAAACCCATGGCATGTCAAAGTTTTATTAGGATATGATTCGTGTACTAAGTCACTTCAGTTGAGTCCAACTCTTTGTGACCCTATGGACTGTCAGAGAGTCAAAGGGTGAGACAGAGGATGAGATGGTTGGATGGCATCACCAATTCAATGGACATGAGTTTGTGCAAGCTCCAGGAGTTGATGATGGACAGGGAAGCCTGGCGTACTGCAGTTCATGGGGTCTCAAAGAGTTGGACACGACTGAGTGACTTAACTGATGGACTGTAGCCCACAAGTCTATTCTGTCCATGGGGTTCTCCAGGCAAGAATACTGGAGTGAGTTGCCATGTCCTCCTCCAGGGATCTTCTCAATCCAGGGATCAAACCCTCATCTCTTATGTCTCCTGCATTGGCAGGTGGGTTCTTTACCACTAGGGCCACCTGGGAAGCCCTTTATATACCATACAGTTTACCCACTTAAAGTATATAACTTGCTGTGAATTTTCCACTATGCCAGGCTCTTTCATCAAAAACTAGCAGTTTCTTTGAGCACTGTTAGGGAGAAGTATCCAGAGCAAGGAGTGTTTAGGACCTTTTGGCAGATATATTCCTTATTACAGAAATATGCTGTCATTACTGATGACAGCAGCTTTTAAAATAATTACCACCTTTTGCAGACTCCAAGCCTTATGTTCAACCTTCTGATTATAATTGGGCTTCCAAATCTTCAACAGATTTCTCTACAAGAAACAAAAATGTACTGGTGAACCTGAAGTGAGCCATCTTAATTTGTGTCACATTTTGCCTCAAAAAATGACACACAAGCATCCTGTTTTTTTCTCTTCTGTAAATTTAAGTCCATTCTGGAGAAAATGATTCCACATCCAATAAACTTTGAAAAAGGAAATAGCAGCAACCAAAAAACCCCAGGCCTTGGTCCCCTCACCCCAAGAGCGTATTGGAATCTCTGGTATGTAGTTCAGAAAACTCCCCAGGTGATTATGATAATGAAACTGATTACCAGTGTTTTAAAATACAATGTTCATGGGGTCACAAAGAATCAGACACGACTTAGTGACTGAACAGCAGCAACAAGAATATGGTAACACATGCCAGGATAAGGCCATGTGAGCTGGAAATGGAACGTTGCCTCAGCAGAAATCTAATGTGTGTGGCATAGATTGGGCTGTAAATAGCTAACATACTGGTATTAGCCTGGAAAAAGGAATCATATAATGGCAAAATATCTGAAGTGTCACCTGCTATAACTTGGAAAGCAGACCTTGTGCCTAAAGAGTTCATTATAAAAGATTTTGGAAAACAGGATGTTAGTAGACTATTGCTGGCTCTACTTGCCAAGAGATGAGTTTAGAAGGATTCGGACATTTGCAAGCAGAAATAGAAGGGAGCCAAGTCCAAAAACTTGGGAGCTTGGCATGGATGATGTCTACTACTGCTCTTAAACCCAAACGCTGAGGTAGGCTAGGTTATTCTTTCTCTGTCATTCACTTCCTCTCACCTAAGAGAATTTTTTTTTTGGCCCTTTTAACACCAGGTTTGGTTATGTGACTTGCTCTGGCAAATCAAAGAAAGTGGTATCTGCCACTTATAATCAAGCGTGCGGTTCGTCCATTGTTCTTTTCCATTTCCCTCCTGAGACCAAATTGACAGTTAGGGCTTCTCATTCAGCCCAGATTAAAATGAAAAGAACAGAGCAGTGAGCTTAGAAAGGCAGATAATGTGAATGAAAAATAAACCTTTCTTGAAAGCCGCTATGATTTGGTGGTTATTTTTTGCTATTTCACATTCTAGCAAAAGCTAACTAATACAAGAGAGTAGGCTGAGATAGCATTTAAGCATTGAAGGTCTAGCAGCATTTCTCAACTGGATAAAATACCCTGAAGCCAAGATCAGAATATGCTGTGCCTTCCCAGCTGTTGTTTCAGAAACTGCCGAGGTAGCTACCATTAAATTGAGAAAAGGATTGGGGACATGGAAGCTGAAAAATAAAGCAGATTTGAAAATTACTTTGACAGAGAACTCTGATACTGGTACATGGAGCTGAATAAAGCAAACATATCAGAAGTCTGCTTAGTTTTGAGAAAATTAGCAAAAATACTGTGAACTTTCCACTCTGCTTGGGTGTAGGAGCTTGATCCTGCTTCTGACAACTTGATAACTTGATCCCAGTGGCTTCTTTTCTAAAGAATGAGTAAGGTTGTGATCATTAAGATAAATGATTCTGCCGATAGTGCCTGGGATCTTTTAAAACAGCCCATAAATATTTCTTAAAATACAACCTGCAGTTCCTTTTATAAATACTCTGTTTAACATTTTGTTAGTGTGTTACAGATGAACAGTTGGTTTCTTTCAAGTCTCTGTCTTATTTCAGTTACTTCATAGGAGAATACTGTCAGAAGGAAAAATACTACTTTATGACTGATTCATACCTTAATGTTTATAAAGTGTATAAACGTCTACATATGTATCTCAAGGATAAGCTTCACAACCTGGGAATTTTTTTAAAAGTCAAATTAAGAATTTTTCAATTAGAGATCAAGAAGTTAGGGTATGTTTCAAGAAATAAAAGGGTTTGAAGAAACAATGGACACAGATCTATGAGCTTCTTGTTTAAAAACTGAAGAAAATGATGATGAATTCTGCACTTCGGATACTTTTGGAGTTAAATAATACAGTTTTCAAGTAATTATAGCATAGCCTCTTCAGTATTCTTTGGCATAAGATTATAGCCTTGTCTGGGCTTATTACGAATCCTGTTTCCTTAGTAGGATTGTTAGAGCAGTTACAAGTATAAATCATTTTTTTTTTAATTATTGGGAGTTAGAGGCAGTTTTTAAAGAAATGATAGTAAAATATATTTCAAATTAAGTTGAATATAGGCACATTTTTGAAAATTTAAAAATTTCCAAAATACATTTAAATATATTTAAAAGCTTTTGTGCCAAAGGTGGTAAAGTATAAATTTGATTTTGATGCATTCTGGGTTAGGAAATTAAGGAAACCCCTAAGTGAAAGAGAGAGAAAAATGGAAAGAAAAGCCATCAAAGCAGGCCAGTTTGTATCTAAAAACTAACAGAAACAAACATGCAACAAAGCATGACTTTATATTATTAGCTGATCTTTATTGCTTTAAACCTTTCCCATCTAAATTATAGCACTTTGCTGACCAAATAAGGATAATAATTGATACTCATTCTGTTGGAGATTCACTCCTGTACCTAATGGAAATGAAAGGAAAAATGTAACAATTGGAAGTATATGTCAGAAGAATTCATAATTATTCACCTTGAAAAGAAGAATTTTTTATAAGTTCCAACAGATCATACTGACTCTGCTTTTCTGAGGAAGACTGAATATTTTTACCGAAGACTGAATATTTTTACCTTACGAAAACCATTATTAAGGACTGGAATTTTAACGTCTTTGTTTGAATGACTTTTATATTGTTAAATATTTTTAATAATTCATGTCTATAATTGTTACTATATAAAGCTGAATAAAAATGATCTTAAACTTCTATATCATCTTTGTGTATATGATTATCTAAAATATCTTTTTTCTTTTCCAAGTTCTACTCTGTGAATGTAGATTACAGCAAACTGAAGAAAGAAGGTCCAGACTTCTAAATGAAATATTTCACTGTAAAGCTGATTTGAATGAAGGTCTTCCAGAAGCCATCCGCACAATTTTCCACTTAACCAGGAAATATTTCCCCTCTAAATGCACGAAATCACTTTGGTGTATTGTGGTGGGGTTTACACTGATGAATAAATAGTCTGAAACTTGATATGTGTCATTATTTAATGCTGAAACTCTACTCTGAACTTCATAACTTAGGAGATGGGAAATAAACTATTGAAATTTAAGGAATTTCTTGAGTTTCTGTGTATTCATGTAACTTGAAAATAAGACTTCAAGCAGCTCTAATAAGACACTTTCATTTTGTGTACAGGCCGTTGTTAGTGCTGGGGCATATTTAAGAACTGGAATTATAAATGAAAGGTAGATTTGGAAGATTATTCAAGCCTCTTTGGGATTGGTGAGATGAAAACCTCTGAATTTCTGTTACTGGCTGATATTGAAGTATGTGCTGTTGTTAATACTGGTTTTTACTCTGTCATTCATTCTCTCTACTGAAAATTTTATAGGTTGTCAGTTGCCATGGTCTGGCTGGGGATTGTAGTTGGATCTGACTCCATCACTACTCACCGAGTGAGTGGCCAAGAAGAGCTCTTGAGAACTTCTGAGTTTTGGCAGGTTTTCAAAGGCTAGGAAGTACGCTAGCAATTTTGATCCAATGAGCAGAACATTTCAGTGGTGGCTAATCAAGAATTAGCCATGTCATATATCAGTTTTCCACGTGGTGTGTGTAGATCATGACATTGTAGGAGCTTCAGGAATTTAGTGAGACAATTTTAGATTTTAATATATAGGTCTATGTTATACATAGTTTGTGTTTACAAAGTAATGGTACATTTTACTTGTCAGGAACTGAATTAAATGTTCATGTGAATTATCTCAAATACTTAACAAATATTTTTTTAAATAGTAAGGAAACCAAGACCAATTAAATCAAGATTAAATTATTCAAGTTCATTCCATTAGTCAAATGTGAATCAGTTACCCTTTGGTGTCTGGGAGATTTGTTTCGGGAACACTGGTTCTCCCGTTTCCCGCAGATACCAAAATTCACAGACGCTCAGGTTCCTTATATAAAATGGCGCAGTGCAGTCGACCCTCTGTATCCATGAAAGCAGAACACATGAATGCATTTGAATGCATCTTTTTGTGTTTGAACCCAGGTAGTCTTGAATGTAGAATTGACCACTTCAAGCTCCTTGTCTTTCAATAATGTTTATCCTCAGAGTTTCTCAGCCTTGCCATTGTTGACCTTCTGAGTCAGCTGTCAGATTGTTGTAGTAGGGTGGGTTTTTATTTTATATTAGCGTGGTTAGTAGTGTGCTTGTCCTCTGCCATATATGCCAGTGACATTCTCTGTCCACGTTGTAAAACTAAAAATGCTTGCAGACATTGCCAAATGTTACTTGGTGCACAAAATTGCCCCATTCCCACCCGTGTCAGGAACCACTCTGGATGCTTTGGTACAAATCACCTCAAGGTTTAAAATTATGAAAAGATACAGGGATTTAGTCAAAATTCCTAAATAATTGAAAGACAAAGATTTTATGAAGTATTTCCAAATAAATGCCTTACATTTTTTAGTACTAGAAAATTGTCTTTTAAGACTCTTTAATAATCTCTTTGTGATCAGTATTTCTGGACTTGCCCACACAAAAATGTAAAATTTGGCATGAGACATGTCTTGAAGAAACTACATCCAATTACTGCTGTTACAGACACTGAAGTGGTAATGGAAGTTGACTGTTGCTGCAACAGATACGAATGCTGCCAGGAAAAATAACATGCCATTTTTTTTACCCTTGAATGAATTTGTTTAGAATTATACTTTTACTGTACTGCTTATTTAAATATACAGCAGATTACTTTGTCATTTCCTCATCTTAATGAGGTCACCAGGCAAAACTGTGTTTCAGGATAGGTGTTGCCTTGGGTAGCATATTTGTATATTTGAAAAATTGCCATTTTCAGAATTGACAGATGCTTCCCAGGAGGTACTTGAATCAACCGTTAATATTCACTGGGAGGACTGATGCTGAAGCTGAAGCTCCAATACTTTGGCCATCTGATGTGAAGAGCTGACTCACTGGGAAAGACCCTGATGCTGGGAAAGATTGAAGACAGGAGAAGGGGATGACAGAGGACGAGATGGTTGTATGGCATCATGGTGGATATGAGTTGGAGCAAGCTCTGGGAGATGGTGAAGGACAGGGAAGCCTGGTGTGCTGCAGTCCATGGGGTCAGAGTCACACAACTTTGCAACTGAACAACAGGGTATGTGAAACAAGAAGCAAGCAAAAATTATACTGAATTTTGCTTTTTTCAAGTCTGTTAACCCACCCTGATCAGGTTTTACCTTTAGCACTTAACTAAAAATGCTTCAGTTTTGGGCATCACTGACTTCCACGTTTCTAAATTTAAAAGTCGATTATCATTGCTCACTTTGACCTAATAGAGTTTACCCAACTCCTTGAAATATTCCTTCACTGTCTAGAACGACATGCTGTGCTTGTTTTTCTGTACGACTTTGGCTTTTCTACTCAGTCTGTTGGTGATACACTTTCGTTTCCATGAGCTTTTAATATTGGAGTGCACCAAAGAAAAAAAAACACTGGACTTTTTCACTATCTGAACTCTTCATCCAGTTTCATGTTTTCAAGTACCATCCTTTGGCTGTTAAAAGTAATTTTTCAGACCAGGTCTCTTTTCATGTGTGTTTGTGTATGTGTATCTCTATTCACTTGACCTCTCCATGTGGATTCTTAGAGGCATCTTTAAGATGTCCGATATGAACTTGTAAACATCTCAATTTCTGCCTCCATAGTCCTCAGTCCCACTGTTTTCAATATTGTCAGTTTATAGGAATGCCATCCTTAGTAGTTCAGTCCAAGATCCTCAGAGTCTTCATTAACTCTTCAACACTCAGTATCTACTATATTTGAGTATGTTTACTATACCTTCAAAATAATACCCAGAATCTCACTATTTTCAGCACATAATTTCCCCACTGTCACCTTGGCCTTAAGCCATCATCTAACATGAAGTAATAAATAACCTCTCAACTGGGTCTCCCTGTCTACAATCTGTTCTTAACAACAGCAGCCAAAGTGATCTTTAATATATTCCTTTGTTCAATATTCACCAACATTTTCCTGTTTTACTCAGTAAAAGCTAGATTGTTTTGTTGCTAAGTCGTGTCTGACTTTTGCGACCACATGGACTGTAGCCTGCCAGGCTCCTCTGTCTATGGGATTTCCCAGGCAAGAATACTAGAATGGGTTGCCATTTCTTTCTCCAGGGACTCTTCCCAACCCAGGGATCAAACCCGAGTCTCCTGAATTGCAGGTAGATTCTTTACCGCAGTAAAACTTTATGACTACTTTTTAAATATCTTCCTCTACTAAAATGTAAGCTCTATGAGTACAAGAATATTTGGCCATTTTGTTTGTTGAAATATCCTCAGCACCTGGAATGGTACCTGGCATATAGTTGGTGTTCAAGAAATATTTGGTAAGTGAATGAATAAAGGACCAATTCATCAGGTGTCTAGACTGGCTAACCTTAAGTTGCTACAAGTGATTTTTGACAGAGGCAGAGAACCAGAATTAGAAATATTGAACACTTTTAGTGAAAGGGCTCTGAGCTATACGTCATCAACCCCAGTGGATATGTTTTTAATAGGTCTTTTAAAATTTCCAACTAAAGCATCATCTTTATACTGAAAAACATCTATCCTGACATTTCAAGCTTATTTTCTTATTTCACAACATTTTAATTAGGATGAATCTGAATGAAGGAAAAGTTAGGTACAAGCACAAATAAAACTAGATGAGTCCTCCTTTCATTTAAAAAAAAAAATTCCCCAAAGTCCATATACCATATTCACCATTTCCAAAAGATATCCATTTTCTTTTCTTCCCATTTTTCTCCTTTCCACTTATAAAAGCAATGCATGCTCAGCATAACTAAAATAATTCACAGAAAGCATTTTTTATATATCCAAGGCTTTCCTTCAATGGTATCAGAGAATATGTTGGAATGCTACTCTGTTACCACTTTCTCAAAAATGCTCAAATAGGGCACGCAGGAACTTTGTTATCTGAACAAATAGCAGTTACTGTAGAGCAAAACAGAACCTCTAAATTTGAAATTTAAACTTCAAGTAAAAATATACATAGAAATTATATATATATTTATTACACATAAGTGTTTCTCATTGTAGCAGCTTGTCCCTTTCCTCTAGGGTGATTGATAGAATTCATCTTTGGAGGAAATCTCCACTTTTCTTGAGTAGGTAGAAGGTAAAAAAGACAAGAGAAAGGGTTACAAGAAGGCATCTCATATCAAGATGAAACTGATAACACCAGTGGATAACATCATTGAGCCAGGGACAATATATATTACTTCATTTACTAATTGTAACATTGTAAGGCTATGGTTTTTCCTGTGGTCATGTATGTATGTGAGAGTTGGACTGTGAAGAAGGCTGAGTGCCGAAGAATTGATGCTTTTAAACTGTAGTGTTGGAGAAGACTCTTGAGGGTCCCTTGGACTGCAAGGAGATCCAACCAGTCCATTCTGAAGAGATCAGCCCTGGGATTTCTTTGGAAGGAATGATGCTAAAGCTGAAACTCCAGTACTTTGGGCACCTCATGCGAAGAGTTGGCTCATTGGACAAGACTGATGCTGGGAGGGATTGGGGGCAGGAGGAGAAGGGGGCGACAGAGGGTGAGATGGCTGGATGGCATCACTGACTCGATGGATGTGAGTCTGAGTGAACTCCGGGAGTTGGTGATGGACAGGAAGGCTTGGCGTGCTGCGATTCATGGGGTCGCAAAGAGTCGGACACGACTGAGTGACTGAACTGAACTGAAGGCTGACTTACTACTCAACCCCCTCCCCCACCAACTTTTTTAGACAAGTGAAGAGAACAAGACAGAAAAATATGCCCAGGGCTGTATTTAACTAGGGAGTGGTATAGAGTCAAGCTTTGAATCCAGATAGTGTGACTTCACGTTCATTTCCCTGAACCTGCTAGACATGTCTGATAGGGTTGTCTTTAGAATTAAATAAGATAATATATGTAAGAGGCTTAATATATCTCCTGGCAAAATAAGTATTACTTAAATATTATATAATTTGTATTATAAGGCCTAGAGTTCATTTCTTTCTCTCCTTCCATCAGAAATTTAATGGGAAACTTAAAAGCCATATTATAAAAAGCTTAAAGGAAAGAAAAGAACTGTTCAGTAAAAGCTTATCCAACTACCGACAATCTGATCCAGTAATTTTTTATTGTAAATATCACTGATTTCAAGGTGACTCCCCTTTTATACCAGAGCTATAAGTCTAAGAAGTGTGATTTATGTTTCTCCCTAGGTTTGCTCAAGCAATGCTTGCCCACATAGCATGCCATAATAATGTTCCACCCTCTCTGATTTGCATTATGACTCCGTGAATTAAAATCTTGTTATGTAGGTCATTTCTCCAGTTGAAAATGATACTGAGTTAATCCATGCCTGATATTGAAAGAATTTTTTGATGCTGTTTGAATGATAAATAGCACTGGAAAAATTTATCTCAGGTCTTTTTTCCTGCTGTTGTTTTTTTAATCTTAAAAGGCAGCAGCTTGTATATTCTATACAAAGCTTTTCTGTTTGTTTCTAACCAAAGATTTTCTAGGAAAAGAGTTAATACTATATAATATTTTCAGACTCCATAATGATCCATCCTAAATAAAGATACTCTACAAACTTAATTTGTTTTAGACTGGTCAAAAAGTAATTTATCCTTTCTTGTTATATAGTATATTTCAGTATATTAAATTACAAAGCAACTTTGTTAGGAGAATCTTGGCAAATTGCTAAATTGTTAAATCCTATTGTTTTCATAAGGAGTTTGCCTCATGTTCCCTCTTGAAGCAGTGGTGTGCAGGTAAATGTTTAACAACAAGCTCTCCAGAGGGGAAAATCCTGATTTGTAGCGTTTGCAGATTTCTGTGGTTGGCAGATGAATGCCTTCCCCTAAATTAATTCCTGGAACCTAAGAATAAATGTGTTTATATGGCAAAGGAGAAGTGAAATTGTACATGAAATTACTGTTGGTAATCAGCTGACTTTAAAATAGGGACATTATCCTGGATTATTCAGAGCCCAGTGTAATTGAAGAATCCTTAAAAGTGAAAGAGGGAGTCTGAAGGGGAAAGTCAGAGGGAAACGTGACTATAAAAGAATGATAAAATAAATGCAATGTTGCTGGCTTCAAAGATGGAGAAAGGAGATCATGAGCCAAGAAATGTGGGAAGCTTCAAAGAAGCTGGAAAACCTATGGAAATGAATTCTCTTAGTGCTTCCAAAAAGGAATTCAGTCCAGTGAATTCTAATTAATATAACTGTGAGATAGCAATTTGTGTATTAAGCCATTAAATTCATGATAATTTGTTATAGGAGCAATGGGAAAACTAATACATCTACTGTGGCAGAGTTTAAGGTATCATCTTGTATTTTCAATCGAAGGTTGGAAAAATGCGAGAAGAATTAGCTCTTGAGAGCTGATGTTGAACTCATTCTAACACGGCACTGAGTGGACTCAAATAGGAAAAGATTTGTTCATTTTCTCCTTATATTTCCTAGTAGAATAAAAAACTCAATAAAAAGTGACTAATTGAAAACCTCTTACTATTATTAAGCTGTTTGCTTGTATTTTCTTTTTTGTTTTGTTTTTCCTTAGAGTCTAAGGCAACTGGAAGGAAGGAAATGGACATCTAGGGAGGGGAAAGAGAATGGGAGGAGGTGATCACGTTGAACAACTCTTGAGGGTGACGACAGTACAAATGATGTCCCGTTTAGCTGAACAGAATCAAGTCCCCAACATGCTTTCAGATTTTTATACATAGTGCTTTTTAAAAAATTGTTCACTAGAAACTAAAAAATCAGTATTATATACAGAAAAGAGAACAGGGTTTGAATAACATAGAACTTTAGTCCCTATCCAGCCAAAAAAACCAAAAATAAACTCAAGGGATGAAAAACACCATAATGGAAACGAAGAGGGCCTTTGATGGGCCAAATGTAAACTGGACAGAACTGAGGGAAAAAAATCTGAGCTAGAGGATATATCAATAGGATCCTTGGAAACTGGAAAGCAAAGAGAACAAAGACTAACAAACAAAAGAATATGCAAGTTGTGTGGAACAACTTCACACATAAGTGTAACGGAAATAGAAGGAGAAAAAGAGAGACAGGAGCAGAAGAAATACTTGAATAATAATGACTGAGGATTTGCCAAAATTAATGTCATAAGCTAGCTCACAGATCCGTGAGGACACTGAGCAGGTAAATGCCAAAAAAAAACTATCCCTAGGCATATTAATTTTAAACTACTGAAAGTCAAGGATAAAAAAAAAAATCCTAAAAGAAGCCAGAGGAAAAACAATTACTTGTAGAGGAACAGAGGTGAGAATTACATTTAGCTTCCCTCAGAAACAATGCAAGCAAGAAGAGAGTGGAGTGAAGTATTTTAAATGTTCTGAGAAAGAAAATGCACCTCCCTAGAATTCTGTGCCCTGCAAAATTGTTCAAAAGTGAAGTAGAAATAATGACTCTCAAACAAAAGCTGATGGAATTCGTTGCCAATAGATCTGCCTTGCAAGAAATGGTAAAAGAAGTTCTTTAAGAGAAGAGAAATAATGTAGGTCAGAAACTTGGATTTGCTTGAAGGAAAGGGAGTACATGGAAGAAGGAATAAATGAAGGTAAAATAAAAATTTTAATTTTCCTTCATAATTTAATACTAACAACGCATTTATATGCTGTGGATTCAATGCAGCCATGTATTTACGTGCTTTAGATTCAGTGTATCCCCAATCAAAGTCTTGGTAAGTTATTTTTGTGGATATTGACAAATTGATTCGAAAACTTTTAAGGAGATGCAAAAGAGTCAGAATCACCAACACAATATTGAAGGAGAATAAAGTTGGAAAACTGACAGTACCCATCTTCAAGGCTTACTAGAAAGCCATAGTAATCAAGATTGTCTCATGCTGGAAAAGAAAACATAGATTAATGAAACAGAATCAAGAATCCAGAAAGAATGGTACATCCACTTTGGAAAACAGATTGTGTGTGTGTGTGGGGGGGGGAGGGCAGTTTCTTATATAACTGAACATACTATAGGAGCCAGATATTTCTCTCCTTGATATTTACCCAGAAGAGTTGTAAACTTGTGCCCACAGAAAAACTGTACGTGGATATTTATAGCAGCTGTCAAATAATAATTGTCAAAAGTTGAAAGAAGCCAAGATGTCCTTCAGTAGGTACAAGGATTGAACTGTGGTATATCCGATAACAATTGAATATTATTCAGCACTAAAAAGATATGAGCTATCAACCCATGAAAAGACATGGAAGAATCTTGAATACATATTACTGAATGAAAGAAGCCGTCCTGAAAGGCTCCATTACTGTATGAGTCCAACTATATGATACTGTGAAAAAGACAGCTGTAGAGACAGTTCAAAGTTCAGCAGTTGCCAGGGGTTGAGGTAAGAATACATAAATGGAATACAAAGGATTTTTAAGGCACTGAAAATACTCTGCTTGGTACCATAATGATGGATATGTGTCATCATACACGTGTCCAGACCCATAGGATAAATAGCAAGGCTGAACCATAATGTAAACTGTGGACTTGGGATGATTGTGATGTGTCAGTTTAGGTTCATCAGTTGTAACAAATGTACCATTTTGGTGGAGGGTGTTGATAATGGGGGTGGGGGTTCATGCATATGTAGGGCAAGGGCTATGTGGGAAATCTTTGTATCTTCCCCTCAAGTTTTCTGTGAACCTAAATCTGCTCTAAAAAATAAAATCTTTTAAATCTTAAAATCTTTTAAATCTTAAAATCTTAAAATGAAGAGAAGAAAGGAAGGTTAAAAAAATCCACTGTGACTTTCAATAAATCTGCAATTCTTTTCCCCTTTGCGTCTCTCGTAACACATGGCCACGGACTATATTTATGATGGTTACAAAAACTTTATAAGTAAATCTACTTCCCATTTCACACATCTTGATTGTTGCACCGAGGTTTTCTTTGTATCCCCGAGAAGAGTGTCTGTGTCTGTTTTGTTTATCCTTGTATCTCCAGGGCCTGACAGTGTCTGCACTTAATATACCTGCAAGTATTCATTGATTGAATATATAGAACATAATGTGATTGCAGAGGCTTTTGATTTATAGACATTTTCAGAGTGATAGTACAACTTAATTTGTAGATGGTAGTTGAATTTTGAATGAATGTTTAAAAGTGGAAACTCAAGTGCTTATATGTTATTAAAATGAAAATAAAATGCAATAGAATGTTTTTTATAAATACCCAAGGGCTTATATATGAAACATCAATAAACTAGCTATTGAAAAACCCTAATTACTGGCAGTTTACCATGTAGATACCTTATATGATGTTTCTATGTGGAAGTTACTAATTTGAATTTCTCTAGAAAAATAATGTATATAGGCGTTTTTAGTTTATCACTATAATATGGTGATGTACCCCCTCTTACTAGAATCCCACAGTGCCTAATAGTCATGAATAAATTTATAGACATGTTTTTCATATTGAAGCAAAATGACTATGAGCATGAAATATCCTCTTCTTTTAGTTTCCTTACTGCAGGCGAATACAACAAAGGACCTAATGGATAGTGAGAATAAATTACTATATGGAGAAATAAGAACTGTATGCCTATTACTAGTTTTTAGGTCCATAGACAAGGAAACAAAAATAGATCATACTGCTGGTCCATATTGGTATAAAATATAATTTTAATTCTAGTTTTAAAGTTGATTTTCAAATAAGTGTAATTTTTGAATTCAGCTAAATGTTGCCAGGAGAAGAAAATGAGTTTGGTATTTGCTGGCATATCAATTTGTAAACATGATCACAGATCATAAATTGCAAGAAATACAGTGCTGTTTATTTTTTAGATTGCAGTGAGAATTAGTTCACTGGAAAGAAAACAGAAAGGCATTTTAGCTAATTTGTATTGCTTCTTAAAAGCACAAACCTAATAAAATAGTATGTTAGGAAAGAAAAGCTTAGAAAACAAAGAACATGGAGAAACATTGAATAATCAGACTGCTAGGGATAAAAAGTAAAGCTTAAGGTATTAGCAGGATTAATTTTGCTCTTGCTTTCTGTAATGGATAGGGAGGGGAGAGAAGGGAGCTCTTGTTTAAATGTGCAAGGCTGTTTACATGGGTTATCTCACTTTTTATCCTCACATCAGTCCTTTTGGGCTGCTGTTGTTTTACTAATTTCAATATCAAAAAAATAAAGTTCAAGGAGGCTGGTTAAGTAAGTCGCACTACCATCTTATAAAAGCAGGCATTTGAATCTAGATCTACATAGCTCCAAAGTCCTTCCTCTTGCCACTATTTTCAGCTGTGCTCATCAAGGGGTGCCAGTAATTTGAGTCCTGATGCCACAGGCACAATGATCTGGTATTAAGAATCTACAACCTGGTGGGAATGACTTAAATTTGCCTTAACTGTAGCTTAACTTTGCCTTTGAGTATTTTTATTCCTATATTAACAGATGAAGAAATTGGAGTAGAGAAGTTAAAGGAAATTATGGTTACACAGGACACAAATTGCTGAAATGGAATTTGAAATCAGAAATGGTAACTCCAGAGCACACAAACTTAACTACTGTGCTAAAATGTCAGGCCTTATGGAAGAGGAAATATAATCCTTTCTCCCTACCACAGCTTTCATTATCTCCTGGTGATTTATGGGAAGGTGGCTGAGGATAAGGGGGCGAAGTGGGGAGGGGAGTGTAGAGGGAAGAGAACTCAAATGCAGTTCTTTAATTAATTACTTTGGTGTTTGTTTCATGCCTCTTACCTGCTTTTGATATATGTTGTGGGAGACAGGAAAACAAAAGGTATATTTGGATAGTGATAAATAGGAATATAAGGTATAAGGCTTTTAGCATGAGGTATGCAAGCTGGTAGTCAGAGATAAGACTGAAATGTGTGTTGAGGACAGATCAAGAAAGGAAGAAAAGATAAGAGTGGATTTTATATGGTGGTTGAAGAGAAACATTTATGATGGATACAATTAGAGATTTGCTTTTGGAAGATTAATCTGGCATAACTGTACATGTGAATTTGAGAGAGGAGACATTGGGATCAAAGTCCAACTGAAAAGCTATTTAAAAAATGATTTAGACTACATGAATTTATTAGGGAAATAATCCTTGTTAAAACAGAAAAATCCCCCTATGTTAGTCATCTCAGGCTGCCATAACAAAACCATACACATAATGGTTTAAACAAAGGAAATGTATTTTCTTGCAGTTCGTTCTGGAAGCTGGAAGACTGAGATTAGGGTGCCTGCAAGGGTTGGTTTCTGGTGAGAACACTTCCTGGGAGGTAACCTTCTCTATGTTATGACATGGCCGAGGGAGAGACAGCAAATTCCCTGGTGTCTCTTTATGAGGCCACTAACGCCATCATGAGGGCTTCCCTGGTAGCTCAATGGTAAAGAATCCACTTGCCAATGTAAGAGACACAGGGGACGCAGGTTTGATCCTTGGCTTGAGGAGATTCCCTGGAGAAGGAAATGCAACCCACTCCAGTATTTTTGCCTGGAGAATCCCATTGACAGAGATGCCTGGTGGGCTCCAGTCCACGGAGTCACAAAAGAGTCAGACGTGACTTAGCGACTAAACAACAACAATGCCATCATGAGCCCCACTCCTAACCTCTTCTAACCCTAATCACTTCCCAAAGGCCCCATATCAAATACTATCATACTGGAGTTTAGGGCTTCAACATATACATTATGGGGGAATATAAACATTCACTCCATTATACCCCACATCTTCATGGCTTAACTGAATAGAATTTAATGAAGTTTGATATGTTTTCCTTGGTGGGAAGTTTTCAATATGGGTCATGTTCAAAGTTGAGATTGATCCCTGCATGATGCATAATAGTTTCTACAGCAAGGAGTGAGTGTAGTTTTTTCTATGCTAGGTCTGAACATATCTCCTATTAGAGACTTAAGAATTATGAGATGAACTCTCTGCCTCCCACATACTCAATAATATAATATATAATCGTGTATGATACCAGATAATCCCAGGAAACATACCCATTCAGAAAGAAGAGTAGGAACACACATCAGTCTCTGGTCCATTATGGCTCTGAAATCTCTCCATGGTATGAGAGTCCCCTTCCCTAGGGATAGGGAGTGTCCCTTGATTGGGTAATTCTAGTTTCTGGGAGATGCATCTCAGTCCATTGTTCTCTGTGTTTCTTAGGTCTTTTCTTTTAAAGAGTACTTTTCAGTATTCCCCTTGGTCTCACCTAAAATAAATACTGGAGAATATGCCCTCCCTGGGTACTTAGTAAATTTTTTTGAACCTGCTTTTTGTCTGAGGAAAGTTAGAGGCCAGGGGTTGTTCTAAGACTCTAATGGTCTCACATATTTCTAGTCTAGGTTCATGATTTATCTGACAGAAAAATGCTCTTGTAAACTTAATAGGCATTTAATCTGATTCCAGTGACTTTTACATGCCTATCACACACCTGCAGCTCTTTTAAAGACATAGATAGGTTTACTACATATCTTTTCTTTCTAACCACCTTCTTCTCTCTATTACTCTCACTCTCATCTCATTATGATCTCTTAGTATTTCACCTTAATTGGAGTACCTTGGACTTATCAGACTCCGACAGCAGAAACATACCCCTAATTTATTTACCTTGGGGCATTTTGTCCAACTGAAAGTATTTACTGGGTGCCAACTCAATTTATGCACAAACCTTAGCTTTGATATTTGCCAGAGGCTCAGTTTTAATCAGTTTTAATTCTCTGTTTTACTATTTGAGTTTGAAGAGAGTTACCTCTTTCAACTCTACAAATCACTGAATTTCTGCATTCTCTCTAAATCATATATTTCTGTTTCTTACCAGCCAATTCTTTTCACGAGCTTCTCATTTTCCTGTGATATCTCACTGAATGTAGGCAATGCCAACTAGAACGTGTTGCTAAACTTCATTTTCCAAACTTTTCCTTTAGGATCACAGTTTGTTAGGTATGTAATCTTCTATATAAGTTATTTCAGGGAACAGGTCTGCCAGATGTTTTGCCATGGCATAGTTTTTAGACAAACATATTTTCAGACTCTGAAAAGACTTTCCTCTTCACCTATTGCCTGAACCCAGTGCCACATTTGTAGATCAAATTGCCAACATTCACTGGATTATAGAGAAAGCAAGAGAATTCCAGAAAACAATCTACCTCTGTTTCATTGACTATGCTAAACCCTTTGACTGTGTGGATCATAACAAACTGTGGAAAGCTCTTAAAAAGATGGGAATACCAGACCATCTTACCCATCTCCTGAGAAACCTGTATGCAGGTCAAGTACCAACAGTTAGAATCCTGTATGGAGCAACTGATTGTTTCATGATTGAGAAAGGAGTACAATAGGGCTGTCTCCTGTAATCCTGTTTGTTTAACCTATATACTTAGCCCATCATGAGAAATGCTGGGCTAGATGATTTACAAGCCACAGTCAAGAATGGCGGGAGAAACATCAACAACCTCAGATAGGTGGATGCTACCACTCTAATGGCAGAAAGTGAAGAGGAACTAAAGTGCCTCTTGATGAGGGTGAAGGAGGAGAGTGAAAGAGTTGGCTTAAAGCTAAATATTAAAAAAAAACTAAGATCGTGGCATTCAGCCCCATTATTTCAAGACAAATAGAAGGAGAAAAGGTGGAAGTAGTGACAGTTTCTTCTTGGGCTCTAAAATCACTGCGGATGGTGACTGCAGCCATGCAATCAGAAGACGATTGCTTCTCAGCAGGAAAGTGGTGACAAACCCAGACAGTGTGTCAAAAAACAGACATTACTCTGCCAACAAAGGTCCATGTAGCCAAGGCTGTGGTCTTCCCAGTGGTCATGTACAGTTGTGAGAGCTTGACTACAAAAAAGGCAGAATGCCAAAGAATTGATGCCTTCGAACTGTGGTGCTGGAAAAGACTCCTGAAAGTCCCTTGGACAGCAAGGAGATCAAACCAGTCAATCTTAAGGGAAATCAACCCTGAATATTCACTGGAAGGACTGATGCTGAAGCCCAGTCTCCAGTATTTTAGTTGTCTTATGCGAACAGCTGCCTCATTGGAAAAGTCCTTGATGCTGGGAAAGATTGAGGGTTGAGATGGCTGGATGGCATCACCAATGCAATGGAAATGAACTCGGGCAAACTGCGGGAGAAGGTGAGGGACAGGGAGGCCTGGCGTGCGGCAATCTGTGGCATCGAAAAGAGTTGGACACGACTGGGCAACTGAACAACAACAACAATTGTTTTGGCAGCACCTGACTGGAAGGTACTAATTTTTACATTTTTCAGGATAGGCTAGATTATGACATAGAAACGAAACTCCTAAGTATCAGTGGCTTACTAAACCAAATTTGTTTTTCTTTTATGCTACATGCTTACTGTGAGTTGGGTAAGAGGTTCTGTTCATGGTAGTCACTAAGGAATCAAGGCTAGTGGAAATTTCAACCAAATATTTTCTTCCAAAACCATAGGGTAGCCCACCTGTTCTCATTTTTTTGGATATTTCCCAGTCTTAGCACTGAAAACCCTGCTTCCAATGAACCCAGTCAAACCAGAACAGTGTTTCTGGTATTGTTCTGGTCTTTCGTCCGGAACTCCTGTGTCCTAGGGAATCGCTCAGTTCTGGGGAAATTGAGGTAACTGGTCACCTGACACAATCAGTACAGCAGTGGGAAGGAAACGTTATTCTTAGGCCATCAGACCAAAAATGACACCTGCCACTGTTCCTTCCTCTCATTAGTCAGCGTGAGTCGGATGGCATTGTCTCAGATCAAAGTGGGCAGAGAAGAGCAACTGACCATGTGTTTACAAGGCAGAGTCAGAAATGTTTGGTGAACAGCGCAAACTACCACAGGAAGAAGACAAAGTAGTTTAATAAGCAGCTGGTTAGATCATAACATATAAAAGAAATTGGTGGCGGTTTAAGATATTAAAACATATGAAAAGTTATACACATAAAATCAATATAAATATGATAAAAGCTGGTATTTAAAAAGGAACCTAGAAAATAAATTAGATCCCAAAGATAACAGATCTGCTTATGAACTATAAATTTAGCAACAAATACTTTCTTGGTTCTAGTTAGTATGTATACATGTACATGTGGTGGTGGATATAATACATGTAGAATTTTAAGCTCAGTTACTCTCTGAGAACTTTGTAGAATATATGAGCAATGAATGCAAATCAGTCACTTGTAAAAGTTTCTCTTTCTGAGCTCTGCCAATGTGAGAATGAACTAAGAATTTCCAAATTTACCAGTTACTAGAGTATAGGTGCAGAATAGTGTCTAATCATTTATTCATCTATCAACTTATTCAGTAAGTATTTATTTAGTGACATAAACTGTGGATATAGGGAGAGAACATGTAAGGAGGTAGACAGAAAATGCCCCTCTTCTCATTGGAGGAGACAGATAAACAGGTAAATATGTTAGATTGTGATAATTACTGTGAGGGGAATGAACAGGATGACTAGATAGAGAACAAAGAGAGAGGGCACAGAACGGGTAGGAAGTATTTTGATTCGAATCACAGGGAAATTTCTCTGTGAGGAATTATATAGTAGGAATAAGCTGCCAAGGGAATAGCTGGAATAGCTTTATAGCCACAAGTGTTACCAAGTACAAAGACGCTGAGGTTGCAGTAGTGCAGTAGTAGTGTTAATCGCTCAGTCATGTCCGACTCTTCGCTTCCCCATGGACTGTAGCCCACCAGGCTCCTCTGTCCATGGAATTCTCCAGGCAAGAATACTGGAGTGGGTTGCCATTCCTTTCTCCAGGGGATCTTCCCAACCCAGGGATCGAACCTGGGTCTCCTACATTGCAGGCAGATTCTTTATTGTCTGAACCACCATGGAAGCCCTGAGGCTTCAAAGAGGAACCAAATAAAGCCAATATGGTCAGAGTATAGCCTTGGGAAAATTGATACAAAAAGAAGTGGAAGAAGAGGTAAGAGCCAGGCCAGGGTAAAGAGTTTGGACTTTATTTTGATCATAGATTTTTATTCAGTAAGTGATATGATCTACTTTTTGTTTTACAAAGAATAATCTGATTGCTGTTTGGAGTATGGATGGAAGAAGGCAAGAAAAAAAGCAAGGAGGCTAGTTACAAGACACTTTAAACAATCTTGGTGAGACATAGTGGACTTTGAATTAAGGGGGTGGCAATGGGTATGGTGGGGCTTCCCTGGTGGCTCAGCAGTTAAGAATCACCTGCCAATGCAGGAGACACAGTTTGATCCCTGATCTGGGAAGATGCCCTGGAGAAGGAAATGGCAATCCACTCCAGTATTCTTGCCTGGGAAATCCCATAGACAGAGGGGCCTCATGGGCTATATAGTCCATGGTGTCATGAAGATTCAGACACGACTTAGTGAACAAACAGCAACAACAACAAAAATGGGTATGGAGAGAAAAGGATAGATTTTAGATACAATGTGGAGGTAGTAGCAGTGGGATCTGATGATGAATGCGATGGTAAAGAATCTGCCTGCCATATAGGCGACCTAGGTTTAATTCTTGAATTGGGAAGATCCACTGAAGAATAGAATGGCTACCACTCCAGTGTTCTCACCAGGAGAATCCCATGAACAGAGGAGCCTGTTGAGCTACAGTCCATGGGGTTGCAGAGTCAGACACGACTGAGCAACTAACACTGACTGATTGACTGAAGAAGGAAAAGAAAGAATAGGATCAAAGATTACTCTTTAGTTTTTGGGCTTTAGCCATCTACTGTGTGGATATACCCTTTACTGATCTATCAGAAACCTGGAAAGAAACAAGATCTGTGGGAAAATCAAGAATTCTGCTTAGATAGACAGTTTGATTTACTTGTTGGACATCCAAGTGGAAATGTCAAGTAAGCACTTAGATACGTGGTTCTGGAGACCTGGAGAGATATACGTGATGACACTTATGAGACATCAACATATTGGTGTATTGTAAGGTAAGGTAGTGGTTAAGGAAACATAGGGAGAATGTGCAGATATGAAAGAAAAGAAGTCCTGTGCTGATTTGGAGGCACTCCAAGATTTAGAGACTTTGTAGAGAAGATAGAACAGAAAAGGAGACTGAGAAGATCCAGCTGTAACACAGAGTGTAGTGTACTGAACATGGATAGAGGAGACTGTTTTAAGGGAGTGGTGGTGGTGGTAGTGAATTGTGCTATTGCTGCTGAAAAGTTCAATAAAGAAAAAAAACAACCATCAAATTTGTCAACATGAGAACTGCAACAAGAGCAATCTCTATGGAATAGGTTGAGGGATGAGTGTAAAATGAGGAAATGGAGACAGTGGGTGTAGATAAAATCTCCAGGCATAAAGTAATCATATCAAATATAAACAGCAGTAATATAATTAAATTGTTAACTTAATATACCCCAGTAAACAAAAATATTACCAATTCATAATTATATCACTTATCTCTAGATGGAAATTAATTACAGAAGGTGATAGTGTAATTGGCCCTAAAAATGGGAGGCCCAAGTCCAGAAATCTACCAGTTATTCCAATAGTCTCAGAGGGAGGGTGACAATGAACCTGGAGAGAACTGCTGTCATCACCATAGAGACAGCTTTGGTGAAGAGCAAGGAGAATTCTTCATAGTTCACTATTGTCTGAGTGAAAATTACCTTCATTAGGTTAAATTTTATTTCTCTTTACTTTGATTTCTTGCCTCCCAAACAACCATCTGACTAATAAAATTCTGTGTCCCAAAGTAACTGATACCAGAGAGAAGGGAAAGAAAAACAAAGAGGAGTTTTGATGGAAGGCAGAATGAATGGAAGGATTCATTTTGGAGATGAGATGTTTCTGGTTTCCATTTTTGTTTTTTCTCCCTAAGAAGATAATAAAGAAGATAGTATGCAATCACACAGCGAAATATGTAGTAACAGACCAAGTGTGGAGCTTGGGTTGCCATAATAGCGTACTACACACTGGATGGTTTAGACAACAGAAATTTATTTTCTCACACTTCTGGAGGTTGGAAATCCAAGATCAAGGTGCCAGGAAATTCAGTTTCTGGTAATATGTCTTTCCCTGGCTTGCAGATTGCCTTCTCCCTGTTCCCTTTCATGAACTTTATTTTGTGTGTGTGTGTGTGTGACGAGAAATCTCTGATGTCTTTTCCTATTCTTATAAGAACACTAGTCCTACCAGATAAGGGTTCTACCCTTATGATCTCATTTAACCTTCATTACCTAAAGGCCCTATCTCCATATACAGTCACTTTGAGGGTTTGGGCATATGAATTTGAGGGGAACACTATTCAGTTCATAACAAATGGTTTTACTCTTAAAAAAGGAGGATGCATTTTCTATTGACTAGATAATAATCAATAGAAATTATTGAAAAATATGAAAGGATTGTGTAGCCATATTACAGTTTGACTACATTTCAAAGCAAGACAGCAGCATGGGAGTGGGAATTCATATAAAGGCCAGAGGTTAAATAGATTTGAAAATTGGAATAGTAGACATAAACAAGAATGTCCAGGAGTATGGGGGAGATGTGGGCAGGAGAAAATATTGTTAATGTGGGCTTCTTCAGAATGGTTGGCCATTGGATTTAAACTAACGCTTTCCTAAATTTTTTCATGTCAATGGCAGGAAAATGACAAAGCAATGACAATTTTTGTAGCATTTTGAGGCATCTATATGGGTCTTGGTGGAAAAAATTTATATTATCAATTTTACATTTTAGTAACATATACTTAGGGAGAATAATGAATAGAAAATACTACAGAAGATATTACTTTTGAATTTGTTTGCAATTCTAAATAAAATCCTTTAAAATGTCTTAATGAAAAATTTCAGTTTGTTTTCTGAGCATATCATTTTTAATATCAGAATTTTTTCCCTTTAGAATAGCCATATGCCATTATTGATTAAGACTTTTAAGTGGTGATACATTTAAATTCTTGATAGTCATTATTGATATAATAAGTAAGTATATAATAAAAATTAAAATAGAATTTTTAGGACATTTTTAGGAATTGAAATCAGTTTCAAAAATGATTTTAAAAAGTTTTTTTTTCACTGGCAAATGTAATATTGGACTTTCTCTAAAATAGTAAAGAGATTGAAATCCAGTTAAACTTTTCCAGACCAAGAATTTAAATGCATTTGCATTGTTAGAAGAATCTTCCTGTCACTAGCTTGGTGGCTGCAGAAGGGACAAATTAACCATGACTTATTTAGGAGGACATTTTGGGATGTAGTCTCCATCTGTGCCTGCCCAGGGTTCTGCCTGACCTCTTCACTCCAAATCCTGGAGCATGGGCTGTATTACCTGATTGACTGGAACACAAACTCCTTCAACAGCTTCCTAAGCCACTTGTGGGGAATGGGCAGTGACTGAGTACTGAAACACTTGAGGATGTCCAAGTGATAGAACACATCCTTGTCCATGCTCATCATTGTGTGACAGAATGGGAGGCACCAAGGGTTACTCATTTTTTGTGGGCAGCACTTGAGTTGCCTCCTGAGGAGCCCCAGAGAAGGCTGCTATCTGCCAGGGTTTACCAAATGGAATAGTGGTCGATCCAGACCCCACCATACTTCTTGAAGATTAAATAGAACATCATTTTAGGTAGCTCTAAGTTTTGCAAAGAGACAATTATAATAAAATCAGAAGAGGGATGATGGTTTCAAGAACTAGGAGAAGTTGTAATGAGGAAAAAGAATAGGTTCATTCTACTCAGAGCTTACATTCTAAAAATTCTGTCCATGTCCCCCGCTTTGTGCTTAAAATATAAAAAACACAAAATGATGTGTTTATTCAGACCAGTGGATCATCCAACTCAATCCTTTTATATACTAGCACCAAGAAATATTTTATAGGAAAACATAATTCTTTCCAAGCAAGGAATAATACCAAATTTGCTTAGTTAAAAAAAAAAAAAAACAAGCTATCTATTGTAGATAAGTCATCTGTGTATTTGTGTCAGTCTTCTTGAATATAATGTAGTACTCGTCTGGTAGTAGCCAATATACATTTTAAACAGCTTTATTGAGATATTATTTGCATACTATGCAATTCATCCTTGTAAAGTGTATAATTCCATGATTTTTCATATGTTCACAGAGATGTGCAACTGTCACCACATTCAATTTTAGAGCATTTTCTTCACCTCAGGAAATAACTCTGTAACCTTTAGCTATTATCATCCTACTGCCCCATAACTTTCTTAGCTCTAAGCAACCAGTAATTTACCTTCTGCCTGTAGATATTGCCTATTCTTGCCTTTCAAATGAATGGAATCATATAATATGGAGGCTTTTGTGACTAACTTTTTTCACTTAGCATAATGTTTTTTTTAAGATTCATCTGCTGCTGCTGCTAAGTCGCTTCCGTCGTGTCCAACTCTGTGCGACCCCATAGACGGCAGCCCACCAGGCTCCACCCTCCCTGGGATTCTCCAGGCAAGAACACTGAAGTGGGTTGCCATTTCCTTCTCCAATGCATGAAAGTGAAAAGTGAAAGTGAAGCCGCTCAGTCGTGCCCGACTCTTAGCGATCCCATGGACTGCAGCCTACCAGGCTCCTCCGTCCATGAGATTTTCCAGGCAAGAGTACCGGAGTGGGTTGCCATTGCCTTCTCCATAAGATTCATCTAAGTTGTACCAAAAGGCTTCCCTGGTGGTTCAGACAGTAAAGAATCTGCCTGCAATACATGAGTGAAAGTCGCTCAGACGAGTCTGACTCTTTGCGACCCCATGGACTGTAGTCTGTGGAATTCTCCAGGTCAGAATACTGGAGTGGGTAGCCTTTCTCTTCTCCAGGGGATCTTCCCAACCCAGGGATGGAACCTAGGTCTCCCACATAGCAGGCAGATTCTTTACCAGCTGAGCCACTAGGGAAGCTCAAGAATACTGGAGTGGGTTACCTATCCCTTCTCCAGCGAATCTTCCCGACACAGGAATCGAACCAGTGTTTCCTGCATTGCAGGCTGATTCTTTATCAGCTGAGCTACCAGTGAATCACACAGTACAGGAGACCCTTGTTCAGTCTTGGGTTGGGAAGATCCCCTGGAGAAGGGAATGGCAACCCACTCCAAAATTCTTGCCTGGGAAATCTCATGAACAGAAGAACCTGGCGGGCTACAGTCCAGGCAGTCACAAAGAGTTGGAGACAACTGGGCGACTAACACTTTTCAAACTGTACCCCAAAATGTACAAACTACCATACACTTGTGCTCATTTCACATGCTGGCAAGGTTATGCTGTAAATCCTTCAAGCTAGACTTCAGCAGTACTTAAATGGAGAATTTCAAGATGTATAAGCTAGGTTTAGAAAAGGCAGAGGAACCAGAGATCAAATTGTCAACATTCCTTGGAACATGGAGACAGCAAGGGAGTTCCAGAAAAACATCTACTTCTGCTTCACTGACTATGCTAAAGCCTTTGTGTAGATCACAGCAAACTGGGGAAAAATTCTTGAGAAGATGGGAGTACCAGACTACCTTACCCCTCTTCTGAAAAACCTGTAAGTGGGTCAAGAAGCAACAGTTAGAACTGAACATGGAACAACTGACTGCTTCAAAATTGGAAAAGGAGTCCAACAAGGCTGTATATGTCACCCTGCTTGTTTAACTTATATGCAGAGTACATCATGTGAAATATGAGACTGGATGACTCACAAGCTGGAATAAAGATTGCCAGGATAAATATTAACAGACTCAGATATGCAGACGAAACCACTCTAATGGCAGAAAGTGAAGAGGAGCTAAAGAGCCACTCGATGAGGGTGAAAGAGCAAAGTGAAAAAGCTGGTGTGAAAATAACATTCAAAACACTAAGATCATGGCATCTTGTCCCATCACTTTATGACAAATTGAAGGTGAAAAAGTGGAAGCAGTGACAGGTTTTATTTTCTTGGGCTCCAAAATTGCTCAAGATGGTAACTGCAGCCATGAAATGGAAAGACTCTTGCTCCTTGGATGAAAAACTATGACAAACCTAGGCAGTGTATTCGAAAGCAGAGATTGCTTTCTGACAAAGGTCCATATAGTCAAAGCTATGGTTTTTCCAGTAGTCACGTACAGATATGAGAGTTGGACCATACAAAAGACGGAGAGCTGAAGAATCGATGCTTTTGAATTGTGGTATTGGAGAAGACTCCTGAGTGTCACTTGGACCGCAAGGAGATCAAACCAGTCAATCCTAAAGGAAATCAACCTTGAATATTCATCGCAAGGATTGTTGCTGAACAATCAGTTTGGCCACCTGATTTGACTCATTGGAAAAGACCCTGATGTTGGGAAGGATTGAGGGCAGGAGGAGAAGGGAATAGCAGAGGATGATATGGTTAGATAGCATCACTGACTCAATGGACATGAATCTGAGCAAATTCTGGGAGATAATGGAGGACAGAGGAGCTGGCTTGCTTCAGTCTGTGAGGTTGCAAAGAGCCAGACATGACTTAGCAACTTAGCAACAACAACAGCTGTACTATTTATCAATATTTCTTCTTTTTATGGCCAAATAATATTTCATTATATGAATATACTACATTTTATTTTTGCATTTGTCCACTGACTGATATTTGGGTCTCCCCCCGACATTTTGTCTACTATGATGAATGCTGCTATAAGTATTCCTACACAAGTTTTTGTGTTGGCATATATTTTATTGCTCTGGGGTGTATATCTAAAAGTTGAATTGCTGGGTCATGTGGTAGCTCTGTGTTTAATCATTTGAGAAACTACAAGGATGTTTTCTAAAGTGACTGAAGTATTTTATATTCTCATCAACAGTGTGTGGGTGCTCTGATTTCTCTACATCCTCATCAGCTCCTGTTATTATCTGACCTATTAATTCTTGCCATCTCAGTGGGTGTGAAGTGGTATTTCATTTTGTTTTCGATTTGCAAACTTTCTGTTGACTAATGATATTGAGAATCTTTCCATATGCTTATTGGCTATTTGTATATCTTCTTTAGAGAAATGCTCATTTAAAAAACCAGGTTCTGGCAGATGGCGTTACCTGGAACCTGAGAGGCTATACGAGGGTGTCGGAGGCCTGGTGAGAGACAATGGCCAAGAACAAACTAAGAGGGCAGAAGTCCAGGAATGTATTCCACATAGCCAGCCAAAAAAGCTTTAAGGTTAAAAATAAAGCAAAACCAGTTACCACTAATCTTAAGAAGATAAACGTTGTGAATGATGAAAAAGTTAACAGAGTGAATAAAGCTTTTATAGATATACAGAAGGAACTGGCAAACTTCTCAAAAGGCCTTTCCCTTGAACCTCTGCAGAAACAACTGATACCTCAGCAGTGTCATGAAAATGTACCAGTTAATGTTGGTGAAGCTACCAGATTAATGGCTCAGTTGTAATATACCAATGATGCATCAAATTCCCCAAAAAGACCAATAAATTTAATCTTTTATAAAAAAAAAAAAAAAACAAAACCAGGTTCTCTCTCTTTTTTTTTTTTTTTAAATGAGCTGTAATAATTCTTTACATAACCTAGATGTAAGGTCCTTATCACATATGTGATTTAAAAGTATTTTCTTTCGTTGTATTATATATGTTGTGTTTTTTATTTTTTTTAATGGTGTCTTAGAGAAGGAAATGGCAACCCCCTCCAGTACTCTTGCCTGGAAAATCCTGTGGACGGAGAAGCCGGGTAGGCTATAGTCCATGGGGTCGCAAAGAGAGACACGACTGAGCGACTTCACTTTCACTTTGAAGCACAAAAATTTTAAATTTTGGGCTTCCCTGGTGGTCCAGTGGCTAAGACTCCACACTCCCAATGCAGGAGGCCCCAGTTTGATCCCTGGTCGGGAACTAAATCCCCCATGCTGCAACTAGGAGCTCGAATGACACAACTAAAGATCCCCTGTGCCACCCCATGCCATAACGGAGATTGAAAATCCCATGTGCCACAACTAAGACCGGGTGCAGCCAAGTAAATAAATAAATATTTAAAAATCCTTTGAATTTTAATGAAGTTATTTTTTTTCTTCTGTTGCTCATGATTTTAGTGTCATATTTAAGAATTCTTTGTCAAATACTGTGTTTTCTATGAATTTTATAGTTTCAGCTTTTACATTTAGGGACTTTGATCCAGTTTGAATTGTTTGGTATCTGTTGTTAGGTAAAGATGTTTTGATTACCTACTATTTATCTAGTTGGTGAGGGAGGTATCCTCTATCATAAATAGTATGAGATGGCTGAACACAAAATATCTAGCACTGGACAGATGAAATCCAATAGAAGATTATCAATCAATCATGCTTGCAGCCCCAGAGAGGACACAGCATATCATACAGAGCCACATGGGGGCTGCACTTGAGAATAGTAAGGATAAGCAGAGGCTGTGGGAGCCAGACTTTGGAATATCCAGAGGATGAGGTGATCACTGGCTCCCACGGGAGATCATTGGCTTGGTTGTGATTGGCTTGCTTAAATTTCATGGACTGGCAAGGAGATAAAGCCCATTAGACTGAGGATGGAGTGTGTTGTACCTGGTGCAGCTGACAGAGGAACTAGTCAGATGGGAAGCCTTTCCTGTGGGGTGGGGGGCATATCTCACAAGAACAAGGAATCTTATGCTTAAGACTTTGGGGCCCTGCAAGGCTCAAAGAAGTCAACGCAGCACAGGAAATGTTAGACTTTGTAATGTGCTGTGCTTAGTCACTCAGTCGTGTCTGACCCTTTGCAACCCCATGGACTGTAACCCGTCAGGCTCCTCTGTCTGGGGGTGGGTTGCCATGCCCTCCGCTAGGGGATCTTCACAACCCAGGGTTGGAACCCAAGTCTCCTGCACTGCATGTGGGATTCTTTCCCATCTGAGCCACTAGGCAAGCCCAAGAATACTGGAGTGGGTAGCTTATCCCTTCTTCAGGGGGTCTTCCTGACGCAGGAATCAAACCAGGGTCCCCTGCATTGAAGGCAGATTCTTTACAAGGTGAGCTATCAGGGAAGCCCAGATTTTGTAATACCAGAAAACAATTCTTTTGTATGTGGCCATCCAGTTGTCCCAACACCATTTGTTGAAAAAATTATTCCTTCCCCATTGAATGGTCTTGGCAACCTTGTTGAAAATCAGTTGTCCCACAGATGTATGTGTTCAGTTCTGGATTCTCAGATCTATTCCAGTGATCTGTCAGTATATATCTTTTTCTAGTACCACACTGTCTTGATTAAAAAGCAGAGACATTTGTCAACAAAGGTCCATCTAGTCAAGGCTATGGTTTTTCCAGTGGTCATGTATGGATGTGAGAGAGTTGGACTATAAAGAAAGCTGCAGACAGAAGAATTGATGCTTTTGAAATGGGGTGTTGGAGAAGACTCTTGAGAGTCCCTTGGACTGCAAGGAGATCCAACTGGTCCATCCTAAAGATCAGTCCTGGGTGTTCCTTGGAAGGACTGATGTTGAAGCTAAAACTCCAATACTTTGGCCACCTCATGTGAAGAGCTGACTCATTTGAAAAGACACTGATTCTGGGAGGGATTGGGGGCAGGAGGAGAAGGGGACGACAGAGGATGAGATGGCTGGATGGCATCACTGACTTGATGGACGTGAGTCTGAGTGAACTCCGGGAGTTGGTGATGGACAGGGAGGCCTGGCATGCTGCGGTTCATGGGGTCGCAAAGAGTTGGACACAACTGAGTGAGTGAACTGACTGACTGTCTTGATTTCCATTGCTTTGTAGTCAGATCAGATTCAGATCAGTCGCTCAGTCGTGTCCGACTCTAACCCATGGAAAAGAAATGCAAAAAAGCAAAATGGCTGTCTGGGGAGGCCTTACAAATAGCTGTGAAAAGAAGAGAAGCGAAAAGCAAAGGAGAAAAGGAAAGATATAAACATCTGAATACAGAGTTCCAAAGAATAGCAAGAAGACGCAAGAAGAGCAAATAGCAATAGCAAATAGCAAGAAGAGATAAGAAAGCCTTCCTCAGTGATCAATGCAAAGAAATAGAGGAAAACAACAGAATGGGAAAGACAACAAAGATGGGCTCGATAAAGGACAGAAATGGTATGGACTTAACAGAAGCAGAAGATATTAAGAGATGGCAAGAATACACAGAAGAACTGTACAAAAAAGATCTTCACAAACCAGATAATCACGATGGTGTGATCACTCACCTAGAGCCAGACATCCTGGAATGTGAAGTCAAGTGGGCCTTAGAAAGCATCACTACGAACAAAGCTAGTGGAGGTGATGGAATTCCAGTTGAGCTATTCCAAATACTGAAAGATGATGCTGTGAAAGTGCTGCACTCAAAATGCCAGCAAATTTGGAAAACTCAGCAGTGGCCACAGGACTGGAAAAGGTCAGTTTTCATTCCAATCCCAAAGAAAGGCAATGCCAAAGAATGCTCAAACTACCGCACAATTGTTTTGTAGTACATATGGAAATTGGAAAGTGTGAGTTTTCTACTTTTTCTTATTTTCCAGGATTGGAAATATTTTCTTCATCCAACTTTAAAGTTAAGTGATTTTGGAAAAACTGATGCTAGCTTTATGAAACCAGAGATATTATAAGACTAGTTAACCATGTTACCTGAAAAAGAGAAAAAAGCAGCCCATGTAACACTTGTTTTTTTTTTAATTATTTTTACATTTTAATGAGATTTGAATACAAATATACATAGATCATATAGTTAAGTTACATTATTAACTTCTTTAGCATTTTGTCGAAATAATGTTTATACCTGATATTTTATATAAAATAAAAATTTCACTATACTTACTATGTAAATTAGCCCCAAACAATTTGGCTGTTACCTTTAGCTATAAACAGATATGACAAATTCAAGCTGATTTGGGAAATTATTTAATCAGTTAGAGACAAAATGTGTGCAAATGAAAATGAAATGTCATGTCTTACAAATAAATTTCAAGCTGAAATAATTTAATTTCTACATACATTTGGAGTTTTCCATACATATTAACAATGTAGTCAAAGCTACATTTTTACCTTTATATCACTATGATGTTTTTCAAGGATGTGTTAATGTGAGTTACAGGAAATGAGACTGCATGTATAAAGTTTACCAGAATGAAACTTAGAAGGAAAAAACACAAATTATATATATTTTTATTAGGTTTATTGCATATTTATATTTAATATATGGACTTTACATTTAAATGACATTTACAAAAAATAAAAGCTAACGTTTCTATGTTCCTCACAATGGTCTGGCCTTGTGCTTTATGTACTTTTTAATCTTTAAATTAGCCTATAAGGTAGGCACTCTCATTATCATACCAGTTTATAATAAAGAAACAGATGCTTAGAAAATTTAAATAACCTGCTTGTGATTATGCTGCTAATGATTGGTAAAGCTGAAATGAATCTCTGTCTTTCTGACTATAAAACTCATATTCTTATAAGACATGCTGTAATACTCCTGCTGCCTCTCATAATATTCTCATATTTAACGAAATTCTGGAGAACTGTATGACTAATAAAGAAAATACGAATAAAGCAAAAAACATTTCAGATTAATACTGCTCTTTCAAATAGAAATTTTATATGACTTTTCCCAGTGTACACTTCAAAGTCTCAACAGATGTTTGAACAAGATGTCTTGACTTAAATTTGCTCTAAGAATGTTGAGAAGTTTGATGGGATTAGTAGAAAACAGTTAATTGTCCATTTAAGTGCAGAAACTTTTTTTTTTTTTTTTATAAAAATCTGGCTTAAAAAAGGGATAGCTTGAAT